>NW_021318832.1:967488-986565 GCF_001605985.2 Dendrobium catenatum | reverse complement strand
CCAACCCCGAGCTACCAGCGACTCTGACGGAGGATTTAGAGGTGGTTTTGGAACCATTAGAACTGATGGGGGTTCGCCAGAAAGAAGAAGGAACTAAGGAAGTGTTGATCCAGTGGAAGAACCTTCCAGACTACGAGGCCACGTGGGAGCCATATTAGAGGGTGAAACATCAATTTCCTGATTTTCACCTTGAGGACAAGGTGGTTCTTTGGGAGGGCGGTATTGTTAGACCGATTCTTTGTGAACCAGCCCAGAACCAGCGGCAAAACCAGCCGCCGGTTTATAGGAGGCGGAGACTTCCGCCTCCTTTAAATGGCATTGCTTAATGTGGGCGGACCCCACTTCTCCAAAGGTTTTGAATGTTCAAACGGAGTGGGGAGATGGGGTTTTGGGAGGCAAATTAAAATAGGAAATATCTTGTATTAAAGGGGATGAGGGAATTAGGGAGTTTTTTGATGTTTTGTTTGATTGCAATTAGGGTTTTTTTGGAGGCTTGGGCTCTAGAACGAATTCTAGAGATTGGGAGAGTGCGATCCTCCTCTCGAATAGAGGATCTTTGTATCTTTGCAAGTTTTCTTTCATCTACTAGTAAAGTACAATTGTTTGGGCGAGTTTTTCTCCATTTTTCTCTCAATTTTTTCTCTGTTTTGGTCCAAATTTTACTGTTTTCTTGCTGTAAACAGCAGGAGTTATCACGAATTGCTTCAGACTTTGGTTAGGAACTACTTGAAATCAAGTATTTTCAATCAGTTTGTCAAAACTTTAATCGAAAGTATTCTTAGAAAATTTATTTTTTTCGAAATGTGATTAACCATAAGGGCTTATCTTTATGGGAAACATGTAACCCATATTAAAATAAACTCTATCTTATTCTCATAAGATGGGAGAAATATCTCTCAAGGAACGTAGACAGTTTCATAAAAACTCGTTTTTTTCATTCAAATTGCTTCGTAGAATATCAGTTTCACCAAGAAGAATTTTCAAACCCCTCTTTCATCCTTAAATACTATTTTAGAATGACATTTATGTCTTTCAAGATAGTATGTTATTCTTATATTTATATTTGTCTATAAAAGTGATTGATTTCTAAAAACCTATTTTCGTATTAAAATCCATTGTAGAAAATCGTTCCTATCTTTAGAGATAGTACAAAATTCTCAATGTCGTATTCGATCATGATAATAGGAGCAACCCGAATCTACGTGGATTTTAAACTAAAATTTTATTTTTCCCACACCGTCACAGCCTTAAAAGTTCAAGTTGAAATCGAAGCAATAGCCGAAGTCAAACTACTAATTGAAATTGAATGTCACTATCATGTGCCTCGCTTGCAGGTTGTAGTTGAAGCTATAGCTCATTATGTTCAAAAACAAGCCTTGTTTATGTCAAAGTCAAAGTTGTACGCAGGGAAGCCATCGCTCGTTAATGTCCTGTATGGAAGTGAGTCATTATCATGACTAGAGAAGTTCGACTTGCTTGTCTCTCATATCTCAGTGTCTCTTGCTCTCACTCCTTAATATAAAAGGAGGATGGGCTAGAGCACAAGAGTAATATCAAGAAGTGCTCAATGGGTTAGGCGCACACAATAAAAATTCTTAGTTAAATTCATTATGCCACACTCCCGTGTCTATCCACCTCATAAGCATGTTATTAAACCCATGTCCAACCCGTGTCGGAAGTGAATTTAACTCTTAAATGAACCTAACACAGTATTGTAAACATCAAGCATGTGGTGGAGAATGTAGAAGTCATGTCCAAGCCCAAACTGTATTCGACATAAATATAGAAGGTATTTAGAAGTGTTTGTATTTCATAAAGGACCAATGATGAAATTTGAAAGCTAGTGAATTTTAATCTTCCAAGATAAATTACTACGTGAAGTAAATAGGAAATCTTTAGTAGAACCAAATTTGATGGGGGATAAGATGCAAGTTTAATAAAAAAAGATTGTCATAAAAATTGTAAAAGAGTCCATAAAAAGATCGCACAATAATTATGATATTAGGTGGTGAAGAGAGCAAATACGTAAGGTTATTGAGGAAAAGATATTTGCCTTTGAAGTGTGGTAGAAATTGAATGCTAATAAGACTTACAAAGCCATAAATCTAGCAAAGGGTATGGTGAGCAGAACAAAAGATATAGCCTTTAAATATTTATAAAATAGGCTAAAATGATGAGATCTATAATATACTTAAAGCAAAAGATCTAAAACTTATATGGATTAGAAGTTAAGAAAATAGAATTTAGTCAGAACACAAAGATATCTAAAAAATACACACTAAATGCAACCTTGAGAAATTATTAAAAGGGAGCGTTAAAGAAAAAAATATTTTGAAAGAGTGTAATGAGAAAAATAATAAATAAATAAATAATTGAACCAAAAAAATGATATAGTATTTGCCGTAAAGAAGATACATAAATGTACAAATATATGTCCAAATGAGATGTATATTTAGATTTAATAACTTAATGGAGATGCTTTTTGTTACCAAATTTTTTAAAAGATCACGACGAAGTTAAATGATAGTAAAAGATGTATTTTGATATCAATATTTAAAAATAAAGGAGCTATTTAAGATTGTGCTAAGTTCAACAGAAGCAAGCTTGCGAGTCATACAATTACTTTAATAAGAAAGAGTAATGAAATATTTAGTTAAAAAAGTTTAAGCTCACGAGGATTTCAAATGATAGTAAAAGATGCATTTTGATATCAATATTTAAAACTAAAGGAGATATTTAAGATTGTGCTAACTTCAACAGAAGCAAGCTTATGAGTCATGCAATTAATTTAATAAGAAAGAGTAACAAAATATTAAGTTAAAATTTTTGAAGCTTTTGAGGATTTCAAATGATAGTAAAAGATGGACTTCAATATCAATATTTAAAAGATAGATTTACATACATACCACTTTATTTCATGCTATTTAGATATCTAACACCTAAAACATTAAATAAATGAGATATTTAAAATTGTGCTAACTTCAACAGAAGCAAACTTACGAGTCATACGATTAATTTAATAAGAAAGAGTAATGAAATATTTAGTTAAAAAAATATTTGCTCAGTTCCAAAGAATTAATTTAGCTTCAAGTTCGCAAGAAATATTTTGAAAGTTATATCTTTATGTTAAGACAACTAATAAATAAAAAATAGAAAATAGATCTTTAAGTGACTTCATTAAACTTGTGAAAGCATATGCTCGAGTACATGAGTGTTAATTTGGTGCTCGCAAAGGAAGAAAGATGTGTGTAATGGGTTTGTTGATATTAATAAAAGTTTCCATATATCTATAAAAAAAAAAGGTATATATGCACATATATTTCTCGAGTTATGGTTGGGTGATTAAAAATTAAAAAAAAAATTAACAGTATTAGGCAACAAAATGGTATAATGAAAATTTTAAGTTTTATATTAGTAAGGATTAAGTTCAAGTGAAGTGCATTAATGATGAAGATCAAAAGGTGTTTTTATTTGAAGAGGAAAATCAAAGTTTGAGAGACTTTAAAGAAAATGAAGTATGGAAAAGCTATTGGACCTGATGATATTCCAATAGAGGTGTGAAAATGCTTAAGAGATGAAAGAATTTATTGGCTTTCAAAACTTTTTCATATAATTTTGAAGACTAAAAATGTAGATAAATAGAGAATGAGTGTGTTGATTCCAATTTTTAAGAATAAAAGTGATGCACAAGATTGTGCGAATTATAGAGGAATTAAGTTAATGTGTCATACTTTAAAACCATGAGAGAGAGTTATAGAGCATAGGTTACAACATGATACTTATGTTTTCCAAAATCAATTTGGATTCATGCTAGGCAGGTATAGTATGGAAGCTATACATTTATTGAGAGGTTTGATGGAGAAGTATAGAGAGAATAAGGAGAATCTACATATGATATTTATTGATTTAGAGAAAGCATGTGATAAAGTTTCAAGAAAAGTGCTATGAAGAGTTCTAGAAAAGAAAGGGATTAATAATTCTTATATTGAAGTCATTAAAGATATGTATGGAGGAGTTGTTACTTGTGTTTGGAGTTGTTACTTGTGTTCAAACACAAAGTGGCTTGACCAAGTATTTTTATAATTTTGTTGGATTACATCAAGGATCTGCCTTAAGCCCATATCTTTTTGCTTTAGTCATGAATGTTCTCACTAGACATTTGCAAGAGCATGTACCTTGGTGTATGCTTTTTGCTGATGATATTTTTCTTGTTGATAAGACTAGAGAGGGAGTTGAAGGTATACTTAAATTATGGAGATAACCTTAGAGTTTAAAGGTTTTTGTTTTAGTAGATCCAAAACTTAATATATAGAGTGTAATTTTAATAGTAATAAATCTAGTGAAGGGAATATGACTTTGGGTGATCAAGCCATACACGTTTTAGATATATTAGGTCTATTATTCAGAGTGATGGTGAAATAAGTAGGAATGTTATTAGTAGAATTCAAGTTGGATGATTGAAGTAGAGGAATGCATCGGGTTTATTTCAAATGAGAATTTGACTTTTAACAGGACACAATGGAGAAAAAGGATTCATGTAGCCGATCCCACATAACAGGATAAAGACTTGTGTTGCTGTATAAAACTACAAATTGTGTTGTTATATGGCTTTGAGTGCTAGAAAGTAAAACAATTCTTAATGGTTGAACTAAGCATGGAAAAATGTTCAACGTTAAAATAGATGTGTAGCAAAACTAAAAATGATAATTTAAAGAATTAAATTATTAGTAAAAGAACTAAAAGTTCATATATGCAATATAAGGTAATTATTTTCAAAAAAAAATATAAGGTAATTAAAACTAGTCTTAGAAGGATATTACAATGAAAGGTAGAAAATGTGTCTTTTAGATAGGCACATAAATTAATGGAGAAGGGATAAGAAGGAGAAGAGGCAGAACTAAGTGAATATGGATAAAAGCTATTCAAAATAATATAGGTTTAATATCTCAGGCAACATTCAAAGGGAACAAATAGAAAATGTAATTTATAAAGTAAAGCTTAAATGTTTAGGATAATGTTAATGATAGAAATAATAATGACAAAAATGCTTTGCAGAATATTCAAAATGAGATGCATTGGTGTATACATTTTCAAATGATATAATTTTAGTAAGTGAGAGAATTTAGAATAATTGAGGAAAAGTGTAGAAGACAAATTGGCTAAAAATTAGTAGAATAGGTTAACAGATTTAAATATCATGAAACAAATACAAAAAAAAATTGGAATTTAGATGAAATTATAACTTTTAGAATTTCTTGGATGGCTATAATGAAAAAATATCTTAAGAGTATAGGTGAAAAGAAAATATCATGGCAAATTAAAAGTAAAGTTTACAAAATTTAAATTAAGTCAACTACATTGGGTGGATTTGAGTGTTTTGTAATAAAAAGAATATCAATGATAGCCAAGTTATGTCATGACACCAATGAAAATATAAATATGGATGCGTGAGAAAAGAAGTGAGAACACAAAAAAATGATAGATTGTGCATGAGTATATTATTGAGAGAGACTATATATGTAGCATTTATTGGAAAAAAAGAAGTTGTGGACAATAGACTTGGCAAGTTTGGTTATGTCCAACATAGAGTAGAAAATGCACTCATATAACAAGTAGATAAATTAGTGTACAAGATTAAGAGAGAAAATAGAATACAAAAAGTTTCAATAAATATAAGTTGAACTATTTGCTCTAAATAAGTTTAACACCACATATAGAATGATGAGAAAGCGACATCATGGCAAGTAGCATAATGGAGGGTCTCATAGCTCTTTTTACAAGCTTAACTAGGCAAATATCTAGCTAATAGCTAGTACAACATTTGAGTAGTAAAATCAAACATTATTTAACTATTGGCATCAGTGTTCTTTGAGATCTATGGAAGGGAAAAAATCAAAGGGGTTGGATGGATCAAGAGTTTATGGGTATAAATTATGCTTTGGTCTAACAGCATCAATTGACAGAGTGCACACAACTGTGAATCCAAAAACATCCAAACATCAACAACAACATCAAGCCTTTATTCCACTACGTGGGGTCGGCTACAGGAATCTTTTTTCTCCATTGTGTCCTATTAAAAGTCAAATTCTCATTTAAATCTAATAAAGAAAGGTCATTTCCTAATATTTTCTAACCAAGTCTTTTTAGGTCTACCTCTACCTTTCTTAACATAAGTCAAATCTAATACCTCTACTCTCCTAACCGGGTCATCGGAAGGCTATCGTTTTATGTGATCAAACCATCTAAGGCGACTCTCTCTAATCTTATCTTCTACTGAAGCTACTCCAACCTTTTCACGTATATGCTCATTTCGTATCCTATCTCTAAGGGTAAAGCCACTCATCCACCTGAGCATTCTCATCTCTGCCACACTTAACTTAGAATTATGCTTCTCTTTTAATGGCCAACATTCGGCACCATAAAGCATTGTAGGCCTCACCACCACCTTATAGAATTTTCTCTCAAGTTTGAGGGGTAGTTTTCTATCACACAACAAGCCCGATGCATTCCTCCACTTCAACCATCCAATTTGAATTATGCTGATAATATCCTCATCTATTTCACCATCACTCTGAACAATAGATCCAAGATATCTAAAACGTGTACTCTTATTAATGACTTGATCGCCCAAAGTCACAATCCCCTCATTAGGTCTATTACTACTAAAATTACACTTCAGATATTCTGTTTTAGATCTACGCAAACAAAAACCTTTAGACTCTATGGTTGACCTCCATAATTCAAGCTTACCTTCAACTTCCTCTCTAGTCTTATCAATAAGAAGAATATCATCAGCAAAAAGCATACACCAAGGTACATCCTCGTGCAAATGTCTAGTGAGACATCCATGACTAAAGCAAAAAGTTATGGGCTTAAGGCTGATCCTTGATGTAACCCAACTGCAATAGGGAAATACTTGGTCAAACCACCTTGTGTTTGAACACAAATAATAGCTCCTGCATGTATATCTTTAATGATTTGAATATAAGCATTATTAACTCATTCTTTTTCAAGAACTCTCCATAGCACTTCTCTTGGAACTTTATCATATGCTTTTTCTAAATCAATAAATATAATATGTAGATCCTCCATATTTTCCCTATATTTCTCAATCAAACCTCTTAAAAAATGTATGGCTTCCATAGTCGACCTTCCTGGCATGAATCTAAATTTGATTTTGAGAAACATTAGTATCACTACGCAACCTATGCTCCATAACTCGCTCCCATAGTTTTAAAGTATGACACAATAGTTTAATTCCACTATAATTCGCACAATCTTGTGCATCACCTTTATTCTTAAAAATAGGAATTAACACACTCATTCTCCACTCATCTGGCATCTTTTGTCTTCAAAATAGTATTAAAAAGTTTAGTAAGCCAAGAAATTCCTTCACCTCCTAAGCATTTCCACACCTCTATTAGAATATCATTAGGTCCAACATCTTTTCCACCCTTCATTTTCTTTAAAGCCTCTATAACTTTAATTTTTCTAATACGCCGATAAAAACAGAAATATATATTTTCATTTAGGGTGCTAAGATCATTAAAGTCAATCTTATTTTCACAATCTTCATTAAAAAGTTTAGCAAAATATCTCATCCAAACATCAATTTGGAAATTTTCAAAACCTTAATGGTGTAGTGTATTGGCCAAAAGCTATTGCTTGAAGCACGGTTTGCAATTATACTATAGCTATTTATATACTGATACTTGATGTATCCATACCTACGTCAAGTGGAGCTGCAAAGTCTGCACCACATGAAGTGCAACATTTCTACAAGAAGAATATGCTAGGAAGACAAATTATGATTCTTTTTAAGCAGCATTGGCCTAGCATGAGACCTCTTCTTTCTAGTATTTAAGGATCACAATAGTAGTAAAATCACAACATTTACAGTATTTAGAACCCTAAAATAGTATCATCTTAATTTCTTCTGACATAAGTTTCCGACATGTTAAAACATGGCTTTCTTGCAAATTCATAATGTAATGTTAACAACCACACCAAACAATAAAAAATTATTGCACCATAATCAGCATCAGCATCATCACTATTATTAACCTTATCCCGACTATTTGGGGAATTATTACACCATTAAAGCATTAAATAATCTGGAACTAAAAGAATTTTAACAATCACCAAATGTCAGCAAAATGCAGGCATAACACTGGTGAAGAATGAAAGATATCCAAATAGTGTGGGTTATAAGAAATAAACTTATGCCCCAAATTTAAGATGCTAGGCATAACCATAGTGAAGAATGAAAGATATATATGTATAACACAAGTGGAGAATGAAAGATATATATGCAGTGTGAGCTATAAGAAATAATATTATATCTCAATTTTAAGGCATAGTGATCCATACAAGTCATAAAGCAAGCACTTACGAAAAATATCAAAAGCATAATCAAATGTTTGGGGAATTAGACTTTACAAACCTTTCTTTCAGTTGTTTGACTTCTCTAGCTAGATCCACCAGCTTTATATTGTACATCATGATGCGCTCTTCATATTTGCTAAAGTTCATCAAGACCTTCACAAGACTATCAAATATGGCTAACAACTCCTGGCGCTCCTTCTCCTCTTTCTCTAATTGGCATTTTTCAAACTCCATCACACTTGGAACCAGACCACCAGTCCCGGGAACAGCCTCGTGAAGAGTTCCATCATCTTGTGAGCATTTCTTTCTATATTCAGAAAAAATATTTCGAGTCTCCTTTAATGCTTTCTTATAACCAAGTAGCATTTGGGTCATCAAAGACAGTTCATGCTCATAATGGCGAACTACCATCCTCCAATGTTGTTGCTCTTCAATCGTCATCCTCAATGATTGAATGCTCTGCTCCTTCTCTTGCAACATCTGATTCAAATAGGGTATCTGCATTTGCATATTCGCCATTTTTTTATCTTTATCTGCGTATAGAAATTTGACTCTTGCTAAACCTGTCTGCATGTACTCCATGCACTCATCAAATGATAGTGGCAAATTACCCCAAGGTTCAGCACTGCGCATCCTTTTTTGCAAGTTATGTTCCAAATGGTCTTCCTCTGCAGCACCCATTGCACTAGCTTGTCTTTTACCATTATTCCCAGAATACAGGGAGCCATTTGGACCATGGCCCAGCATATCCTTATTAGACTCATCACCAATTGTCAAAAATTGTCCAGAAGCTGCATTGAAGGAGTTCAATTGCTGATCATAAGGAATACTCATATTGCTCGTGTTTGCCATTGCTTGTAAGAGGTCTGTTGATGATATCCTCCCCAAATTAGAAAACTTTTCCGACAGGCCATCCGCATACCCCAGCTCCTCACTCTCCTGCTCATGCTTAGTCAAATTCTCAAAGTCAATGTCTGCAGCAGTTCTAGAATTGCAGCGGCGAAAGCAATGCTCAAAGGCCTCATTCTCACCTTCTTCAGGCCACTCGTCATCTTCTCCCACCTTCTCTTCATCAAAACCATCCATTACACTCTCTTCTACACCAAGTGTCAATCCCAACTCTCCATTGTCTTTCTCAGGTACCAAATCCCCCAAATCGTTCAAGCTCCGCACCTTCATCGCATTAACATCATCATAATTAACATCCTCTTCTGCCACAGCAACCTCATTTTCTACCACAGTAGTTTTATCATTCGCCATGCTTAGCACTGGTTCTGCCACCGAAACCTCCTCTTCTTGAGCCTCAACCACAGACTCCAATACAGGCTCTTCTTTCTTTTGGAATAAATGAGGCTGTTGGTGCTTAATCAAACACTGCAGATGGGAGGCACAGTGACAAACTCCGGATTTGGAAGCCTCCGAGAGCTCCTTCTCCACCAAAACCCACATCAACGCTGCCCAATCCACCTTTTGAGGCTCTTTCTCCCTTACAAACTTAGTTGCCTGCATGATTTCCGGAGGTAATATACACATATCGTCTCCGTAGGGCATGTAATTCGAAATAAAATCCAGAAGGACACTCACATCCTCATCCTTGCACTCAAACGCATTAGCTTTCTCTTTCTTGACAGGCAAGCCTAGGGCACGAGCCAGATCACTGCGCCGAACTGAGATTCGCGCGCCATAGACGTAGCTGCGGCGACTGGAAGAATCGTAGTAAGCAATCAGATGGACAAGAAGTTCGGATCGCACCTCACGATCAAGTTCTAAGTGGGCAAAATCCCAGAGACCAAGCGCGCGGAATAGATTTTCGTGCGCGGAGAAATTAACGGTTTTAGCCGGGGAGAACGGAACGGGGCGGAAATTTTCGGAGAGGATCTTGAGATTGCGTTCAGCGGTTGCGCGTTGCTTTGGAGTGAGAGGGTTCTTCTTCCGCCGGCCGTGACCTTTCTTAGCACGCGGAGTAACGGAGGGAGACTGCAGCCGGGACTTGGCATCGTCGATGAATAAACCCGATGGTGCGGCAGATTCCTCGGGCTTCTCTCTCTCTTCTCCTGCTACAAATCTGATAGCTTCGCGTACGCCGCTGGAGTTGACCGATAGCGACGTCGGAGATGGCGGCGAAAGAGCCGGTTGCTCAGACATTGGGGAACTTGGTCGAAGCGTTGTCTAAGGCCTCGAAGGACTTGCCGTTCTTTCAAAGCAACAAAATCGAGTAAAGCAAATGCCAGTCATTTGTCAAAATTTTTTCTCATAATTTTAAACCTCATCATTAGTTTTAAAAGAAGAATTATAATCAGTAATCGGCAAGGTTTTAAAAATTGGATCCGATCAACCGGTTTAACGGTTCAATCATGAATTAGTCTTTTTTTTATTTTTTTTTTTTGAAGAAAAATCATGAATTAGTCGACAAGTCAATTTCGTATAACAATAATATCGTTTTAGCATCAGACCGTGAAAAAATCGGATGAATTGTCGTTTCAACCATATAACCGGTGAACCGTCTGACTTTTTAAGAACCTCCCAGTTCAAAATTATAATTAATTTGCACCATTGACAGCTAATTCAAGGATCAAAACATGAAATTAAAGTTGTGATGTGTCCAATAAAACTAAAATCATGAACCTTAAGTCGTAGTTTTCCTTCCAAGCCAAGAGAAAAAACTCTCATTCTCGTAGCTTCATTCTTCATGCATGAACACAGTAGTCTCTCTTGTTCTCGCACAGCTCCCTTCCTAGGGAAAATTATTGGGTTCGGACACCTAACACAACTTACGTTTGGTATTCACAGTACTAAGGGATATTGAGCTTGATACTATGAAGTACTGAGCAGTACTGAGCTCGGTACTGAGCGGTACCGAGTCGTAGGTGATGTAACGTATTTTTATTGGGCTCTGAACACGTCCGGTGTCCGAACCCAATAATTTGCCCCTCCCTAGACATGAACGCATAGTATTCTCTCTCATTAGCTTCCTCCCCGGTGACACTAGAGGTGCTTCTCAGATCTTTAATCAACCAATATAACATTCATTCTCACCAGCAAACTACTTCTACTGCTTTAAGATTTCTCATTTCTTTCCTTAACCTTTCTATTTTTTATTTTTTTTAAAACAATGCACATGGTCATTTTTTTCCCAAACTCGATCGCAGGCAAAACCGCAAACCTTAAAGTTTTTAGTTACTATAATAGGAAAATTATCACATAAAACTTTAGCCTTGAAATCATGTTTTTTGTTATAGTTTTCTAAAAATACGGGTTTTAAGTGGCCAAACCTCAAACCTTCCAATACATATGCTGTCCTTCTCTAACATGTTTCGGTTGAAAATTCGATATTTAGTTTGCTCACTCAATCTACAATATCATGCCCAATGCACTTTGTAACACTCATGCAACTCTTGAATTCCCCTAAAAATCAACTATTATTTTTTATATGATTGCATTATTATTATTATATAAATTATGTAATATTTGAATAAAATTAATATTTATTATATCATCTTGTTCGACCCTGGTTGAACATCAAATTGTGAACCTCTCCTTCTTCTGGTTCATTGTCTAGTCCAATTTTTACAACTTTGATAACCACTCCTTTAATTCTTATATTTAAATTATTTATTTTATTAAAAAAATTAATGTGTGAAGCAAAGGGGGGAGAGAGAGAGAGAGAGAGAGAGAGAGAGAGAGAGAGAGAGAGAAGGTATAATTTGTGAGAAGCAAGAGAAATTCTTTGATTTTTTTTTTATTGTGTTAGTTTTATTAGGATTGGATTCAAATTTATCCATGAATAAATTTAGTAGTTTTATTAGTGTTGAATTCAAATTCATTTATGACTAACTCAAAAACTTTACTAGCAAGAATGTGTAATTCAAGAAGAGAGAAGCTAAAGGTAATTCTAGGAAATTTAGAGTATCAGGAGAGACTAATCTATAAGAAATTCACTACATTACAAAAGTGTTGAATCTAAATTTGGCCTTAAATAATACTAGTCCTTACTAAACATGTTGAACCTGGTGAGCAAGAATGTATGAGAATTGAAAGTGGAGAGAATAGTGAAAAAAAATGACATAATGCTTAAAAGAGCTAACTATTAAATATCCACTATATTAATTAAAGGTCATTCAAATTGTTCCTCAAGACCCCTTATTTATAGGGTTATGAGAGCTACATAAAAGACAATACATAGAAAGAGTAAAAATTATAATACTACACAAATCACTCAATCAATGCTACACATTGCTATAGACTAGTATGACCAGCTAAATAGTTAAGGGAGAGAAGGGGTTGCAGAGTTTTGTCAGTTTGTCTTTAAGGTGAGCTTTGTAGCCAAAGTGATCTTGCTAGTGTCTAGAAGGAGTGGGAAAGTCGAGGAGAAAATTCTAAGGAGGAGGAGCTTAGATATTTTGGAAGTTATTGGTGACTTATGTTAAGCCTTGAATCACCTTGGTGAGAAGGCGGGTGACCTATAATGGTGGATAAGATGAGCTCACTGGTTGTGCAATCATAGTAGGGTGAGCTTAAGGCTCCTTGAATAGGTGCTTTCCTATAGCTAAAATTGTTTGAAAGGGTGATTGTTCTAGAGAGTAAGTGATTGATTCAGCATCCTAACATACTGTAGGTGCTGAGTTGTTAATTTGGTGAGGTGGTATTGGTTTACCCTGCGTTGGATGAACTCCTTAGTAAACCTGGGTGAGTAGCAATTGTTGATTCTTTAGGGTGAGTCGTCCTATGATCCTCGGGCATGTAAAGTCACCCATATCATCAATGAAAATTTGATGTATAATGTTAAGCCTAACTGAATAATCCTTATGAACACCAAGAGAGATGGGGTGAATTGATAGTTTTAAAAATCCTACTAGAAAACACAAAATTATTTTTGAATTTAGGATTTTTAACAACATAAAAATAACAACACTTATCACAAAATGTGGAAGCAAATAATTATATCAAAAGTTACAATAATGATGATGATATTCTAATCAACACAACAAAGTATCAATCATAGATTTTTAACAAGAAATTATCACAGGATTAAAATACAAAAAAGTAAAGTGCGGAAAATAAAAAAATAGAATGAACACAAAAAAATTTGTAGTGGTTCGGTCAAGCAATAACCTACATTGACTTCCTAAAGTACTCCTCTCCTAATATTGGACTAAACTTTAGTGTCTCTATTTTAGCCCACACAGTTAGGTGGAAAAGCCCTCATAAACTTTTAACCAGCCTGGTGCGGTAGAGAACCTTAACCTCCTTTCTCACCCTCCTGGTAATTGAAGAGAACCTTGACCTCTTTTTCTCACCCTCTTAGTGATTTCAAGAACCTGAATCTCTTCTCTCACCCTCCTGGTGATGGAAAAAAACCTGAACATCCTTTTTCACCCTCATGGTGAAGGCAGAGAACTTCAACGGATCCCAGATCCACCAAAGAAACATAGACAAACACCTTGATGAAACAAGGCAAGACACTTACTCGGAGCAACGGTGTGAAACCCTCACACACAAGACCTCCCTTCTTCTTCCCAAATCTCTCTTTTCCTTCACTTCTCTAAGCTCTCTCTCCATAACACTTAGCAGCCAAAGATTTAAAATAAGTCTAATTAGATAGCTTAAATATAAGACCTCACAAAAAGCCCTAAAATTCAATTCTATTGATACTAATCTTACAATATGAAAAAAGATCATATGATACGATTAGTTCAAATAACCCTAATAATACTATATAAAGAATAAGGTGTTGTATGATCAATTCAATAAATTGAGTTGATTTTCCAATACGATTTGATAATCATCCAATATGATTAGTTCAAACTACTTTGATTGTCATCTAATACGATTGACGATGATAACATATATATCATCACATGCAAAGATTGTGTCGTACAAGATGGGTCTAATCATCATGTACGATTTGATTATATCAATTTATCCAAAATCATTCCCTAATTATAGAATTAATTTAGGTAAGATTTTTAATCATATCATATAGTATGATACCTATCGTACGACATGATTAGTACAAATTTTGAATTTTAAAATATTTCCTAAATTATTATTGACAGCTTAGTTCTTGATTTTAACTGATTATCTAATACAATCGAGATAGTAAAATACGATTAGTTCAACTAGCTTTACTTACATAATTAACCATTTTAATAATTATATGAACAGCCGGTCGTCTAGTATACTATACATCATATATTACAATAACTTGAAAAAATATACTCATAATTTTCTCACTATCTCACTCCCTTGAGTGTGTGTGCACGTTCTCCATGTTTAGCATCCACCAAATTATGACATAACTCAAGAAATGTAGAAATAAATAAAATTAAAATTACAGACTCTTCAAGAAATTTAACTCTATTCTACCGAGTATTGAGCTGATCAATTTGCAATGTGTATGGTGGACCTAAAATATTGGTGCACAAGAAAACATATATGTAATAATAACAATAACAAGAGATATCATAGTAAAGAATCCAATAATATTTGTTATCATCAAAATTATAAGACTCGGATCCATATTTGCAATAATCTCCCCCTTTTTTTATAATAACAAAGATTGTTGGTTTTTTATTTCAAATTAATTTTTATTATGTCCTAAGCTTTCCCTTACTAGTTAAATTTTTTTAAAAAAAGGGAGATTTTTTTAAGAGGAATAAAAAAAACACACATAAAAAATGAGCAAGAAAATAAAGGCAAAATAGTGAACTAATCATAACAAAGCAATAAGTACATACTACCAACAACAAGCTACTCCCCCTTCTGACATCACCAAAAAGGAGGAACAACGATACATAACACCAAAATAAAACATTCATCATAATGAAAAAAGAAAAATAATATATACAAAAAAATAAAAATAAGACACAATAAAAATAGAAAGGTCCTTGATCAGGTGGAGGTAGTAGTGGTTGGAAGTATCAATGAATAAAAGCAAATTGCTCTCCGAATCTAGCCATATTATTTTCATGTTGCTGATGGTTCTCTGCTATGTATGTGTCAAAACAAGTCTCTCATTGATCAAATCTCTAAAGTAGCACATCGTACTAAGAGCTCTTATAATTAAACAAGTGCTAGTGTTGGAGTAGGGGTTGGACCACCCTCTGCCTCCTCTAGCTTATGGTCAACAAAGTGAATATTTCTATGACGAGCACTATGAAGGATGTAAAGGGAGCTATTTGAGTAAAAAATTGGAAGATGGTTTGGTGGTGTAGTGAATTGAAAATTAAATTTAGATTCTAAAACGAAAGCAATGATGTGACCTAATCCAAGATTTGGCTTCCATTTATGTCAAGGATCTCTAATGCATGTAAGGTTTTTAAGATATTAAAAAATAAGATCAACTGCATTGAAATCAATTTCAGCCATGATAAAATATGTAGTGATTAATCAAAGAGGTGTAATGTTTATTCTATCACCATTTTTTGGAATAACTGAATTGTGAAGGATGTGTTGAATGATTTTAGCATCTTGAACTAAGGTTTTAACATGAGAAATTTAGTAGTTTATTGACATCTCCCTAAGTGTAGTGTAGACTAGAGTCCAATCATAGTTAAGGAGAGAGGCTAAAGAGTGAACTTTTTTGCTAGTGGTAGAAAAATGTATGAGTTGGTCAAACTCTTGGTAGGTGATTTCAATGAGCCTTCTATTGACATAGGATTGGAGTGCGGTGTCCTTCCTATTGATTTGAAGGCTTAGAAAAAATTTAAAAAGTAGTTCAGAGTTTAAAGGGTAGGTATGAGTCAGAATTGAAAGGTGGTGTGAGCAAAGAAAGTAAGTACCTTGAAGTTTATAACTTCCATATTTTTTATTTTTGAGGGTGTGATCCCTTCAGCCTTGTAACAATGGTATGCTTCTTTGTTGGTTGCTTCAATAAAGTGAGGATCCATGAGATGTCGGGAAAAGATTTCGATGAGAGATCTTGATCACTTTCCACCGACCATTACAAGGAGTAAGATTTTAGAGAGGATGGAAGAATATTTGTAAAGAGTTGAGTGAAGAAAAGCTTATTTCCCTCCCTTTAAATAGAACGATATGGAATCATAAATTACGATTAAGTGCATTCAATTTATTTGTTCTGATCAGTTAAAAAAAGTGGTATTATCTACAGTACGATCATAATCATACTAGATGATCAGTGTAAAGACGGTCGTTCAGAGGAGTCTTCATAGACAATCGTTGATTGGTTAGATCATCTTATATGAACAAGTGTTTGTACAGTATAATATGATATTTAATATCATACCGATTGAATTCAATTTGTATAATGCCTAGTGCCACATGTATTGTATAGTATGAATAAGGTGTTCGTGTAGTATGGTCGCTAATAATTAATCAGTCAGAGTTATTGTATGTGTTATGATCAGTGATGTGATACTTTATGCATATTGTACAGTACAATGTGGGATCATACAGTAATATGAGAAATTTTTTGTTTATGAGATCATCAAGAAAACTTTATACAAAGAAAGAAAAGAAATTCACACAAAAAAGCATATCATAAACACAAATAACAAAACACAAACAATCACAAAGAAAATTACAAAAAAAATACACAAAAAACATTTATGTTTCCAATTTCCAAGTCATCTTGATTCAAGCATGAATATCTATAACACCTGGTCTAGTCCTAAAGGTGCTAAAAGTTTCAAAGGGAGGGGTTTAGTAAAGACATATGCCAGTTGATTTTTAGTAGCTATATGATGTGACTCTATATCCTCCTTGATTATATAATCCCTAATAAAATGATGCCTAATGTCTATGTTTTTAGTTAGAAAGTGTTGAATTATATTTTTGGGAATACAAATTGCACTAGTGTTGTCACACATAATAGGAATGGTCCCTACATGAAGTCCAACAACTAAAATTTGTTGCTTTATCCCTAGGACTTGAGCAAGCTCCCTATATCTATATATTCTGCTTTATCGATAGATAATGCAATATAATTTTATTTTTTACTGGACTAAGAGACTAATGATTGTCCAATGAATTGAAAATTTCTGAAATGGCTTTTTCTATCAACCCTACATCCCACAAAGTCTGAATCTAAATATTATAAGATTTCAAAGGATGAACTATGTCTAGGATACCATATTCATAGGTTTTGGGTTCCTAAAAAATCTAAGAATTTACTTAGCAGCACTTATATAGGATTCTTTGGGATCAACCTAAAATCTAGTACAAAGTCATACAATAAACATGGTATCAAGTCTACTGGTAGTTATGTAAACAAGTGATCCAATAATTCCTCTATACTTCTTCTGGTCAACTGATTTTCTATTTGAATCCTTATTTAATTAAATGGTGGAGCTTATTTCCTCAGCATTATCCATCTCATATTTTTTAAGAATATATTTAATATATTTTTATTAGTTAAGAAAATTTTCATCATCCTTTTGCTTCACACTAAATCATAAAAAAAAGGGTAAACTCTTCCATCATGCTCATCTCAAACTCCTCACACATTATTTTTGAGAATTTATCACCAAAAATTTTATTTGTGGATCCAAATAGTATATCATCAATATAAATCTAAATAACGAGTAGATCTTCTTATTCTTTCTTTAGGAATAGGGTTGTGTCTACACTGCCCTTAACAAAAGCTCTATCTAGGGGAAAGTGCTCAATCTTTCATACTAAGCTCTAGGTACTTTCTTCAATCCATATAATTCACTCTTTATTTTGAATAAAAGATTGGGAATTTTAGAGTTCTCAAAAATTGGGGGTTGCTTAACATATACATCTTCTTTAATTACCCCATTTAGTAAGGCACTTTTAACGTTCATCTAATACAGCTTGAATTCTCTAAAGCAAGTAAAGGCTAGTAGCTCTCTAATGGCTTTTAGTCTAGCTATAGGGGAACATGTCTTCACAAAATCAATTCCTTCAATTTGATTGTGCCCCTTAGCTATTAATCTAGCCTAATTTCTAATTAATATTTCAGAGTCATTCATCTTATTCTTAAAAACATATTTGGTTCCTATAACACTCTAATATTTGGGTCTACTAACCAACTCCCAAACATCATTCCTAACAAACTGATTCAACTCTGCATGCATAGCTAAGATCCATAATTCATCAAATAAAGCTTAATCTATATTAGAGGGTTCTACCATAGAGATAAAAGTAGAGTGGCTAAGCCCCTTTCTTAGTCTATGCCTAGTTCTTACTCCTACTGATGAATCTCCTAGGATGAGGTCCTTAGGATAACTTAATGAATATCTCCAATGTCTAAGCAATAGGGTCTGAGACTATTATATATTTTTTAGGTTAATAGATTCTACTCGTTGGGTCACCTTAACCACTTTTTCTTCTTTTGACCTAGGCTTTTTGACCTCATTTTTGTATGAGGTCACTAAGGCCCTTCCAGACTCCAGATCCTAGGACTTTTCTAGACTTCAGGTCTTAGGATCTATTCTAGACTCTAGGATTCTTCTAGATTCAGACTTTAGGATTCACACTAGAGCTTAGGATTCCTCCAGACCTTAGATCCTAAAATCCTTCTAGATTCCAAACCCTAAGGCCTATCTAGATCCTAGATCTTAGAACCCCCCTAGATTCTAGGATCCCTCCAATTCTTTGATCAATTCAAATCTTAAACCAATCTAAGCTTCAATCACTTCAAACTTCAAATACATTCAAACTTTGACCCAGTCCAGTTGAGAGTCCAAACTTCAATCTAGACTTTGATCT
>NW_021318832.1:841859-964862 GCF_001605985.2 Dendrobium catenatum | reverse complement strand
TCTCTAGATGTCGGCCCCAACTCTCCAAAACCTTAAACACAACGTCCCTACCATTCTTTTATAAAAGACTGGACTCATGTATTTTAAATCGATTAGGTGGTTAGCTGGCTCCCCAATCCAGGCCGGGGTAAGTCCAGGTTTTGCACTGCATTAGTTAGGATCGGACGACTGTGGTCCAGCGTCCAAAATAGATTTAGGATCCGGGCAGATCTTTGATTATAAGACCCCAAACTTCGGGAATATAGTCCCAAATTTCTAATAAAATACTCAACTTTAATTAAAGCTTCATTTCGATCCTAAAATATAAAGCCCAACACTTAGACTAAGTTGGGACACTTCCGAATGGTTTTGGAATCTCAAAGTGTCCCCTACCTCTCTTCCCTTGATTCAGTTAATAACTGCTCAACGTCGATCCATTCCCTTTTGAGTTTCCAAAATTTCTCTCTTTTGATATCACTCCTAAAAAATCTAATGAAATTCTGCCACCATTTTAATCGGGAGTTTTCGTAGGAGATTCTATCTACCTACGATATAATTAACTACGAGGGCTTGCTCTCATAGGAGATTTAGAACCACACACGCACCTGATTTTAAAATTGATTTTCCAAAACCTTATTAGATTTCTTTGGGAAAAGGTAAAAAAATGACTGTCGTTATTACATTAGGAGGATTATCATTCAATGGTGTTATCTCCCTTCGGAGAGATGCATCATTCTTTGATAAGACTTTGGATGTGAATTCGACGATCATACTTCTTAATATTATAATTGGATATTTAGTTAAATTTCATTCTGTTCCCTCGGGGCCATATGAAATTTTTTTTTAGAATCCGATCATGATATTTAAGATGAGTTCCATAATTCTAAGTCTGAACGCCGCTATGAGATTTTATTTTCATCCTTCGGGGTGATATAATTTTTCTGACGGGTTGATTCGACCTTAGAATTAGAATTAAATCTTAATTTTAAAATCCCCAAAGAAAACTAATATTTTTTAAAACCTGTTTTCCAAAAATTCCACCAACAAGAAAATGGCACGCCCGGTGGGACCAAATCTCTCTCCCCATCTTTAATAGTGGCAGAATTGTATTTCTTCGGTAGTTTTAACTATCATTTCTTCCGTTGGTCCCTCTACCCATTTCTTCCTTGGGTGAGTGTGGCCAACATCTAAGATAAAATAAACATAAAAAAGAGAGCTTTTACCTCCAAAATTTTTTATATGTAAATCTTTGTTCTGATTTTGACCTTCTGCCCCGACTTGGCCTGTGAGTCGACAGTGTCAAATCAGATCCTTGGATATCCTTTTCAGTCTTGTAGATTATGGTTAATAAATTTCGTATTCAACATATAAATTCTTAAGATTAAAAAGAATTTGAAAATTATTGATTTTGGACACTCCAAAGTACTATAGTCTTGACCCCCTCACTTCCTCTTTGACCCTAAGAGGTGAGGAGGGTTAAATTATTCGTCTTACCTGGGTTCTCTTACAATTCCATAAGCCTTCGGGCAAGGGGAAACTCTGGCCGTTGTGTTTTAGAATTTGTGAGAAAACTCACCTTAAACCCCTCAAGATTCAAATCTTCTTCTAAAAAAAAAAACTTTCTTTAAGCTCCAAGTTGTCACATGTTACCCCATATGATCACCTTGTGGGCTAACATATGTTAAATCTTTTTTTTAGAAAACCTTTTTTGGCATGTACTTAGTATCTTTACCCTACTAACATGTGTTGAGTGGCATTTTTCACTGCTCGACATATGTTGGAAGGTTGAGATTATCTTACAAGCCTTAATTTAAAAAAAAAAAATTTCTTTCGTTTCCCTCTTAAGGAAAATCTAATTCCAATCCTCTCTTTAACTTTCAGAAAATCTCAATTGGCTGGCCAATTGATTTTCTCTTTCGACCGAGAGTTGTCCTCAATTGTTAATGATTAAGGGAGCACTATCATCTTTAGGATGGGATTCAGTACCCTTGAGCTCTCCATGGATGGACACCAGATTGTTAGTTTGGATACTAGTAAGGAAGTTCCCCCAGTGGTTGAGTTTATTATGGGATCTGCACCTACCTTGCCAATAGTCAGTGATGACCAGAAATAGTCTGAGCCAGTTATTGAGCCCCCCACTGAAGTCAAATCTATTTTTGAGGAAGGGTCTAGTTCTGGACTTAGTTTCGTCACTAAGAATCAGAAGAAAAATTATTTGAGGAGACTTAAAAAGAAGATCTCTAAGGCTAAGAGAGTTGTACCTTTTAAGACCTTAGCTCAAGTAGAGCCTGAGGCTACTGAGGAGCTACCTATTCCTGCTTCCTCTCCCCTCCTAAAGGGGAGTCGCTTCTACCTCCTTTCTTCTGCTCAAGGGGAGGAGAGGGCGGCTAGGATAGCCCGTTCCCCACCATGCCCAGTCGACTACTCGACTAAGAACACTCAGAAAGAAAAACACCTCCAGAGGACAAGGACTTTAAGGAACATAATTCATACCTACGCTGCACAGTCTGGACAGACTAAGGAGGAGTATATAAAATAATTGAAGGGAGTGATCTCACATCGCTTCCAGAAAGAAGTGTTGAAGGAGGAAGTGTCTGAGGCAAAGAATTTGACCCCACAATTTGTCAGAAAAAATAAGAAGTATGTTAGGCAGCCTGCTACTTCAGTGCTAGTTGATGGATACCACTGGGTACCGCGCCCCCCATCCTCTAAAATGGAGGGTATCATGTTGACTTGGTCCGAGAGAGGCCACCATTCTACTAGTAGACCCCTGGTACCCCCTCCTAAACCTACACAGTTGGCCTTAGTGATTGTTAAGCCAAAAGGGGTTGAGACTCAAAAATCGGTAGATGTCAAAGGGAAAAGACCCAAATCTCCTAAGAAGAAATATGTGCCAAAGAGAACTAAGTTGGAGAGTCTGCCACCACCTCCTAGAACTTCTAAGTTCATTCTGCGGCTCCAACGAGTTCCAGTCAACTCTACTCCAGTTTCAGTTGACTTGATGGATGTCCAGACTAGTACCCCAATTGCTACAGTTGGTAGTCCTCCCACAGCCAGTTTAGTTCAAGATCCAATAGTAAGGTCCGAGTGTCGTTCCTAGGCTCCCTAGTCAGGTGTCTGAGGACCTTACCTTGCTAGATGTAGGAGCCATCACTTTACAAGCTCCTGCTTCTTCCCCCGAGGTATATGTCCCTCTCCACGTAGAGGATGCCACTCTTATGACTACCAGTTCTGGGATAGTCGAAGAGGAGAGAATTGATCAGGATCTAGAAATGGAAGATGAACCAGTTCCAAAGTCTCAACCAGATCCTAACCCAAAACTTACAAAAATCATTGCCCTACTGGATTCTGAAGAACTATTTGATATGGCTTAGTACAAAGGATACTTACCCCTTGATCCTAAGTCAATTGGGGATAGACCGGTCGAGGAGGTAGTACAAGAGATAAGGAACATCTTGTTGAATAAATAAGGAATGGCCTCTTTCAACCCAAATATGGATGATCTTCTTGGAGATGAAGATGATTATGTGGGTAGCATTTGTATGGTTGAGACAAGGGGGTCTAATAAAGAAGCTGAGCCCAGCAAACATTGAACAGTTAGAGATGATGATTCACATGTTGTTGAGTCAGATTCAGATGAGTCTATAAAAGCCAGAGATGAAGAACACATAAAAAACTTGGAGACTCATCTTGCGAGCATGATGTCACAAGTCAGTGAAATGCAAGAAAAGTTGGATAAATCACAGTAAGAGTCCCTTAAAATCTAGTAGTCAGCTCGAGAGATCACAGAAAAGGCTAAACGGGCAGAATCTAGTTCCAAACCCCTTGAGTCACCACTTGTGACTCTTCCTTGTCCGTTAGAAGCACCTCCAGTTCAGCCCACAGTTTCTACCACTCCTCCAATTCTGCCTCAAAAAGACATTAAGCAACTAATTGAGGACCAGGTAAGGGAGGCCTTAGCCCTTTCGTAAGTACCACGTCTATTCCAAAAGGTAGACCTTACCCCAAAGAATATGACTCAGTTCCTTACCCAAAGGGCTTTGTGCCACCAACTTTTAAAATTTTCACTAGAATTTAAAATCCGAGACAGCATCTGGCCCTCTTCCGAGCAAGCTATTGCAATGCAGGAGGGTCAGATGCTCTACTATTTCACCAATTTGTGAGTAGTCTATCAGGCATTACTTTTGAATGGTACGCCGATCTACCCAACGGTTCAGTAAGAACCTTTAACGATCTAGAAAACCTCATTTTTAAGAGATTTTTCGGAGCGCAACAATGCACCACCGTGGGCAATCTTGTAGTTGAAAAGCAAAAGCCAGGAGAGTCTTTGGTTGAGTACATCTTGAGGTGGCGAAACCTCTCGATAAAGTGTGAACCCCAGTTGCAAGAGCAACACACAGTGGAGATCCTTCTAAAGAATATCCATGGCCCAGTTGATTTTCTCCTGAAGGGTTTCACTATTAAAACTTTTAAAAAACTTCTTAATAAGGCTAGCAATTTGTAGGAAGAGGCTCCTAGGATGCCATTCTTATAAGAGCAGCCTGAAGATAAGAAATGTGTTAAGTTGGTGAAAACTTTTGAAAAGAAAGCGATGGTATCAGCAGTAGATAAAGGAAAGAGGCCAGTGGTTAGTCAGCCTAGCGCTCCACCTCCACCACAGCCACCTCAGAAGCAACCCTTTCAGATAGTTCCTTAGCACACTAGAGATCCTGCCTTCATCCCTTTTAAAGAGCGATTGACAAAGCCTTATTCATTTAAAAGGGAATCAGTTAAAAAGATCTTCAAGAGCTTGTTAAAGAAACCTGACTTTCAGTTGTCAAAGGCTAGAAGACCCGAGGATGAGAGTAAGAAAGATGATCCCAAGTATTGCCCATACCATAGGATGCTTAGTCACCCACTTGAGGACTGTGTTGGGTTCAAAGATTGGCTTGAGAGGAACTACATCCAATGTAACATTATAATTCCGAAAGAATACTTGGTCAATCTGGAAAAGTCTTTAGTCAAAACTATCTCAGGTAATCTTCTTAATTCTTCTCTTCCTATTGAAGACGGTTGGGACATTGCTTTGTCCCGGGCATTTAAAAAGTCGATTAACAAATCTTTTCATCTTTCTCAACAGCTGACTACGATAGCCCAGGCCCCAGTGTGGAAGGTTGACCGGGACGCTTCGTAGAAGGATGTTGAGCCACTTCCCTCTCTAGTAGTCATAGGAACTAATGAGAAAAATGTAAAAGAAAAGAAAGATGATTATGTAGAGACGAAGTGTGTGGATGAGAGATGTATTAAAATGGCGGATGGTGGTGTTAAAACCCTTTCCCCTTTTTTGTTATCTAACTTTTACTTTGCCCCATCAAAGGAGAAGGGTCAAAAGATGAATAAAAAACATCCTTCTACTTCTGTCTTGATGATTGGCCATGAATCGCAAATGCAAATTGATGACTCTCCTGTTTAGAATCAAACTTCTAGTGAAATAAATCTTGATGTTAATCAAACTGACCTTCCCGAGTCGATTACTCAAGAAGATGTCAAATGTGAAACCTTATCTGAAAGTGATTTCCCCCAATTTAATTTTCAGGGAAGTCCTATCGAGATAGAGTTTTTTTATTCTGACTCTCTTTCGGGAAACGACGATCCAATGCCTATAGTGAGTGTGGACACCGCTCTAGTTTGCCCGCTCGAGGATATCGAGCAGGTGCAACTCCGTGGCGGTAAAGTCTTACCTCCTAGGCTGCCCCCTCAGGATAAAGGCAAGCAATCCCCCTTCAAAGATCTAAATCCAAATTCCCCTCAACAATCAAAATTCCCTTTAATCCCTCCGGGTTTTGAGTCTGTTGTCTCTAAGGTTGAGTACAATGTTTTGGCCCATCTTAGAAAGTTGCCAGCCAAACAAAGCATCTACGATGCCCTCCTCCTTTCCAAGGAAATGAGGGAGTGTTTGGTCAAAGCACTTCTCGATCCTGAGATTTGTTTATCCCAACTGGCTTCAACTTTAGAAGATGAGGCCCTCTACTTCAAAGAGGTCCCCGGAGTTACCTTCTCTGATGAAGATTTACTCTTGGGAACTGCTGACCACAACCGTCCCCTTTACATTACTGTAGATGTGGAAAACTTCAAGTTATCAAGAGTCCTTATTAATCTGGGTGCGTCGATCAACGTGATGAACATAAAGACCATTGCTTATCTCATAGTTGATACTAGCAAGCTTTCGACCGATAGGTTGATGCTTCGTGGGTTCAATGAGAAGGGTGAGAGAGCTTTATGTTCAATCACTTTACTCCTAGAGTTAGGAGGGTTAAAAATTGAAGCTAAATTTCATATAATTGATTCGACAACGTCCTTTAATGCTCTTCTAGGTAGACCTTGGATTCACGGATATATAATGGTTTCATCTACCCTGCACCAATGCGTTAAGTATCAATGAGACAGCATTGAACATGTGATTAAGAGTGATCTGCAACCATTCTCAATTCAAGAAATTGGAATCTATGAAGATGTTGCATATTTCATACCAAAAGGGTCCTCATCCCGTTCTAAGTTGGAGATCAAAATTGAGGAGAAATTAGTTGGACAAAAATTCAACCAAAAGAAAGAAAAAGATAAAAGTATCAATCAAGAAATGACACGATCAAGTAGTGAAGACGACTCTGATATCATTGTCCTTAGGCCTCCAAGCACATTACCCCAAAGAGGTGGGAGGATGACTTTAAGGGTACGAGGTCGAGGCCGTGCTTCATTTGATAGGAGAGCAGCACCTGTGTATATTGACTTGGAATCAGACTGTGATGGTGAACTAGAGAATCAAGGTGCTGCCCCCAACTTGAACAGAAGAAAGTCCATAAATTCTTTCCGGGCTCCTCCTCCGCAAGGGATGAAGGTGATGTAACCCTTGAGGAGGAAGATTTCAATGAATTAATGGAATTACCTTTTGGCTACTTCCCTGTTTGTGTGAAAAATATGTTTTCTAAGGGTTCTATACCATACCGATGGACTAAGGGTCAAGCTAGATACCACGAGAATATTTGGCAAACAAAGATAAAGAAAAATCCAACAAGTGGTATCGGCTTTGGAACCGTTAGTTCATTTGATGATGATGAGTATTGCCTAATGATAACTTACCATCTTGATTCTCCAAATGTTCCTACAGATCCATTCTGTCCCCTGGATGGGCTCTGTTTGGAGACTTTAGACGATCCCGATGACCTTCAAGTTCGGGATGCACCCACTGAATTTGAAGAGGAAATTAAATCGACAGTCGATGAATTAAGAGAAATTAACATGGGAAACGATGATGACCCTTGCCCAATTTTCATAAGTACTCTGTTGAGTGAGGGTGATACCTGAGATTTAATTCAATTATTGTCCGAGTTCAGGGATTGCTTTTTCTGGACATATGACGAAATACCAGGTTTGCCCGTTGAGGTAGCGGTCCACAAACTTGGGGTTCGGTATGATGCCATTCCTATTAAACAAGCTCCTCGACACATGCGCTTAGAGATCAAGCAACAAGTCATTTTGGAAGTTAAGAAGTTGGCAGAAGCCGGGTTCATTTGAGAGGAATAGTATCCCTCTTGGATGGCCAGCGTCGTGCTAGTTTGAAAGAAAAATGGTCAAATCCAGATTTGTGTTGACTATAGGGATCTGAATAAGGCATGTCCTAAAGACGAGTTCCCCCTACCAATACCAGAACCTATGGTGGACATTGCCTCCTCACATGATATTTTCTCTTTTATGGACGGCTCATCAGGTTATAACCAAATCAAGATGGCCCCAAAAGATGAGAGAAATACTGCGTTCAAACCCCCTATATGAATTTTTTTTATAAGGTAATTCCATTTGACCTAAAGAATGCTGGAGCAACTTACCAGCGAGCCATGACTCACATCTTCGACGACTTAATCCACAATCAAGTTGAGTGCTATATTAACGATTTAATTGTCAAGATCAAGGTCAAAGAGGCTCACCTATATGACTTAAGAGTTGTATTTGAACGGTTGCGCCGCTACGATTTGAAAATGAACCCCTTGAAATGTGCCTTTGGTGTCACTTCGAGAAAATTCTTAGGATTCGTAGTGAGGCACCGAGGAATTGAGATCGATCCTGCTAAAATTGAAGCCATCTTAGATATGCCATCTCCTAAGAGTCTTACTCAATTAAGGTCTCTACAAGGTAGGTTGGCATATATAAGAAGGTTTATTTCTAACCTTTCCGGGAGATGTCAACCCTTTTCTATCCTTGCGAAAAAAGACACTAAATTTGTATGGGACGAGAAGTGCCAGAATGCTTTTGACAATATCAAACAATACATGTCTAACCCGTCAGTTTTGGCAGCCCCAGTTCCAGAAAACCCTTGATCCTATACATCGCTGCCTTAGACGAGTCTTTAGGTGCCCTGCTAGCTCAAGTCAACGACGAAGGGAAAGAGAATGCTCTCTATTACCTTAGTCGAAGACTCATTCATACTGAAATTCGATACCCATCAATCAAGAAGCACTGTCTTGCTTTGGTTTTTGTGGCCCAGAAACTAAGGCATTACATGCTGTCCCACCCAATCAGTTTGATTTCGAGAGTTAATCCTTTGCAGTATCTCATGACCCGACCAACGTTATCAGGACGCTTAGCTTGTTGGTCTATGATATTACTCCAATTTGAGATTACTTTCATTCCCCTCTGTGCTGTAAAAGGACAGGTCGTTGCCGATTTTTTGGCAGCACACCCGCTACTGGCAGATTCTCCTTTGAACGATGATTTACCCGATGAACAAATCATGAGTTTGAGGGAATCTGGAGAAGCCATCTCGGAATTATATTTTGATTGTACAGTATCCTCTCGTAGGAATGCCTCCCAATAATCTATAATTCCTGGAAAGTCCAGAGTCGGTTTAATTTTTATAACGTCGGAGAAAGGGATGTTGCATTTTTCCTACCATTTGTCAGCCTTGCACAAATAACGAGGCTGAATATGAAGCTTTGATAATTGGTTTGGAACTTGCAATTTTAATGGAAATCAAAGTGATTATGATCTTTGGCGATTCCCAATTGGTGATCAACCAAGTCGCATGAACCTATAAGATCTTAAATCCTAATCTTTTGAAATACTACCAGTACACCCTTCACCTGCTTGAACAAATTTCTATTGCTACTATGTATAGGGTTCCCCGTGGAAGCAATTCTGCGGCAGATGCCTTAGCAAAACTTGCGAAGGAATTTGCATGTCCTGAGGAAGATTCCATCTATATAGAGATTCATGGCCGCAAAACCCTATCCGCTATAGATTTGGAACACATCAGTAAGAATCCCTTCCAAGTCCTTTCTGCCTCTTCAACGACTGATGAGGAAGGCGATTAGAGACGACCTTTAATTGACTACCTTCGAGAAGGGAAACTTCCCCAGGATAAATCTCTTTCCAATCAAATTAAGAAACGAGTCCTATCTTATGCACTAGTTAACAACTTACTATACCGCTGATCATTCGATCAGATGTGGCTGCGTTGTTTGGACAAGCGAGAAGCCCTGAAGATTGTTAATGAAGTTCATTCAGGACTGTGCGGTGCACATCAATCGGGTCCAAAAATGAAATTGAGGATTAAAATACTTGGATACTACTTGCCTATAATGATTGACGATTGCATGAATACTGCAAAGCACTGTCATCAATGTCAGGTCCATGGTGTGGTTTTACATCAGCCGCCTAATGTGTTACACCCTACAATAGCCTCGTGGCCCTTCAAGAGTTGAGGCACAGATATCATTGGGCCGATTGACCCTCCCTCTTCGAGAGGTCATCGTTTCATATTAGTAGCGACTTATTACTTTTCAAAGTGGGCGGAAGCAATTCCCCTGTGCAATGTAATATCCCACCATGTCTTAAAATTCTTTCGTGACCATATCGTATATCGATTCAGCGTACCCCGAAGAATTATATCTGATAATGGGTCCGCATTCAAGTCTACAAAAATCAGTAATTTTATATAATGCCATAACATTGATTGGAGATACACGACAATCTATTACCCCCGGGCAAATGGATTGACAGAGGCCTTCAACAAAACCTTGGTACAAATCATTAAAAAGACCCTTGTTGACAACAAACGACAGTGGGATGAGAGGTTGGTGGAAGCTTTGTGGGCCTACCGTACCACTTATAGAACCCCGCCCAATCCACCCCGTTTATATTAGTGTACGGATCTGAGGCCGTTCTACCCTTGGAAGTACAAATCCCTTCACTCAGGATTGCAGTTCAGAATCAAATTACGAATGAACAAAATGCAAAACTGCAGTTGGAAGAACTCGAAGGCCTTGAAGAGCGACGTCTCCAAGCTCATCAAAGTCTAGAGTTATACAAATCCCGTATGGTTCAAGCCCGTGATAAGCTAGTGTGACCTAGGACCTTCCAAGTGGGAGATTTGGTACTGGTCCTTCGGAGGCCTATCTTAGCCCATCAAAAGTTGGGTGGTAAATTTGAACCAACTTGGGAGGGACCCTTCATCATAGAGACTGTCTACGAATGAGGCTCGTATCAGCTAGTGGATTATAAGGGAAATCACTTAATGTTACCTGTCAACAGGCATTTCCTTAAGAAATACTATGCTTGATGTAGCTCATTTTATCAATCAATAAAATCTCCTTTTTGATTTGCAACTTTGTTCTGGCTCTTTTACGTTTTTCTACTTTTTAATGCATCTTTATCTTCTCCTTAAGGTCTGATTCTTCCTACCCTTAGGTTTAGACCCGCTAGTGGTGGAGTACGCCCTCTGTGGCACCACCCTGGCATTTGACTTACGGATTAGTGGTGGAGTACGCCCTTCGTGGCACCATCCTAATTCACACCCGCTAATGGTGGAGTACGCCCTTTGTGGCACCACCCTGGCATTTGACTTCCGGATTAGTGGTGGAGTACGCCTTTTGTGGCACAATCCTAATTCACACCCGCTAGTGGTGGAGTACGCCCTTCGTGGCACCATCCTAGTTTTCCAATTTATTTGCCTATTAGGAGTAAGTCTTCTATCAGCATCCTATAGGCCTAAGGTTGGGTGATGCCCTTCCTTAGACCCAAGTCTAGGTATTCCCTACCTTGGTTTCCAGTTGATCTTCCTATTAGGAGTAAGTCTTCTATCAGCATCCTATAGGCCTAAGGTTTGGTGATGTCCTTCCTTAGACCCAAGGCTAGGTATTCCCTACCTTGGTTTCCCAGTTAATCTGTCTAGTAGGAGTAAGTCTTCTATCAGCATCCTGTAGACCTAAGGTTGGGTGATGCCCTTCCTTAGACCCAAGGTTAGGTATTTCCTACTTTGTTTTCCAGTTAAATTGTCCATTTGGAGTAAGTCTTCTATCAGCATCCTATGGACTTAAGGTTGGGTGATGCCCTTCCTTAGACCCAAGGCTAGGTAATCCCTATCTTGGTTTTCCTGTTACCTTGTCTATTAGGTGTAAGCCTTCTATCAGCATCCTATAGACATAAGGTTGGGTGACAGCCTCCCTTACACTTCTAAAATTCTATTCAAAATTTCCATTCGGTCAACGCCAAGGTGTGCAACCAAAGTTTCTTCTATTACACACATTGGGGGTCCATTTGTTGACGTCATTTTTGTATGAGGTCACTAAGGCCCTTCCAGACTCCAGACCCTAGGACTTTTCTAGACTTCAGGTCTTAGGATCTATTCTAGACTTTAGGATTCTTCTAGATTAAGACTTTAGGATTCAGTCTAGAGCTTAGGATTCCTCCAGACCCTAGATCCTAAAATCCTTCTAGATTCCAAACCCTAAGGCCTATCTAGATCCTAGAATCCTTCTAGATTCTAGATCTTAGAACCCCCCTAAATTCTAGGATCCCTCTAATTCTTTGATCAATTTAAATCTTAAACCAATCTAAGCTTCAATCACTTCAAACTTCAAATACATTCAAACTTTGACCCAGTCCAGTTGAGAATCCAAACTTCAATCTAGACTTTGATCTTACCTTTGATCTAGCTCTGACCCCATCCAATCATTAAAAATCACCAAATAATTGTAAATGATTTGGATACTTCAATTTGAATCATTCAAACTTAAAATCCAAACCAAATCCAGAAATCTAGACTCAAATTCTAAATCCTAAGGCCCTGTCCTAAAGACCTTTTCAAGGGATTTTTCAAACACTTCAAAACCTAGTCAAATGACCTCTGATTCAGAGTCTATCACTTGCAAGATGATAAGACATGTCTCTAGAGGTTACCCTTCAAATTTGAGCCCATTATGAGGTCCCTAACCCCAGAATCTAAATCAAAATCCAAAGGCTGTAAAACCTTCAGATATTTATAGTCTATGCCACTGAACATACCATTCAATAGATTTTGATCCTAGAGCTTTCTCCAAAGCTTCTAGTCACCTCCAGACCCTTAATTATGACCCATTGAGCAGTAAACTACATTTTTCTAGACTCATTTTGACCCCTAGTTGACTAGGGGGTCAAAATAACCAAAATACCCCTATGGGACTCAAATGCCCATTTCAACTCAAATGAACTCCAAATTGCTTGGAACCACTTCCAACAAGTTTCAAATGCCAAACCCACTTGGGATTCAGCCAATTCTTGGCCTAAGTCAAATTGAACCTGATCAACACCCCTAATAAGTGGCCCTAGGTCCAACACACCTTCTCCAGCCAGCCCATGCCTTGGGCTAACTTGGGTCAGGTTTTAGGCTAACTCAAAGTAGCCAAAACCACTTGGACCTGAGCCATCTTCCAACCCAGATCAAATTGAACCCGATTTCCCCTTGCATTGGGTGCACCAGACCTAGACCCACCTCTCATATCAAGCCCATGGTCTGACCTGACTTGGGTTGAGCTCATTCCGATCCAAACCTAGCAGGTTTGAGTCCAACCAAACCACCAGATCAAATTGGACTTCCTCAGGCCCAATTGAGCTCACTCTCGACTCCAGCATGTCCCCATCGACTTTCCCTAGTTAACCCGACCTAAACTCTGGCCGGCGGTTGTCGGAACCAATGGAGAACAAGCTCCGGTGGTCCCCTCCAGACATTCCTGACCCAAAGCCTTCCAAAGGCTATGGCTCACCGGCTTGAGGCTCACGATCCCTCTGGGATGGTGCCCCCTTCCACCTAGCATCAATCCAAGACCCCTCCAGCTCAATCCCAGCTGTCCGAGCTCGCAGGAGACGGCTGAATAGGGTGGAGCTCCCCAGACCTTATCATTCGATCCCAAGGCTATTTTGAATTACTCCTAGAGTTCTTTCGACCTCCCAGTGTCTTCCTCCAGCTTCCCAGACCATCCCATCCACCCGTTCGAGCGAACTCCGGTGAAAGCTCATAGCTTCCCGCTCAAAGTCGTACCTCCGGCCGTCCTCCAGTCCTGATGTCTGAAGGAAGTTTGTTCTCCATCATCTCCTGAAGCTTCCTGATAGAGCAGCTCATACGTTGAGACTATCTCTGTGGTAATCCCTCTATCCCGAGCTCCCTAGCTAGGTAGTCCGGTCAAGTGTGAAGGAAACCTTCACCCCAACGGATTTCCACCATTGGATTGAAGGTTTCCAATATCCTGATCCTTCCTGTGAAGTTTCATCAAAGTTCACCGGCGGGATCGCCCGGATCACACCGGAGAAGCTTCACGGTCTCGGGTTCGATCGGGAGGTTGAAGACGTAATCCTGGCTGTTAATTCGGATCAACGGTTCAGATTAGATCCCGCAGTTCCGGAGCACCGTTAATCATGGCCGTCGGTCCTCCATCCGACGGCTACGGTTAACTCGACTGTTATGCGGTCAGTGCCTCCCCGCCAATCAAGTCTCGCCGCGTGTAAAGCACGACTGACTGTGTAATGACCGGATTAAAAATTCCATAAAATTCACAAGAACTTCAAAAATTGATATCTCCCTGCACACTTGGCCAAATTAGGTGTTCTTAGGCTCATTGGAAAGGTCTCAAAGAGACCTACAAAAGCCCTATGGTTCCAGGCCCTGATTAAATCTATGTTGAATTTAATTTTGATTTGAGCATTTTATCAATTATTGCAATTATTGATTAAATATAATCCCACCAGGTCTGGAATTTTTGGATATTGAATTTGGGTGTGTTCCCTAATTTTGAGTTTAAGGGTCATGGGTTGACCCTTAAATTTAAAATGGGATTCAAACCTATCCAATGAGACTTAGGTTGTGATTTTTTTTGTGATGATGATGTTTAGGATAAGGAATTTAGGGCTAGTGATTTTGCCCCATTCCAAGCCTAGTATAGCTCCCTAGGAATTTTTAAAGGTGACTTAGAGTTCACCTTAGGTGGCTTGGTTAGTCACCTTAGGATACTCCATTTGAGCCCAAAGTTGGTGGGTTTAGTCCTTAGGATCAGGTGATCCTATAGCCCAAATCTCATCATATTTGGAGTTCATTTGGTTCACCAAATAGGAGCCACAATAATCCCCCTTAGAATTGGCCTTTAATCCTAATAAAATTCTAAAAAATAAATTTTAATTCCCAAAATTTCCTAAAATACTTCTAGCTGTCCTCAATTGACCCGTTAATTAGTGAAAATTGAAATCACATGAGTTTGTCTTTTACATCTATTTAATTTAATTTTAAGTTAAAATCAAAGTTTAATCAATTTTAATTAATTAATAATCATTACAAATCCCAAAAAATCTTTAAACACTTGTTGATCTCTCCTTAGATCATTTCTGATCTTTGGAGTTGATTTCAAGAAGTTTATAACTCATTTGGGTTCAAATCATTAAAAGAGCTCTTAATTGAAACAATTAAATAATTTAATAAATAACCTAAATTTCCAAAAATCATAACTAATTGAAGAAAATTCAAAATAAATCAAACTCAGTGGCTAATGACTCTAATTAAAATCTAGTATTTTCAAAAAAATTCAAACCTTTAAAATCTGGTCAAAGTAAAAAATTCAACATTTTGGTCAACTTTAGGTCCAAATCGGGTTAAAACATTTAAAATTCATAAATTTTCATAGAAAACTCCAAATTGAATGTACAACCTGTCTAATAACTCATAATAGGGTCTACTATTTTTTAAAAATCTAAAATCTTTAATTTTTCCCCCTAATTTTAAAAGTTAAATTTTGACCCCTTAGTCGACATATCCGGATAACCTTCAAAAATCTATTAATTCCCCCAAACTCCAGAATTTTCTTAAAAGGATAATAAAATTCTCAACCAATCCATTAAAATCAGTAACCAACTCCTTTTTATATTAATCTACTCTATTAATTCCAACCAATTTAAATCAACTTAATTAACCCTGATTGCTACTAGGTAACCCAGGCCTACGAGGTTATTAGCTTAGCCCCAAGGAAGGTGAAATAAATTTCACGGCCTCGGTGTGAAACAAAGGAAGTAACCAATTAACTCTTAAAATATACTTAATCAAAATTATTAATATATTAATATTTAAACGTTAATGTAAATTCCCCTTTTAAGCCTTAACAAACCCAGAATTTTAGACAACTTTAACTAATCACCCACTTTAGGATCTACCCCTGCCACACGACCTTCTACACACACTTTAGATGATGTGCTAGGACAACCAACTCTAGATCTAGGTTAGGCCGGTATTTACTTTACTGCTGTGTGCCAGATTTTTCATAGTTTTCACTGCATGTTGTGGATGAAATTGCCTTGCTGTATCTGCTTACTTTTTTGCACTCTTTGGATGGATTGATGTGTTTGGCGACTAGATTACCCTTAGGTTAGGTACGATCGGGATGTTCACACAATTTTTTGCAGGTGGTCACGCTCATGCAGGGCAATAAAAAGGGGGGGCTAAGTTAATAATAAATATCAATTATTATAAATATTTGCACAGGTGCTTCAACTGCTAAAGTCCCCAAATAAAAAGAGCGTGGCCAGTGTGTTTACTTTTTTTTCTGCATATATATAACTGCTTGAGAATAACTGCTTTTTATTTATTAATTGCTTAGGATAACCTTTCAGGAGAGTCTAGATTTTTGATTTGATATAAATATAATTTGTGTAATTGTTAAGTGTTGTAAAAGTTAGATTTTGAGTAGGGATACACATGTCCAAAACTTGGAATCCGAAGAGAAAAGGATGCCTCTTAGGGGAGTAGACCTTTTCTATTTGGAGATCCAAATTTGGACCATATTTCTTTCCTGCCCAAAGAGGAAAGAGTGGCCTTCCCCTCAAAGGAAGTGCCCTCATATCCATTTGAATTGTCTACTGCGAAGAATCCAAGGAGCTTGAAGAAAAGGAGCCCAAAGAAGAACAAGATTGAAGACTTGAAGATTGAGAATATCCCACTCAAAATTACTTGCATCATTACTAGGTTTAGAATCCGGGGAACCACACACGCACCTGATTTTAAAATTGATTTTCCAAAACCTTATTAGTTTCTTTGGGAAAAGGTAAAAAAATGACTGTCGTTATTATATTAGGAGGATTATCATTGAATGGTGTTATCTCCCTTCGGAAAGATGCATCATTCTTTGATAAGACTTTGGATGTGAATTCGACGATCATAATTCTTAAATATTATAATTGGATATTTAGTTAAATTTCATTCTATTTCCTCGGGGCCATATGAAATTTTTCTTTAGAATTTGATCATGATATTTAAGATGAGTTCCATAATTCTAAGTCTGAACGCCGCTATGAGATTTTATTTTCATCCTTCGGGGTGATATAATTTTTCTAACGGGTTAATTCGACCTTAGAATTAGAATTAAATCTTAATTTTAAAATCCCCAAAGAAAACTAATATTTTTCAAAACATGTTTTCCAAAAATTCCACCAACAAGGCTCAACAGATCTATTAGATTCATTTAATACTAAATGGGTGATATCCTTTACCACTAATGTCCACTTATTGAAAAATCTATAGGATTTACCTATAGTTAAATATCTAAGGAAAACTCCTTTATCAGATTTAGGGTCAATTTTTCCTAATGGAGATTCGCCATTCTTTAAAATAAGCACCTTGTATCTAAAAACATGAAGGTGAGAGAGATTGGGTATTCTTCCATAGAGTAACTCATATGGTGACTTATTAAGCTTGCATCTCATATTAACCCTATAGAGATCATAACAAACAATATTCACTACTTTTGCCTATAAATACATAACAAGTGAGTACTCAGCTAGCATGACTCTAATAGCTTCTACCAGGGTTTTATTCTTCCTTTTAGTAATCCTATTTTACTGAGGGGTTCCAGGAGCTAAAAAACTATGTTCTATGCCTATCTCCATACAAAATGATTCAAACTTGTTATTTTCAAAATCCCCACCATGATCACTATAGATAATTAGGATTTCATAGCCTAATTTTTTCTAAATCAATGTAGAGAATATCCTAAGTTCATCAAATAATTCATTCTTATGTTATATAAATCTAATCTAAGCAAATCTCAAGTAATCATCAATAATCATATATCCATATATTTTCCTGACTAAGCTAGCAGTGCTAATCGATCCAAATAAATTTATGTGAAGGACTTCTAAGGGTCTACAGGTAGTAATGTCCTTAATTGAGTGAAAGAAAGTTTTGGTTTATTTTTCTAATTGGCATGCATCACATAGGTGGTCCTTAGAAAAACCAAGTTTGGGTATACCTCTAATTAGGTTCTTTTGGGTTATCTTTCTAAGATTTTTTATGATTGCTTGGCATAGTCTCCTATGCCATACCTAGGATTCATCAATAATTATTTTTAATAAAATATAATTAGCATATTCAATACAATTTTAATCAAGCATGTAAATATTACTAATTCCATTTCTTTCTTAAATAATATTCTTATTTAAACTAATCACATAACTATTAGATAAAATTTAATATAAAAGCCTTTGTCACATAATTGAATTATATTATGCAAGTTATGTTTCAAGCTATTTACTAGTTATACATTTTTAATAAAAAAATTCTTAGAATTACTAATCATACCTGTACCTACCACTTTCCTAGTGGTATTATCTCAAAGTGTAACCTTTCCTCTTTCCCTTACCTCTAGCATGATGAATTGCTTCATGTATCTACTCATGTGTCTTGAGAAACCACTATCCAGGTACCACATGCCCTTACTAGGACTTTTGTGAGAGCACTCCTACAAAGTCAATCAAACATTAGATTTCAGAACTGAAGTGAGTTTGGGTTACACCTTATGCCTTGATGAATGACTTATGCATGTTATATTGTGTTACAAGTGGTTTTGGTCTTTATACTAGATGTTCCCTACAGTGTAACATGCAAGTGTGGGTTATATGACATAGCATGACATAAGAATGACACCTAACACCTGGAAAAGGGTTCACTAATCTATGTGGGTTGTGTTGCTTCTTCCTAGGGGTATATGATACATGCAATAATGTGGGATTATGTCATTATGTCAGTGTAGGTGGTGTTCTATTTTGTTGTAGTGCATGGATTTTTATTTTTAAGAATTGATTCACACTTTCAAGATTTGCAACTTCCAATCTTAATGCATGCTCACTTTTGTCTAGTTCTAATGCACATATTTCTAATTATTTGTATGCATTTTCTATCTCAAGATGCTTTGATTTCAAGGATTCATATAAGTTGGATAGATCAACATGCTTCATATTTAAAGCATCATATTTATTAAGTAAAGACATATGCTCCTTATCTAATGCAGAATGATCTATTCTAAGGTGATCATGCTTTTTTAGCAAACTTGAGAAATCAGAATTCAAACTAGCATTCATTTTTTTAAGCTTTCTATATGCATTGTGAATTTTTTCAGAAACTTTAAATAATTCATTATATGAAAGCTCACATACCTTCTCTTGATTAGAATAATCAAGACTATTATCTACCATAAGACACAGATTGGTTACCTCCTCTTCCATTTCTATTTTCGATGAATCTAAAGCGAAGTTTGCCCAAAATGCCTTCTACATCTGTTGCTTCCCCTTTTTAAACTTTGTCTTCTCTTCATCTTTCTCCTTAATCAGGTGAGCTTTTAGGTTGGGGCAATCTGTCCTCAAGTGGACTTACTTTTTGCATTCAAAATAAATTGTATCAGATATTGCTTTGAAATTTTTATTTTGTTTACCTTTATTCCAGTATTGATGACATTTTTAAAAAATTCTTAGGAAGTTTTTGAATTATCGTGTCATCATCTTTCTCAGCTATAGACCTATCACTTTCTAATTCATTTACTATTAGTGCCACCACTTTTTTCTTTCTCTTATTTCTTGTATCATACAATCTTTGACTCACATCTTACTCATAAGTAATAAGTGAGCCTAGTAAGTTATCTATATAATAAATATTAAGATCCTTTGATTCACAAATGACTATAACATTAGCATCATAATTGCAAGGTAAACATAAAAAATTTTGCTCACTTTCTCAAAATTTGAATGCTGCTACCTAAAGCATGCAAAGATATCATGATTCATATAAACCTTGTGTATAAGTATGAGATGGTTTCATTAGGTTTCATATGAAAGAGTTCATAATCATGCAATAGAATATTCAATCAAGATTGTTTGACTTCACTAGGTCATTCATATGTAATCCACAGTATATCCCAAATGTCCTTGCTAGTACAGGTAGAGACTATCATGTAGTTTTCAAACATAAAAAAAAAAAAAAAAAAAAATACTTTGCATTCAATTGAGGTAAGTCCTTATCCTCATTACTATATCATTAAATGGTACCTCAATTTTCATGCTATTAATAAAATGAGAGGGTTTAGTATAACCCTATTAAACTAAATACCACATGCACAAATCAATATATTGCAAGAAAGCAGACATGTTAATTTTCTAAAAATCAAATGATATGTTATCAAATAAAGGTAGACAAGTTATAGAGTAGCCTTATGCGATGTTCCTTTTTTAGAAATGTGGTATGGATCTTTTTTTCTCAAAGATTTCTAAAATGCTACTTGTGAGAACCACTTTATTACCTATTGAAAGCTTGATATATGTTGTTAAGCCTAAGTGAATTATCCCTAGGCATACCAAGAGAGGATATGAATTGGTAGTTTTAAAAATCCTACTGAAAACACACAATTATTTTTGAATTTGGGATTTTTAACAACTTAAAATAATAACACTTAACACCAAATATGGAAGCAAATAATTTAATCAAAATTTATAATAATGATGAAGATATTCTAATCAACACAATAAAGCATCAATCACAAATTTTTAACAAGTAATTATCACAAAAATGAAATGCAGAAAAATTAAAGTACATAAAATGAAAAACTAGAAAGAACATACTAGATATTTTATAGTGGTTTGGTCAAACAATGAACTACATACAATCCCGAGAGTCCTTTCTAAGTATTGCACTAAAATTTAGTGTCTCTCCTTTAGCCATCGTAGCTAGGTGGTGAAGCCCTTACATTCCTTTTAACAACCGGGTGCGGTAGAAAACCATGACCTCCTTTCTCACCCTTCTAGTGATGGCAGAGAATCTTGACCTCCTTTCTCCCCTCATAGTGATGACAAAGAACAGGAACCTACTTTCAAACCCTCATAGTCATGGAAGAGAACCTAAACCTCCTTTTTCACCCACTTAGTGAAAGCAGAGAACCTTAATGGTCTTTGAGCTGAAGAACTTCTTCCCAGAACCACCCAAGAAACCTAGACAGACACATGGAGGAAACAAAATAAGACACTTACTTGGAGCAACCATGTTAACCCTTCACACTACTTCTACCTCACACACAATATCTCGCTTTATTCTTCCCAAAGCTTTTCTAGATCCCTTCTCCAAGCTCTCTCTCCAGAATACTAAGCAGCCAAATACTTGAAACAAGTATAATTACAGAGCTTAAATATAAGGCCTCTAAAAGCCCTAAAATTTAATTATGTCGATACTAATTATACAATAAAAAACACGATTATGCTGTACGATTAGTTCAAATAACCTTGTTAGTACTATATGAAGAATAAGATGTTATACGATCAATTTAATAAATTGAGTTGAACATCCAATATGATTTGAGTATCATCCAGTATATTTAGTTTAAACAACTTGGATTATCATCCCATATGATTGGTGACTATAAAATATTATGACGTGCAAAGACAAGGTCATATAATACAATTTGGTCTAATAATCTTGTAGGTCTGACTGGATCAATTTATCCAAAATCATTCCCTATTTACATGATTAATTTAGGCAAGATTTTTAATTATATCATATAGTATGATACCCGTCATACAATATGATTAGTACAAATTTGAATTTTAAAATTAGTGGTGTTGGAGTAGTAAAATAGAATGTAAATGCAAAATTTATTACATTATTTTATTATAACATCACAAATTGCATTGACTTAAATTGATGGCAATAAATGTGATTTTAGTCTACACATTATTCCCTATAAATTAGTGGCTTATGTTGAGGGAATTTAATATTTTATTTTTATAAATTGTAATACTGTGAGACTTTGGAGTTTAGAGAAAATTGATACCACTAAGATTTCTCACTCTCATCTAAAGCCTTTTAAGAAGGTCACTTTACAATTGAGATTTCTCACTTTGGCATGGTTGGAGCTATCAAGCAAGTAAGTGGATAGTGGTGTTGGAGTGGCTTAGGCCTCCATCAAACTTTTCACCTCCCCTTTTGCAAAAAGAGTTTGGACAGAATTGGGGGAGACAAGTGGGGGAGCAGCTTCACTGATTAAGGGGACTCCCATTATAATACCTACTATTAGAGGTGTTTTTGGATTCTATGATGAAGATGCACCCGTGGGCTTAGTTCCATTGGGGAATATGGAGGAGGTTGCCTTCACTATGTAAAAGGTAAGTTCTTGGGTGCTTCAGTCTATTGTAGGTAAGTGAAAAATGGATAATTTTAATTATTTAAGAATTACACAGCTAAGAAAGATGATACCCAAAATGAGATATTTTGTTATCTATATTGTATCGAGGGATCTAGTGGGGAACCAACCAAATGAATAGTAGATGAAGGCTTTAGAGCAATGGATAGCCTTAAATTATTTGAAAGTAACTATCCAATGGTAGCCACTATTTTCCATTTATCTAAGTGTTTTAGGATATGTCCCTTGATGAGTTACTATTATTGATTATTGGGGCATCAGATGAGGAAGGGCTTCAGAAGGTTAAACCATTGAATGCCACTAACATTGCTAGGTCTTAGGATGTGGTCAAGCTTGTAAGGGCAGATGAGCAACCGATAAACATAATGATTAGGATGGAGTCAGAGTTATACGAGTATGTTGCAAACATAAAGATGCTGATAGACTCATTCTACTCCCTCCATTGTGAAAATTTCACTCCTCCCTAAGGATCCATCACACTAGGGGAAGTAGTTAGGCAAGTTACCATCTTTATATAATAGATGGACATTTAAGATTTGGGAAAGCATAATAACTCATATAGAGTGGAGACAATAGATGATATTGCCAATTTTAAGAGGCATTTCCCAAGGAACCAATCCTAAACAGGAGTTTTAAAATTATTATTTTTTAAATCCTTAAAAAAAAACTTAACTTGAAATGGAAGCTAGTGATTAAAACATGATTGAAATATAAGTGATGAAACTTTAAATCACATAATACAGATCTATAATATAATTTTCACCAAGCAATTATAGAAATTATAATATACAAAAAGTAAGTAAAGTACAGTAAACAGAAAAAGTACACCAGAAGATTTGTAGTGGTTCAGTCACTTGACCTACATTCACTCCCTGGAGTCCTCCACTATGGGAATTTCACTACTCAAAAGTAATTCTCCTTCCAACCCCACAACAAGGTAGATAAGCCTTTACATAACTTCAATTTCACCTTCCCCAGTGTGGCAGAGTATCAACCACTATGTCACCCTCCCATTGATGGCAGCGAACCTTCTCATTTTTCTCCCTCTTGGAGAAGGCAGAGTACCTTTAAGGACACGGATCTTGAAGGCTCTCCCCCTTAGAGAGCTCCCACAAGAAAATTTATGGCCAAAGGAAGAGCAAACGTGCAGCAGGCTTGGAGAAACCATGTGATCCCCTCATACTCCTCCTTTACAAACTCACCTTCACCTTCCTCTCATAACCCCAAAAATCTCATCAAGTAGCTCCCTCTCTCTTGACTTCATTTTTTTATGAGGCCACCTTGACCCTTTCCCGGACTCTGGACCCTAGGGCTTCTTAGACCCTAGGATCATTCTAGTCCCCATACCTTAGGATCAATCTAAATCTTAGGTCAATCCATACCAAAATCAATGGCTAAGGGCCTAGGTCTTGAAAGACTTTCCCAATATTTTTTCAAACACTTTAAAACCTAATTAATTGACGTCAAATTTAGAATCTATCAAGTGTATCTTTATATGACATGTCTCTAGTGCAAACCTTCCAAATTTGAGCTCATTTGGAGGGCTATAGCCCCATAAACCAGGTTAATCCATAGGTTGTAAAACCTTTAAATATTTATGACCCATGCCACTAGATCTATCCCCCTGTGGAATCTGACCTTGGAGTCCCCTCCAAACTTTTTGATCCCTTCCAGGCCTTTGGTATTAATATATTAAGCATCAATCTACATTTTTTTTTTGGATTCACTTTGACCCAAAATGTACTTGAGGCCAAAATGACCAAAATGCCCTTTAAGGGGATTTTTGGACTTTTGACAAAAATTAAATATGACTTAACCTCATCAACCCTTGGAACCTTCTCCAATCATTTTTAAATACTATTAAGGCTTATTAGACCCAATCTTAGACCTTGGGTCAACATGGTTGACCAGGTTTACTAGGTTAACCTAGGTTGACAAAATGACCCATTAAGAGCCCAAATAGGTCATTTGACCCAAATGACATTTCTAGACTTTGAGACCCCTCGCATTAGGTTTATATAATAAAATTGAATTCAATGGACCCAACTCTTGGTCCTAGGTTAGCTTGGTTGACACAGTCAACCAAGTTTAACCGAATCTCCCATACACCCCCTTTCATCCAAACCCTTTCACCAAAATCATTTCAATCCCATTTAAACCCATGGGATGACCCTTTAGGCCTCCAAGAGGCCCCTCTTAGAAACCTAAGTATTGGGCTCTCTTGGGTTGGCCATTTGGCTTGATCCAAGTGCCCAAAGAGAGCACCCCCCCCCCACAAAAAAGGCCCCCCCCCCCCCCCCCCCACTTGAGCCTTTTTTCAATCCTAGCCAAATTGGATCCAACTCAAGGTGTCATTAGGTCCTCCTTGTCCTAATGCATCTTCTCTAGCCAACTCAACCATTGAGTCAACATGGATCAAGAGTTAGGCTAACCCAAAGTAGTCGAAACCACTTGGTATTGATCCAACTCTGACCCTAAGATCAATTGAACCTAGCCAATACGTCCATTAGGTGCCCCTAGGTCCAACATACCTCCCCAGCTAGCCCAAGTCTAGGGTTTACTTGGGTAAAATTTTGGCCTAACCCAAAGTGGACATAACCACTTGAGACCCAAGCCATCTTCCACCCCAAGCTAATCCAAACCCAATTCCAACCTGCATTGGGTGTAATAAACCGAGACTCATTTCCCATACCAAACCCAGGGTCTAGCCTGACCTGGGTTGAGCCCAATTCGAGCCAAATTGATAAGGTTTGGGTTAACTCAAGCCATTCAAATGAGTTAGACTCCCCTAGGTCTAATTGAGCTCATCCTCGAGCTCATCACGTTCCCATATTCCTTCCAAGTCAACTCGACCCAGATCGTGGCCGACTGCAGCCAGAACCAATGGAATTTGAACTATGGTGGTCCCCCCACTTTAAGCATGAATCAAAGCCTTCCAAAGGCTGAGCTCACTGACTTCAAGCTCGCGATCTCTCTGGGAGGATGTCCCCTCCCACCTGGAATCCATCTGAGGACTGGCCCAATCGATTTCGGCCATCCAAGCATACATGAGTGAGCTGAATAGGGGGGCAGTCTACCAGACCTCCCCATTCATAATCAATCCTCCAAACTTGTTCCCTATAGCTCTCTAAGTATTCCAGTCGCTTCCCCCCAGCTCCCTAGACGCTTATAGCCTTTGTTCTGAGTGAACTCTGATGAAAGAGCTCTGCACTCTGCTTGAACTCTTACCTTCGGCCATTCTCCGATCTTCGTGTCTGAAGGATAATTACTCGCCTTTACTTCTTAAAGCTTCTCGAGAGAAAAACCCATCTATGGGGACTTTCTCCATGGTGAGATTTCAATCTTGAGTTCCCTTGATATATAGTATGGTCAAGTGTGAAGGAAACCTTTACTCCAACTGATTTCCACCATTGGATAGAAGGTTTTTGTCATCCTGATGCTCCCTCTGAATTTTGGCATGAATCCACCAACGGGATTGTTTTGGATCATGCCGAAATAACTAAATGGATTTGGGAGACAGCGAGAGGTTGAAGACGTAATCATGATCGTTGATTTAGATCAATGGTTCACGTTCGATCCAACAATTTCAAAGCTATTTAATCGTGTCCGTCTGATCTTTCATCTAATGGTTGGGATTAACCTCACGGTTATATAGTCAGTGCTAGTGATTGGGTTCGTAATCAGAATGTGCCATGCATAAAAGCACTGGCTGAATGTGTAATTCTGGGTTAATTGAATACAAAAATCATAGGAAACTTGAAAAGTCTATATCTCTCAATCCACTTGGCTGATTTAGGTGTTTTAAGCTCATTGGAAAGATCTCAGAGAGATCTATAGAAGCCCTATGGTTACAGTCCCTGATTGCATCTATGTAGAGTTTAATTTCAATTTCAATTTCATATTTATTATTATATTTATTTGTTAATTTGAAGTCACTAGGGCTTGAGACTTTGGGAGAGTGAATTTGGGCTTGTCCCTAACCTATCCAAAATTTCCTTCCCCTGTTTGAGATGTTTAAGGGCATTTTCATGCCAATTTTGGTTTCAGGGGATTTGACCTTTAAATTCAAATTGGAACCATGATCTTTCTAATGAGAATTAGGAGTTGAGTTTTGGTGTGATGGTGATGATTAATATAGGGAGTTTAGAACCACTAATTTTGCCCCAATCTAACCCTAGGATAGTTCCCTAGGAATTTTCTAAGGTGACTTAGAGATCACCATGGGTGGCCTGGTTAGCCACCTTAGAGAAATCCATTTGGATTAAAGTTTAGGTTGTTTAGGTCTTGAGGTCAGGTGATCTCATGGCCTAACTTCCACTAGAATTTGTGTCCATTTGGTCCACTTATTAGGAGTTTCAAAATTCACCCGTAGAATTGTCCTAGAGCCATAAATAACTCAATAAAAATGTTTATTGAATTCAAACTATTCTTATAAAATTACTAACTGATCCTAATAAAACCCCAAACCCATAAAAAAATCAAAGCACTATTAGACAACCTTAATTTCATCTTAATTTCAATTTTAAGTTAAAAAATTAATCATTTTAATTAGTTAAAAATCTTTAAAAATCCCAAATAAATTCTAAACACTTGGGAACATCCCCATGGGTCATCCTTGACCTTTTGAAGTGATTCCATAGAGTTTAGAATGAGTTTGGATCAAAATCACTAAGGCCTTAGTAATTAACCAATTTTAAAATTCTAATAATTAAGAAAACTTTAGAAAATCATAAGTAATTATAGAAAATTTCAAATTGGCCAAACTTAGTGTCATTGAACTTCAATTAAGGTCTAATATTTTCTAAAGATGTCAAACCTCTAAAACCTGGTCAAGTCAAAAAGTCAACAGTTTGGTTAGACCCGAGTCAAAATCTTGGGTAAAACTTAAAAAATTCACAACTTTTCATAGGAAACTCTAAATTAAGCATGTTAATAGTCTAACTACTCTTCATAAGGTCTAATATTTATTAAAAATCTAAAACCTTCAAAATTAACTTTAATTTTAAAAGTTAGCTTTTAACCCCTTAATTAACACATTAAGATAATTCATAAAAATTCAATAATTCATTGAAATTCTAGAATTCTCTAACTTGAATATTAAAATGCTCAACCAACCCCTTAAAATTAGTAACTAATTTTTTTTATTTATTCACCTTTAATCTTAACCAACTTACATTAACTTAATCAACCTCAATCGCTACTAGGTAACTCAGGCCTACCAGGCTATTAACTTAGCTCCAAGAAAGGTGAAATAAACTTCACAGTCTCAGTGTGAAACAAAGGTAACAATCACCTAAAAATTAAAATATATCTAAATTAAGCTTTAATACATTAATATTTAATTTTAACATAAAACCTTCGTTCAGCCTTAACAAATTCAAACTTTAGATAACTTCAATGAATAACCCAATTTAGGATCTACCACAGCCACAAGACCTTTAGCACGCACTTTAGATGGTTTGCTAGGACAACTAACTCTAGATCTAGGCTAGGCCGGTGTTTACTTTTCTATTATGTGCCATATTTTTTAAGATTTTACTGCATGTTGTGGATGAAATTATCTGATGTATTTATTTACTTTTAATGCACTATGTGGATGATTGATGTGTTTGACGACTAGATTACTCTTAGGATAGGAATGATATGGATGTTCACTGAGTTTTCTGCAGTTGTGCATGCTCATGCAGGGCATTAAAAAAAGGGCTAAATAAAAATCAATTATAAAAGTGCTTGCTACAGGTGCTTCAGCTGCTAAGCCTCCAACTAATAAAAAGAGAGTGGCAAGTTTATTTACTTTTTCTTTTACACATATATACAAATGCTTGGGATATATTTTGATTTATTAAATATTTTTTATAACCTTGCATGAGAGTATAGAATTTTCTTTTTTCTATGTACATGTAAATTTGTTTGAGTTGTTAAGTGTTGTGAAATTTGAACTTTGAGTTGGAATACATTGATCTAAAGGTTGGATTCTAAAGAGGAAAGGATTCTCCTTCGGGGGATAACCCTTTTCTATTTGGAAGTCCAAATTTGGATCACCTTTTTCACACCCAAAGCAGAAAGGGTGGCATTCCCCTTATAGGAAGAGCCCTCTTTTCCAATTGGGTGGCCTAATACAAAGAATCCAAGGAGACTAAAGGAGAGAAGACTGAAGAATTGAAGACAAAGAGTATCTCACTCAAAGTCACTTGCATCTTTATTAGGTAGAATCCGGGTAGTTGTTAGTGGTGCCCTGCCACTTTACTTTATACACTTCTAGATTGTAATAAGTAAGGCGGTTTACCTATGGATATTTATTAATTAATTTGATTATATTTCATGTGTTAATGTGATTGCCTATAGGATTACTTACTTTTTTTAGTTTTTTGATGTTATTATGCCGCTTTTTGTTTTAGCTTGTATACATGAGACTCGTGAGAGTGTGAAAGTTTTTTTACTTATAATAAAAAAATTAAAATTTTAGGAGTTAAGCAATATAAGAAAATAATGAATCTAGGGAATTAGTTGGGGATCGCCCTCGAGGTCGCATGCATATTACTTCACTTCTTTTTTCCTTACTTTAGACAATTCTCTGCATGTGGGTAAAATCCGGATAATCTGACCTATGAAGATGAGGTGCCATATCTGAGGAACTCTGATTTTCTAAAAAACTATTTTAAGCTTTTTTAAAATTTCAAATGTACATGATTTGGAGTTGTCGACTAGCATGCATTATATTAGAAATATATTTAAAAGATCGTCTGTCAAAATTTTAATTGCACCATTATTTAACATTTTTACCCATCATAAGTCATGTCGGCCCTAACTCTCCAAAACTTTAATAATAACATCCCTACCACTCTATCATAAAATGATAGGATTCATGCATTTAAAATCGATTAGGTGGCTTGCTGGCTGCCCAATCTAGGCCTAAGTAAGTCCAGATTATGCATTGCATTAGTTTGGTTCATACTATTATGGTCTAGTGTCCAAATTTAGATTTAGGATCTAAGGTAGATCTTGGATCATAAGACCCCAACCACTGAGAATATAATCCCAAATTTCTAGTAAAATGCACAACTTTAACTAAATATTCTTTCAATATAAAATATATAACCCAACACTTATATTAGGTTACGACACTTCTAGATGGTTCTAGAATCTCAAAATATCCCCTACTCTTCTTCCCTTAACTCTGTTAATAAATGCTCCAATTTGATGCATTCACTTTTGAAATTCCAAAATTCACCTCCTTTGACATCACTCCTAGAAAATCTTTAATAAAATTTTGCCACTATTTTAATATAGAGTTTTCATAAAAGACTCTATTTCCCTAATATGTAATTAATTATGAGGGCTTGCGCTCGTAGGAGATTTAGAACCATCATTGATTTTCAAAATTGAATTTCAAAAATTCACTTGATATTTCTTTTGGTAAATACAGTTCATAATGATAGTTATTATCATAATCATATGATTGCTAACATATTATATTCTCTTGCTCTAAAGAGATTTATCATATGTTAACTTCAATTTGAATACAAAATTAACAATCTTCTTCTCTTGATTGTTGTGGTCCATTTTATATTGAACCCCATCTTGATCCTCCTAGGGTCATATGTGTTTCTCCCTTAAATCAGACTACGATAGGCTAGAGAAAATTTATAATTCTGGATCTGAACCTGTTAGGAGATTTTATCTCTGCTTTTCAAGGTGATATATCATCTATAATGGTCTGTTCAACTTCAGAATTAAAATTTGGACTTAATTCCAAATTTCCCAAAAGAAATTTTCAAAGCTCAGATTAGTGTTCTTTGGAAAACTTTAACCAATAATAATCGTTATCATCATGCCCGAATAATTATTAAACAGTGGTATCTTCTTCCTTAGGGGAGATATATCATTCATTCATAAGGTTTTTGGCATGATATTAACGATAGTTTACTTAAAATACCATAGCTAAAAATTAGATTAATTGAACTCTATTTTGACCTTTTGACATCATATGTGGTTTTACCCTAGATATAGTTATGATATTCAAAGTAGGATTTGTAATTTTGAATTCGAAACCCATCTTGAAATTTCATTTACACTCCGAGAAGTGGTATGATTTTTCTAATGGGATGTTTGATCACAAAATTTAAATCTAAAAGATAATTTTAAAATTCTCCAAAGAAAATTAATATTTTTTTTAAAACCAGTTTTAAAAAATTCCACAAACACTCTCAAGAGTTCCCCTTCTTGTCACGTTCCTCTCTATTTTTTTTTTCAAAAGACAAATGTATCACATATATATTAGGCTCCAAGAAACTCTAATTTTTTTAATTTAGTCATTTCTGTTTGTACAGTACGATAAAAGATTATACAGTACAATAAGTTCAAAATAGCTTTCGTCCTGGTACGAATGAGTACAAATATGTAATATTTCTGAACTATATTATATAGTATGATACAAATCTTATCCCGTATTATATGATATATTTCTTCTGTTCCTACAAGACAAATGCTAGGATGACCAAAATTCATCTCTATTCATCATTTGGTATGATCTAATTCATACAGTACAATCTCTTAAAATCTTCAAGTCATTCTGTATGATTTATACATTGTCCAGTATAATTAGTTCAAAAATTAAGGGATCATTCGGTATGATCTTCGGGATGACCGAAAATAGTCTCAATTCATCATACGATATGAACCAGGTCATACAATACGATCACCAATCAGTAATTAAGCCTTGATTTAATTGAATAAACATGAGGGTTATTTTAGCAAGTATTCAAATATTCATACTGTATGATTTGATCAAATAGTACAATTAGTTCAAAATTTAAGATTTTAACACTTACTTAAATTATTCTTACAGCTAGGGTTTCAAACTAAAAACAAATCGTAAAGTATGATGATCATTGTATAGTACGATTAGTTCACAGAGAATAGCCATTAAGCCATAGTAGTTAGTACAGTACAATCTATAGAGAATAAAAAATTTTCCCTTAACAAAAAAACTCTCCCCCTGTGTGTGTCCATGGTTGCTCAGTTTGTGTACACCTTTTTTGTGGCCAGTCTCAAGAAAATAAAAATAAAAAATAAAGAAAAAATACAAAGTTATAGAATTTACATCATATTTTACCCAATCATGAGTCTTCTATTATCTTGAGCAATATGCGATCTCCCTAAAATGTTAATATTCACAGACAAGAGCAACATTCAAAATATTCAATGAATAATGAGATAATTCAATCGACAATATTTGTCATCATCAAAATCTTAGGCTAGGGTTCAAGGATTGCAACATATTGGGCAGTGTCACATTGCTTTTTTCTTTTGTCTACATATATTTCTTTTTATTAGAATATGTACTCAATTTAAAAAGATATTAGTATTAAAAATAAATATATATTACTTAAAATTAATGAGCTATTTGTCATGTCAATCTAGAAGGTGTGTTTGTATTCTCTAAGATAGACTTAAGGTCTGGGTACCATCAGTTGAAAGTGAAGGGGGAGGATGTGGAAAACATACTGTTTAGTACCAGTACAGCCATATCAAATTTTTATTCTTGAATTTCAGAGTGAATAATGCAGATGTTGTGTTTATGGATTTAATGAATAAAATATTTAATACAAATCTTAATCCATTTGTGATTATTTTTATCAATAATATTCTTGTATATTCAAAGATTGTAGATGTGCAACTCATTTGACAATTATATTAGAGACATTGAGGAAACATAGATTATATGATACATTTTATAGTGTGAATTCTTGTTGAGAAGTATTTCAATTCTAGGGCATGTTGTAAATAGTGAAGGAATATCTACATATCACTAAAAAGTGCAATTTGTTACTCTAATGAGGTGAATAGTTTTCTGGATATGGTAGGATACCATATAAGGTTTATGAATGGTTTTTCTCAAATATTGATTCTTCTAACTGGAATAAAATAAAATGAAGTACCATTCTAATGAACAGATGATTGTAAAGATATTTTTTTTAAAATAAAAGAATTATTTGGTGACAGCTTCTATCTTGACTATCACGTATAGTGTGAAAGGATTTTAGGCATTTAGTTATGCATCATTGAAGGGCTTTGAATGTTATGCAGCATAGCGAAGTAAGTGCTTATGCCTTCTGATAGTTCAAATATCATGAACAAACTATCTGACACATAATTTGGAACTAGCAATTATTGTCCTTGCATTAGAGATATGGCGGCTTTATCTGTGTGATATTAGTTTTGAAATTCTCAAAGTCTGAAGTACATTTTCACAAAAAAAAAAATAAATCTAAGGAAAATATGATGATTTAGAGCTAATATGATCTCAAAATTTAGTATCAATCTAGTAAGCTGAATATGGTAACATATAATTATCTCTAATGTTTTTTTTATCTATGATATGGAAAGGATAGAACATGAAGTAGTTAAATCAACTGATATAAATTCTAGTATGTGTACACAAATGATAGTATGACCTACTCTGCAAGAAAGAATTCTAGAAGCCTGAAAGTCTGATGATGAGTATATAAAATTGATAATTTTTTTTTAATCTTGAAAGAATAAGTGACTAAGAAATATTAAAGTGAAAAAATCAATTATGGATTTTTAATTGTGTAGGTTTAAGGCAAGAAATTCTGGGGATGCTCATTATATTGGATATAAAGTTCACCATGGGAGTAATAAGATGTATCTAGATTTGTATTCAACATATTAGTGGCCTGAACTAAAAAGAGAGGTAGTCAAATTTGTGTCTAAGTGTGAAGTATGTTAAATAGAAAAAGCACATTAATGACCAGGTGGGTTACTACAGCCTTTTCCCATTCATGAGTAGAAGTGGGAAGAGATAACTATGGACTTTGCCATAGGATTTTTGAGCTATAAACAAGATAATAACAAAATCTGCTGCCTTTATGCCAATAAAATTAATTAATTTTGTGGAAAAGTTAGTTCAGATCTATATACATGAGGTTGTTTGACTGCACAGGATACCTAAAGTGATTATTTCATATCACTATGGCTTATTCACTTCTATATTATGAAAAAGTATTTAGGAAAGACTTAGAACAAAACTAAATCCTCGTACTACTTTTCACATGCTGATAGATGATCAATTTGAAAAAAAAAAACTATTAAAGCACTGGAAGATTTATTATGGTTATATATGCTTGACTTTGGGGGAAGCTAAGAAGATTATATTCCATTAATTAAATTTACTTATAACAATAGCTTCCAATTTAGCATTAGAATGACACTATATAAGGCTTTGTGTGGTCTTAAGTGTAGGAAACCTTTTTTCTTTAACATAGGTGGTAAAAATAAATCTATTAAAGCAAACTCTAGTAGAAGATGCCACTAATAAGATAAAACTAATACAAAATAGATCAAAATCTACTCAAGACTAATAGAATAAATATTATGATTAAAAGCATCAATTTAAATAATTCTAAGTCGGTGATTTTGTATATGTGAAAGTCATCCCTATGAAGGGTTTGAATAGATTCAGCAAAGAAGGAAAACTAAGTCTAAGGTATATTTGACCATTTGAGGTAATATAAAGAATTGGAAATTTAGAATACCATTTACTACTGCCAAAAGGTATATATGATAATCATGATGTGTTTCATATTTTTGCAATAAGAAAATGGATTTTTTACGATGGAAGCAAAGTTCTTGAAGATGAAATAGAAATATAGCATAATCTTAGTTATAGGAAGGTACCTTATAAAATTTTAACTCATCGTGTCAATCAAATAGGAAATAAATAAATTATAATGGAAAAAGTATAGTGGAAGCCTAGATCTAACATAGAAGCAACTTTGGAGAAGAAATTTAAGATGAGAGACATGTACCTGATCTATTTTGACTAATATGTGTACTGAAATATTGAGGATGATATTTTCTTGAGGGGAGATTATAAGGACTTTTGTACCTGCTATAACATGAAGTTGAATCTATTAAGTGACATGATCATTCTATATTCTATATAAGTATTTTTGTGCATGTTTTCAATATTAGATTGAGTCCCTCATCTGCATGAAAATTTGCATGTGTATGAAAAATTCTTTAGGACCATATAGTGTTGTCTCTTTGGTCGATGTGGCATTATCTTCTCTATTTTTGGGTAAGAAAATGGGTTTTGTAAGAGTACTATGCCAATAGAGTCTTAGTGTTATGGCAGTGTGTCATTTGTATACTAGTCAATTTAGAGTCTTTTAGTGAGAGAGAGTCTAAATTTTTACTGAGAGAAAACTTCACTTTTTTCAAATTTCCTCTGTTCCGAATATCTCAGTTTGCTATGTTATGGTGGTGGAGGGTCACCTATCATCTGGTTTGGATGATCGGAACACCTCCATTCCCCATTTTACTAGGAATTCTAACCTTTATTGGGGATACAAAGGTAGAAATAACGAAGTTCAGGATGATTTGCAAATCACAAGGTTGAAGCAACATCCGCTAGTGATCAAAGGAGGCATTGCTCCTATTAGTGCTCCTGTTTATGTGGAAGGAAAGGGAAAATCTTCTCAAATTGAATGTGATAAGGAGAAGGCATTATCACCTAAGGTTTTTCTTTCATTTCCATTGAATGATTTGTTTCAGGAATTGAAAGTCAAGCAAACGATTATGAAGCGTTAACATATTCAGGTTTCAATTTAAAAGTTAACTGGTTTTTGAATACTTCTATTTCCCCTGGTAATCAGGAGAGCTTGGTTTTAGATAATTCAAAGGAAATTCATGATTCTAAAGTTTCTTTTATTATTAAATCAGAGAATGCTTGGGTTAAAATCATCATATTAAAGTGAATATTTTGGATGCAAATTCTTGTAATGAAGAAGATGATGGTATTGTGAAACTTAATAGTGATAAGGAATGCGAGAATTTTCTATTATTACAAAAATCTTTGGGGGTAAAAGTGTTTGGTAGAAATGTTCCTTTCTCCCTTGGTAGTGTTGAATTAAGGCATCAATGGAGTAAATTTGGGAGCTTTCATATTACTTCTTTGGGCCTTGATTGAATGTTGTTCTCTTTCTAGTCTTCCCAAGCTATGGAGGATGTCATAAGTGGAGGGCCATTGTATGTGGGAGGACATATAATAGGTATAGATAAATGGACGCCTCAGTTTTCACCAAGCTCTTTGAAAGGTCAATCTTCTCTAATTTGGACTTGTTTACCTCATTTACATCTTCATTGTTAGAATGAGGTGAATGTTAGTAAAATTATCTCTATGATAGGAATGCCTATATTTTTAGATGGAAACATGTTTAAATGGGGAAGGTGAGAGTTTGCAAGAGCCTGTGTTCATATTTATCTGGACTCTAAATTATCTCATGGAGTTTGGACTGAAGGCATATATGGAAAATTTCTTCAGAAAGTGGAATATGAAAACATTTATTGTTTTTAATTTAAATGCCGTAAGATAGGCCATGTACTTGGATAGTGCTTTGATATCAATAATGTTGGTAATGATAATGGCCTTAAGGAAGTGAAGAATAATGGATGTAAGGGGATTAATTCTTTGACTAAGAATATTTGGAAAGGAAAATTGGTAATCCATAAGCATTGTATGGTCCATGGAGGAATGTGAATTAAAAAAAAAAAAATAGAAGGAAAATTTGGAAAGTTGGTAAGAATTTGGATTCTATGAAGCTTCCAGAATCTCAAGCTACTAACAAGCTTAATGTATTATCTCATGATAATTTAATGGGTTTGGTTGAAGAAAGGATATTGGAGATTCATGAATCTGAATTTGCTGGTGTGAAGATGGATTCTACCAATATGGCTATATCTCAAAACAAATTGAGTAATATGGCTACAGATGATGAAAATATGGCTATTGATGGATGTATTCCTGATTCAAATTTTTCAAAAAAATCAATTGTTGAAGCTGATTTGGTTGCGGTTGGGAAAAGTGACAGGGTAATAGATATCCAAAATTCTAATTTTGCTGGTTTGAATATAGCCTCGGTACTTTCTCAGGACAAATAGAATGATATAGCTGTTGTAGATAAGAATTTTGAAGCAAATATCCTTGATTCATTTTTGTTCAAAGAACCTCTTATTGAAGCAGAGTTTGTTAATAATTTTGATGGAAAAAAGTTGAGCAATTATAAAATGGAAATTAACATATCTCGAACTACCATGGATGACTTGGAGCCTACTGTGTCATGCCCTGATGTTGTTATGGCAGAATTTGATCATAAAAGAATAAAAAATTGTTGTGGAATGAATGGGATCTCAGGAATTGGTTTTTTCTCCCAAGCATGTGGTTTCTAAGATAAGTTCAAATTCTTCTTGTCTTATTGATAACCATAAAGAGGTAAGGTTGGGTAGTGTTAAACAAAAAATCACTAAACAACTTAAATTCTTAGCACCTATTGAAGACTATCCTAGGAAAAGGAAAATTGATTTGAAGCCTTTTAAGGGTGACACTTTCAATATTGTCTCTGGATGATGGTTAATTTGGCATGGCAAGTGGAAGGAGCTTTTATGAGGAAAGCTATGATTTCTTTCAGAAATGTAGATATGAGAAAAGAAGTTTGCATTATTTTTGAATCTAATGATGCAGATTTCCTTATTCTGATCTTCTTGAATGAAGAACATGGCAATTATAGTTGTGATGATTTTCTTAAATATTGCAGGAAAGATCAGTTTTCAGCCGGTTTAGAAAAGGAGATGCTGAAGCATGATGGGGAATCTTTCTCTACAAAGGATGGAGTTGAAGTTTCATTAGGATTGATATTTGTTACTGTTGTTAGTAGTTTTGTTTTTTTAGATATCTATTTTTATTTTGTTTTTTTTTTAATGTTCTTGTTTGCTTTTTCGGAATTTTTGTAATGTTATATGAGATTCTTACTAGTTGTCATTTTTTATCTTTTGGGAACTCTGGGACACTAACCAACCATTTAGGTTGTTTAAATATTTGGTATCCCCATCACCCCAATGGATTTAAAATGGGAATTAGTAGATCTCGTATCCATTATGAAAGTTTTGAAGGGCTTGCTTTGCATTTTGCTTTCTAGCTTGTAATAATTGTATTTTTCCTAATGCTTTATGGATCTTTTAAAAAAAAAAAAAAGAGTCTTTTAGTGCATTACGATGTTGGGATTCTTGGCACTTTGGCCCTGAGCTTTGTGTATTTTAAACTAAAAATGAAATTCATTGAGAGAATTATGATGTTGTAACCAAAACTTCTATAAATATCAAAATTCACTAAAATTCTCACTTCAACCTCATATCCACCGTTGATTTTATCAAGTAGAATGAGAGAGAGGGGAAGAATCCCAATGATAGAAAGTTTAATTTGAGGGTTGGTCTTCGGGATGGTTTCTTTTAATGAGAAAAATGGTAAAGTTGTCTTGATCCATGTAGTTTTAATTATCCTATCTCTATTTTAAATTATTCGGAGTTTAATGATTTTTTAAGTTTTTAATATTACAAAAATGGCAATATTATGACATCAAAGAAACTTTCACTATGTAACATTTGATATGTTGTTACTCTTATTATTCTACACAATTTTATGTATTTCTTATGGATTTTCATGATATATTTTTAAATTTATGGGGTTTTGAGACTTTTAGATGTGTTTGGATTTTGATAAAATTTGCTATAGAATTATAAAAGCCCTAAAATACTATTGTGAACATTATATGTGAATAATTTCATGATTGGCAACTATTAAAGTGTGTATGCATATTTACTCTAAAATTCTGACTGCACTACTAAAATTATGAAATTCTATGAAATTATATGATGTGTTTGATTCTGCTTATACATGTCGAATGTGTGATGCATCTGCAATTGTATAATTGAATATTTGAAAAAAAAATGTAGTGGTTGTTACTAACTCTTATGTGGAATAATAGGAGACATAATGGTCTGAATTCTAAATAAATGAATAGTACTAAGCATTCAAAGTTATAATTAAAGGTCTATTTTTTGATATATTGTGCATGAGGATTCATAAGGGCCTAATTTTTTATCTATTATATTATCTCTAGAATTTACGGTGGTCTAAAGGCTTGAGGAATTGATCTAATTTGATGTGATTTAAATTTAATCTGATGTGATGTATTTAATTTTATTATTTATTATTGTATGCTTCTTCTATTATTTAAAATAATTATTATATTGATACAACTCTAAACCTTTTGTTACTCTATTTTAATCTTTGTACTAATAATATGCTCTTCTATTTTTTAAAATATAGAATATCTATTTATAATTATGTTGTGTTTAGTATTAAGAATTTAGGTAGGTTCTGGTTGCGTATACCTGCTTTTTTCTACATGTGCTAATTTTAAGCCAGGGAAAGGGCAAGTGGTAGGTTAAGCAAATAGAGGCTGCAGCCTTCTAGGCTTAGTTATGCTTATGTATAGTATATTCTTTTGGAAATCATGGTATATTTAATAATGAGATACTCATATTTTATACCATGATTATTATATTTATATTAACATTTTTTCTATAAAGTTTTGGAACATGATTGAAAAATATTTCTAGTAATTTTTTGTATTGTTAAATACATGCATAGTGGTTCTATGTTCTTTTATTAAATGAAATTGAAAAGAAATTCTTTTCAAATATTGGGAATCTAAATTCTTGAAATTTGACATGATGTGACCCATCTGGTACATGAGTTACACTGAGTTGGGTTATAATAGTTAATTTTTAGTATCAAAGTAATAGTTTTGAAAGAATTGATTGTAATATAGCCATAATATTAATTTTTAGAAGGGTGGTATATTTTGGGTAATTATGGTGTCATGCCCCAGAATCTTATTTGAAAGAATTATTTTTTATCATTTAATAATAATAATAATAATAATAATAATAATAATAATAATAATAATAATAATAATAATATTCAAAACTATCTATTTTTTTTTATAAATATGAGCAAAAATATTTCTATTGATCAAAGCATCCATATATGTTTGTATTCATCCTACAAAAGTTATATACAATAGCCAGGAGTTACATAATTATAACATACAGACTATGAGCTCCTAACCATAAGAGAATAACTAAACAAAATAATAGAAAATCTAAAGAATCCTATGACTGATCAGTCTCACACTTCCAATCCTCTTTTTTAACTTAAAATCATTTAAACTACATATAATATGCTAAAAAGCATAGCAGATAAATCCTACAATTAATCTCAAAGCACTATATAGAAATAATATACATGTCATCAGTCAAATTATAGTAGTAGCAGTCAATATGATCATGAATCTATGAAGATAGTAAAATTTATATGTAGTAACAGTAAAGTTTATGAAATAGTAAAATAATATGGTATGGTATGGATGCCATTAAAATAATATAGTACATAAATAGGGAAATGTATAAAACCAATAAAAAGAGTAGAAATGTTTAATTGATAAAGCAGTCTTCATAGCAATATTATCAAACCCATCATAAAATCATATAAATTAGTAAATAAGAAACATCTGTAAAGACTATATGAATCATATTTATGCAGAAAAATCATATAGGAGTGTATACATGATATTCAACTATTTTATATCAGTATCAATCAATATCTTATATGACAAGCTCATTAAATGGAATCATATGCCAATCAGTAACTTAAATCACTTGCTTAATAATAGAAATCACGTGCTTAGTAATAGTAAATCAATAAACATTAAATCAATTATATATAAGTAACAATTAATTGGTAATATTACTAGTAATAGTACTAGTATCTGTAATATCGATGATAATAATATGGACAAATAAATGTGTCACAGATTTGCTTTATGTTTCCTTAGTCAAATCTTCATAACCAACATTATACTACTATAAGAGATAGAATTATGCATCATTATTGACTTGGAAAGAGAAACAAATTTATATTTTTATAATCAAACTCAGTCTATGGAATATAAAATTCATCCCGAGGATAAAAGAAACATTAACCTATCATTTAAAAAAAAATTAACTAAGGATTCCCTTTAGTTTGTGTTTAAAAGATTTTCCTCTATTTTAGAAAACTAAAATAGGGTTTATATTAATTTTAGTTCTTGGGCTCCTCTAGAGGGAAACCTCTATAGTTAATTATATCTCCAAAGAAAAAACTTTTGATTTAAGTAGAGATTAAATTTATTTAAAATTTAAAATTTAATAGATTTGATTTAAAATTTTTATATAATCATTTTAAAAAATTTGAGAGTTTAAAAAAATTATTTGGAGATGAGGAAAATCCTACTAAAAGAAAATTTTAGTTGTGCAAATGCATATATACTTATGCTCGCTTGGAGTGCACTGTCGGCTAACCACCTAAGCACACAATTTTAAAACTATGATTTCTAGGTTTTATGCATGTAATTAAGATAGCTATTTTTAAGATCAAAATTAAGGATGCTATTTTAGGTTTAAAATCATATTTTAATAATATAAATTAGATTAAATGCACATAATATACAATTTTGATGTAAAGGCAACCTAAACTCTAAGATTCATTTTAGCTAATACTAAATTTTATAAAAATTTTAAAACTAGATTTTCTAGAAAAATCCAGTAGCATGATGACCTTAAACCCATAGGAAATAGTAAGGCAGTCCCATCACTTAGTCCCCTCCTGTTTATTGCTATAGGCTTGTGTGCTAGGCTAGTGTATTTTATAGAAAATAAAATGCATGTATATATGCATGTCAGGATAAACGTGTTCGTGTATATGGTACCACTGTCATATCATCTTAGAACTAGTATACATATTCCTAAAAAGTCTAGAACATGTACGACAAAAGAACTTATAAAAAAGGCTACCCTCTAATGCAAATCTTCCACCCATATAAATCCAATGCATGTAATATGAACTAGTGTATGAAAGTACAATGTGTGAGAATTATCTTTATTTATTTATTGCAAAGAGGAACACAACTTAGGGTCTACTTTAAATTAAGGTGGTCAAGCTACACCACAACAAGCTTGGATTTCTACTCCTTTGCATTTAGGTTTAAATATATTTGCTTATTATTTTATGGCTCCATGTCTCCTATAGGATTCCAAAAGCATTTCCTTTTGGAGCTCTATGTGTATAAGTGAACACTTTTAACCTTTTATAACTCTTTGTACAACTCAATTTAGATACATTCAAGATACTTTATATTTGATATTTAACTTTCTAATTTACATTGAGAACCTAAGCACATTCTAAGGAGAATACACTGTAAGGAAAAATGTATAAGTAAACAATAAGAGCACAATGCAATCCTATATAGAGCTTCTAAGGTAAAAGTGTTTATATATATATATATATATATATCCTAAGAGTCGAAAATGTCATTCATTCATTCTAACATATATGATAGAATGATTGCATAGAGTCCTTGAATTTTTATTTAGGTGTTTTAATAAGAGATTTAGGAGTTAGTTATTATAAAGAATGTGTTAAGTAAACACTCCAAATTTTTTGAAGTACTTAACCCCACATCCTAAGCCTTATGAATCCATTGCATGTATGCCCTTCAAATAGAATCAAGCATATGCCTAAAAGGCTTCTTGATTTAATTTAAGTATTTAATTAGGTGATTTGGTGTTTTACTCTTTAAGTTAAGGTTGTTTAGTTTTGTTGACTTAAGTTTAATAAAGAAAATTTAGGCAATTTGGTTTAATTTTAACATTTAAAATTTGATTTAAAGTTATTTTATATTTTATTTAATTTTTTTTTAATTTATTATTATTTATTGAATTTTTATTTATTTATTTAATTGTCTCCTTATAAAGGGAACTTAGTTTAGGTTTTGATTAATCAAATCAATATCAAATGTTTAGGATATTGGTATCATTGGTTAAGGATAACTCATGGATCAATCCCTAAAAATTTTGGATTAATTAGATTAATATTTAAGTTTATATTAATTTATTTAAATAATTATGAACAAAGATTTATTTTTATATTAATTTAATTTTAATTAAAATTGGGGTTTGATTTTAATTTTTCTTGATTATATGATTAATTTAGAGTTTTTAAAATTTATTTTGTATTTTTAAAATTTTCTTTACGTAATTATGAATTTTAGAAATTTGTGCCCCAAAATAGGAGTTAAAATTAGGGTTTATTAATTAACTAACCTAATGGATTACAATTTATGTGAAATTAATTACTATGGACTATCATGTCAATTCTTCGTTAGAGTTTCACCTCTATTATATGTCAAGGGAATTTCCTAGAATTTTTCTAAGTTGTTTGAAAGAATCCTTAAGTTGATTTACCTATGTGTCTCTACTGTTTAATATCACTTGAAATGAATGTAAACTAATCATCATAATAATTTCAACAATCCACATATGTATGGTAACATAATTCAAAATGCATTGAGAGAATTCCATTGTTCTAGGTCAAATAATGAAACATGACTTAAAAAAATCAATAATAAAACTTTGGGGTTTCATAAAGCCTAAGGAAAGTTAGGGAATGTATGGGACATCCCCTAATTTACTTTATTCAAATTTGAGCCCAAGATGATGCATGGATGGAGAGTAATTAAAGAATAATAATAATGGTTCAAATGTAAATTACTTTCTAAATATTCTCAAATTACTTTAATTTTATTTTTTAAATGTAAAGCTCATTACCCTGGTTTCATAGAGCCTAGGATCATGAAATTTTGTTTAGAAATGAATTTTCTATGAATTATTGAAGTTTTTATGTTTTTTTAAATTTAAATTGAATTTTATTTAAAAAGGTTGGTGGGGACAATGGTGGTTGAACATGGCATGTGCAGATTGGCCATGTGGTTTAGAACAATGATTGACAATCATTGGTTGGCAGTGGTGGAGGCCTAACAATGGTTAACCATGTGTTAGCATGGGCATAATTCATATAACAATGCTGGCAAAGATCTGAGCCATCCAATCTACATGGTTTGGATGGATGGCTCAGATCGAGTTGGATTGTGATTTAAACTGTGTGTGTGTTAAATGGATAGAATCGGACAATCTATTCGATGAGATCTAGATAATCTGGTTGAAAATAGATGGTCTAGATTTCATCTTCTTTCTTTAGAATAAGTTTCTTAGGAAAATTTCTTTTGCTTGTTATGGATTATTTATCAAACCAAACTTAATAAAATTTTTAAGGATTATTTATGTTCACATAAAGCCCTTATATATGAATTTTTGGGGATCTATATGGCCTATTTTGAGAGTTATTAGAAACCCTAGATTTAGAGTTAGGTTTAAAGAATACATTTATCATATAAATCTCAAGGGATGTTCTTGGTCATGTTCTTTTCCAAGTTTTCCATGTGTCCAAGTTGGTTAGGGATGTAGGAGTTATCCAAGAAATATAAGATGAGTTGGAAAGGTGTTTTTGGAATTTTATGACAAGTGGATCACTTAGAGTTAGTTTGGATTAAACCAAGGGTTTGATCGGAGTTTAACCATGATTAGGAAGGTTTTAGAATGGGTTTAAGTTGTTTAAACTAACTGGTGTTGAGAGATTTAGAAATTTTGAGAGTTTGACCATTTATTACCATTTGGATTTTTTTGGATTTGTTTTTAATTTAATAACTTTAATCGGTCAAACTTGGTCAAGGTGATTAGGATAGTCTATGGGGAGTGTTTGGAGAATATTTAGTTGAAGTGTATGAGGTTTAATGTCATGAGTTTGGAATTTGAATTTGAAATTTTAATTTTGAATGGGTTTTAACCATTTTGACTAAGTTGCCAAGTCAAATTGGTCAAATGAGGTCTCCCATGGTTTTGAATCATCACAAGCATAAGGAGGTTTGGATATAAAGATTTAATGGATTTGATTTCATTTTATTTTGAATGTTTGACCTATGCTGACCAGAGTTGACCTATTTTTGGTAGATTTGACCAATTCAATTGTTGACAAGGCCAAGTTTACCAAACATGTTCAATCCATGAGGAGCTGAGTTTTAATTGATTTGATGAAATTTTGATGTAAATTGGGACTTATGAAAGTTCAATCAAAGGAGTTGTTCAATTGGGATAGGTTGAGCTAACTCAATTGAGTCAACTAGGCTAGGCACTAGTTTAGAGAACCAATATTAATGAGTTTGATATATGAAGCTCCAAATGAGTTTGAACAATGATTAAAGTCAAGGAGTCAGTGCATTGTAGAGAGTAGTACAGTAAGCCTAATAATTATGTTTTAGATTTTACGTGTTTAGTTGACGTCAGGTAAAATGAGATTTTTGGGGTGAGATTAATGTATGCATAATTGATTCCAAGGTTGGTACTCCGTATTTAATTGGTAGAAACATGTTCCAATGGGGAAGAAGAGAGTTTGCCAGAATTTGTGTAAGGAACAAGCTTGACAGCAAATTGTCATTGGGTGTATAGGTGAAGGGAAGCTCCGGTAAGTTATACCCGAAGATTGAATATGAGAGATTTTTGAACTTTTTCTTTAACTTTGACAAGATAGGACATCTAAGAAAATTTGTAGAAGTGTATATTTAGATGACAATCAGGCTTCTAAGCAAATCAAAAATCTGAATGAAGATATTCCAGTTGCTAAGAATGTTTATATAAATGTTGAAGAGATTAGGGATAAAGACAATGATGTTAACAGAGAAGGTTATGGACCTTGGGTTCATGTCAATTATGAGAAGAAGAGGTTAAGGAATTCAAACTTCAGGAATACTTGGACACGGATTTTGAAGAAAGAAGCCAAAAAGGTGATGGGTGTGAAGGAAAGTGAGGTTGCTGAGAAGAACTATATTGAAATGGATAAAGTTAATAATGAATCAACTTCTCAGGTTGAAGAGATGGATAATGAGGTAAAATCTAATCTCCATTGTAATGAAGTTGGATCTATGAATATAAATTTTTTGGATAAAGGAGGGGATATAGTTTCTAATCATGTCTATATTCCCAATGATGATAACAAATTTGATGTCTAAAATCAATTGATTGAGGAAGGGGAGCTAGCTTGCCTTGAAAAGGATGTGGTGGCATCTTTTGTTGGTTCCGTCACTATAGATGGAGCTGGTTTTGATTTCTCGAATAAAGAAGCTGTTGTTATGAATGCTCAGTTGGATATTATAGAGGAAGGTTATTCAAATGTTAAGAAGAAAGGTTTAAAGAAGCTCAAAGGATTGGGACCTATTAAATTGGTTCCTAAATGTAGGAGATTGGATGGGGAACTAATTGAGAAGGTGGGGATATCCTCCCCTCTTATTCAATAATGTCCTCCATAGGTTTTTAGAATTATAGAGGAGCTAGGAAGAGGAAAGCTTCTCTATATCTCTAGGAGGTCATGAAGGGCCATGGTGTTTTTTTTTCTTGGGTTGCTTGAAACTAAATTGACATCAGTTGATAGAAAAGATGTTCATTTGTTGATTGGTAATGAATGAGATCTATTTCATGTTCCTTATGAAGGTCTGTCAGGAGGCATTATGGTTTTATGTAAACATAACAAGGCTTCTTTTAATATCTTGGAATCTTCTTCTCAATTTGTAATTGGAGAATTAGATGTTCTCAATAAAGGAAAAGGAGAATTTCTACTATCTACGAGAGTAAGGATGTTTATAGAAGGACACTTTGGGAAAGACTGGCATATCATTCGACTAAGGACTTGCCTATGGTGGTGGGGGAAGATTTCAATTGTTTGCTCTCTAAGGAAGATAAAAAGGGAGGGAAAAGATTTTCTTTTTCACTAATACCTAAAGAAATGAAGGTTTTTTTGTCTTGTAATGATTTGCATAAGGTTGGATGCATTGGGCCTAAGTTTACTTGGTGCAACAATAAAACTGGGGCTGAATGGATCCTTGAAAAGTTTGATATATGTTTTTTAAATTCAACTGCTTTAAATTCTTCTCACCGTTAGATGGTTAGGCACTTTGCAAGAGTTGTATTGAATCATTGTCTGATCCTTTTAAAATTATTGGAATTCAGCTCTTTGTATAAGAAAATTATTAAATTTGAAGAGGTATGGGCTTCAATCTCAACTTCTATTGCGGTGGTGAAGGAGGCTTGGAGTAAGAAAACGTTTTGAGATCTTTCCCAAATTCTAAATTATAAGATGAAAAGGGCATCAAAGGCTTTATTTTATTGGAACAAAGCCACGCTTAAAAACTTAAATCAATCAAAGGAAATTCTGAAGAAATAAATCTTGAAATTAAAAGCTAAGGAAGCATATTTTGGGCCTCTCTTGGCTGAAGACAATTGGTCATTAAAAGCTAAAATAGATTAATTGAATTCTACCTTGGCTTGGTTATGCACGTGGTGGAGGTAGTGGGCAATGGTCAAATGGCTAGTGGAAGGTGACTGCAATTCCATGTTTTTTCAAGCCTTTGCTAGTGAAAGAAGAAACTCCAACTTCATATACAAGATCAAAGGTGAAAATGGATTGGATGTTGAAGATCAACATCAAATTAAAGATGTTTTATTCCTTTCTTTAAAGAAAAATGGAAAGAGAGATGCTGCTCTATGGATGGATGGCCTAAATCGTGGAGAGGTTTAAAAGAAGAGGATATTATTAAGTTGAACCAAGAATTATCCTTGGAAGAAGTGGAGATGGTGATCAAGGATGTTGGTGGAACATTGCTCCTGGAAATGATGGTATTTTCTACTCATTTATTAAATCATAGTGGGCCATTATTAAAGAAGATTTCTGGAATGTGGTTAATCACTTCTTCTATTCTACGGAAACGTGTAAAGATGGAAAGAGACTATTATAGTGTTGATGCCAAAGGTAAATAATCCTATGTCTCCTTCAAATTTTAGACCCGTTAGTTTATGCAACACCATTTATAAAGTAGCTGCCAAGGTTCTATTGAATAGATTGTTGCTTATTATTCCAAAGTTGATCTCTGAAGAGCAAGTGGCATTTCTGAAAGGGAGGTCGCTTTCAGACCATGTCTTAGTAGCCCAAGAAATATTGCATAAGTTCAGGTATTCTAAATCTTCTAAAGGTTTAGTCTCCTTCAAAATAGATATGGAAAAAGCTTATGATTCTATGGGATGGCCCACTTTGGTGAAAGCTTTGGACTATTTTGGTTTCCTACCAAATTTGCTAATTTAATTATGGAATTTGTTCATGATTCTACCTTCACTTTGTTAATCAATAACAATTTTACTAATTGGATTGATGCTAGGAGTGGTTTTCGATAAGGTTTCCCTTTATCACCTTTCTTGTTCATCATTTGCTCTCAACTCTTATCGAATGCCTTTTTGCAAAGAAGAGAAACAATTGGAGTTCACATTTCTCTAATGGGCCAAAGATTTCTCACCTACTCTATGCATATGACATAATTATATTCTCTAAAGCCAGATTGAATATGGTGAAGGAGATCAGAGGTATTCTAATGGAATTTATTGGTTGGACAGGGCAAAAGAAAAACATTAGTAAATCGGGTATTCTGTTTAGAAAATCTGTGTAAAAAAGAAAAAGAAAAGCAATTTCTCGAATTATGAATTTCAAATTGGTTAAGGAATTCTCTTATTTTGGCATCAAAATAGCATTGAGGAGACTAGTAAGAGCAGACTTTCAATTCATCTTAGACAAAATTTTGAGAATGTTTAACTTTTGGGGTGGAAAATTCATTTCTTTAGCCGAGAGAATCACTATAGTCAAGTCGGTTTTACTTTCTTATCCAACCTTTCATTCTACCCTTTCATTGATTTCGAAAGGTGTTTTGAATGAAATAGATAAGTTGTGTAGAAGCTTTATATTGAACAAAAAGAATGGAGGTCTTGGACTTCATTATGTTAACTGTGATCTTATGTGTAGACCAAAGATTTATAGTGGCCGGGGACTACACTACTGTTCAAAAAAAGCTGGACCGTTAAGAGCCAAACTTGCTTGGAGATATAGTAAAGAAAAAGATTCAATGTTGCACAAGGTTCTTTTCCCAAAATAAGGTTCCATTTATGATGCTGGTGCTTCGAAAAAACAAGGATCAGATGCTTGGAAATTAATTAATGATAGTGGGAAATTCCTTAAACCAATTGTTAGATGGAGAATTGCTAATGGAGAATTAATTGATGTCTTCAAAGATATTTTGATTATGGATTAAAACATTGATAGATGGACAACATTTGTGCTGTCAAAAGCTAGCAGCAAAGTAACAGTTGATATGTTTATCTCTAATGGTCGTTGGGATGGATGGAAACTTAAAAAGTTCTTTAGTGAGGAGCTTGTAAATCTTATTAGAAAAATATAGATCTCATCTAATTTTTTAGAAGACAAATTGGAGCTTATTCAATAGAATTCTGGTAAGTCTATTTAGACATTAGCAACTGATGCATTGGAACAAGATTACTCTATTTTTATAAATTGGTCCTGGCTGAAAAAATCCAAGCTTATTCCACTGGTGGAAATCTTTTGGTGGAGAATTCTCAACAATGCAATTCGTACTTACCAATTCTTATCTCATGGAAGATTGCAAGGGAATTATTAATGTCCAAGGGGCTGTGATGGAGTCGAAGACATCGAGCATGTTGTTACCAGATGAAAGAAGCTGAAAGACGTTGTTTAGCAATTAAATAAATGGGGATTCGGTATTCCTGCTTTTTAATCCTTTGAAATCTATTATAAATGGATCCATAATTAGAATCATTGGTTAGTTAATTTATTTTTAAACACTGTATTCTTATCTTGGAAGGCTAGGAATGAGTTTATTCATGGTGGATTGGAAAGCAGCCAGTTGGTGATTACAACAAATGTTTTTAGTTATGCTGCAGTTTCAAACTTTTTTAATTGTTTTAACTCGGGTATCTGGGATGCTAATCAATCTTTTAGGTTGCTGAATAATCATTGACATCCTCCTCCACCTAATTGGATCATAGTTAATGTAGATGCTTCATTATTAACATCTTACAAGGTTGGGATTGGAGGAGTTTTTAAAGACTACAAGGTTAGATTTTTGTTAGCATTTTGTCATGCTTGTGTTCATTGGGATATATCAAGATTGGAGCTTATAGCTATTCAATCTATCAAGGATGTTATTAAATATTGGATGTTTTCTTATAAGGGCTTAATCATTGAAGGTGACAACAAAAACATCATCAAATTTCTTCAGATTACTGTTAGAAGAGGCGGACAGGAATTGGGGGATCTCTCTTTTATCAACTATTTCAATTATGTTATCTTTAATTGTATGGAAAGAAAATGTAATAAGTTAGTAGATCTTTGTGCTAAGTTCTTTTATTTGGGAAGACATAGTTATGAATAAGGTTCCTCCTTCTTTTATTAACTTGTTGAAGGAGGAATCAGATGCTATTAGCTTGTAGTTTGTTTTGCTTTCTTTAGTTATTAATGCAGCCATTTTCTTCTTAAAAAAAAGGTAAAATGAGATCAACAAATAGACCCCCAATAGGTGTGATGAACTTGAGAAGTAAATCAAACATATTAGAATTGATTGAAGCAATTAACTGAAGTAAAATATTTGCTTGGTGGCTAATTTTAATGAAGATTGATTTAGAATAATTTTAATGAAGATTGATTTAGAATTTGTTTTGGTTTGAGTTCAGATGGATACTTGAAAAGGAAATGTTCCTACATAAGTAGTTTTAAGTGTTTATGTCAAAATGATACCTAGAGCCATATCCTTGATCAATCGTAATTCAGAAGAAAGGATGCCACTGGGGAATTTATACCAATCTTAAGAATGAGATGTAAACATGAATGGGATGTGGATCCCAAACAAGTAAATTTGGATGGTTAGATCAGGACAGGTACCTAATCAACCATAATTTAAAATGAAATGAAGCCACATGGGGTAGCTTACACCAATTTTAGGGAATAAGGTTTGAATTTGAATGGGATGCATATCCCAAATAAGTAAATTTAGATGGTTAGATCAAGACAATTACCTGATGATCCAGAATTCAAAAGGGAAAGGATGACCATAAGGAAACCGACATAATAAGATTTGAACTAGAATGGGAAGTGGATCCTAAATAAATAGATTTAAATGGTTAGATCAAGAAAATTACCCAATCAACTAGAATTTAAAAGGAAATGAAGTCCCACGGGGTAGCTTGCACCAATCCTAGAGAATAAGGTGGAGACTTGAATGGGATGTGGATCACAAACAAGCATATTTTGATCAGGAAAACTACCCGATCAACCAAAATTTAAAATAAAAGGAATCCCCATGGGGTAGCTTACACCAATCCAAGAGAATAAGATTTGAACTTGAATGGGATGTGAATCCCAAACCAGCAAATTTAGATGGCTAGATCAGGATAACTACCTGATTAATAAGAATTCAAAAGGTAAGAAGGCACCATGGGATAGCTTATACAAATCTTAGAGAATGAGATTTGAACTTGAATGGGATGTGAGTCCCAACAAGCAAATTTAAATGGTTAGATTAAGACAACTACCCTATAACCTAAAATTCAAAAGGAAAAGTGGACCTATGGGGTAGCATACACCAATCCTAGAAAATAGGGTAGAGATTGAAAATGGTCTTAGACCAAATAGGTATTTTTGTCTGAACATATATGACACAAAATTAAAGATGGGTTTACACCACAAGGCTATTTTTAGGCAAATCAGAACATACCTGGAAATTGTATCCCCAATCAATTGAAATTCAAACGTAAAGGCAAAATCAGAAGATCACATCAATCCTTAAAAATCACTAAAATGTCTAAAATGAGGTTTAGGGAATGTTAATACGAATTCATTAACTTTAGTCTAGTTCTACATACTTAGTTCTTTCATATGAACCTATTTTATTTATATAACTTTAACAGTACTCACAACTTAAATTTTAAAATTTCTTTTATTGAAAAGTTCTTTTAACACATCATCCATTATAGTTCTTCTTGAAGTATCATCCATTGATAGGCAACATGAGACAATCTCCCTTATAATCAATCAACTAATAAAAACCTCCTTATTAGAATTTTTTCACCAAGAATAGACCTTCCTATATTGGTTCAAATTTGCCACCCACCTTTGATGTGCCATGATATACCTTCGTAGAACTAAGACCAAGTCTCCTACTTGAAAATTTCTTGGGTAAACCATTTTTTCATATGTTTGAATCATTTTTACTTTATATAACTTAAGGCGTTATTGAGCTTATAACTACTTCTCTCCCAAAGCTTTGATCTCTTCCAATCAGATTTTAACGTTTTATTCTTATGTCATGTTATACTTTACTACAATCCTAAATGAAGGTAGTCATATCTCTAAAAAATAATATATTTTACACCAAAGACTAAAACATATGGTGTAGACTGAGTTGGAGTTTTGTTCATTGTTTGATATGCTCACAAAGCTTTAATCAACCTTTTGTTCCATTGATGCTTATTTTCATCTAAAATTTTCTTTGGAATTTGAACCTAAGTTTTATTTAAGGCCTCACCCAACCCATTTGCTCGAGGGTAATAGATTGTTGAGTATCTCCAACCAATATTATGATGCTAATTTTTTTTAGTACTCCTGAATGAAGGACCATTATCTAATATTATTCAATGAAGAACACTAAAGCAATACATGATATAATCCTTAAAAAAGTTTAGAACATGGCGTGATTTGACCTCACTCAATGAAACTGCTTCTCCCCACTTTGAGAAGTAATCTGTAGTTATTGATATAAATCTAAGACCTCCGGATGATGGTGGATAGAAAGACCAATGATATCCGTACCCCAGCTTTTGAAAGGCCATGATGCAATTGTTGAATGCAAGAGATTTAGTGGTTCATTTAAAACTACACCTTTTCTAATTAATTTTTTAATTTATGAACCGCTATGTTAGGAGATAGTCCAGACATTTTTTCATAACTCTAAGCAAAATAGTCTTTTAATTATGTAAGTAACTCAATAATTTTATTTGGCTCATCCTCATTCAGTAAAGAACTTCTAAAAATTATACAAGGATCTTCTTTCCTAACTTGAGAGTCATCTAGATCATCTACTGTCTCTAACTAAAGCTTATTAAAGAATTTAACATTTGCCAAAAAGAGACTATCAGATTCTAAATTATTTGATATGACTAAGCAATATTTTCATCATTAAATGGATGTAGAGTTGCAAAGCTAACACTTATTATTGATGTTTATTTGTAGTATATATTATTCCACACGTGTTCAAATTATTAGGCTTCACCTCTAGTTCAATTTAATTATGTTAAATCTTGCTTAGTAAATTTATTTATACAATTTAAATGCCAATCAAAAGAAAGTTTTATTATCTAACTTATGAATTAATCATCAAGGATAACATCAATTTTTATAGTTATGTTGATAGAAGGTACATAAGTATTAGCTTTAGAATCCGGATTTAAAAGTGGGGAGACTTTCACCTCTAACAGTTTTACATAACTCTAAGATAATAAGGTTAATATTATATTTTTCATATACTTCTTTATTCTTTCCATGGTAGATATATCTAAGTTATCTTCCCTAGCAATTTGGACCCTATCCTCATTGTTTTAGCTTCTATAAAAAATTTAGACTTTGGTTATCCTATATAGTTCCTATATTCTATAACATGTTAGTTTTTCTCAAACATCTAAGATTCATCCTTCAAACTTGATTTCAAATCAATATGTATTATAGGCTCCTTTATTTATATATGCTCATTTTCATATTCTTTTACTATTTAATTTTGTCTTTTTCAACCTCAACCTCAGTCTTGTTGAGCCATTCTACCACCTCTTTGTGAAGGAGGACCAAGTGAATAGCGAACATCATGTTCAAGATTAGAATGCTTTTATTTTTCTTTTTCTTTTTCTAATTTTTGTTTTTCTTTTTTCACTTTTTTCATCTACTTCAACTAGTTTTAAATTAAAGAGAAAGCATTTTACTTTTTAGGCAGATAGTTTGAAGCAACTTCGTATTTACTAACTTCATAATTTGAAAATGTTTAAAAGTCACCTTTAATGTAGTGTTTTACTCCCTCATGAGAGTATTTGATGTACCGATGAAGGGTGGAAGGTACATTTCTGTATTCATGGAGCTAGGGGTCTACTCAAGAGAGAATTAAAAGAAGCCACATAATCTATAGCTTTACTATTATCTTCCTCCTTTGAGATAGCAGAAGCTAAACTAGCTCACACTTCCATAAGATTTTTTATCAGAACTTTATTTTGTATTTCTTCATCAGAAGCTACCAAATTAACCTAAATGGGAATATATTCACCAAGTGTTACAAATCTGGACTCAAGTCTTACGATTTTGATGATAATAAATATTATTGAATTTTTTACTGTGCTATTTGAATCTATTGCGTATCTATTTTTCCCTACTCATTAACATTTCAGCTTCACATCTCACTTTCAATCTCAATCAGCTCAAGACAGGGTATATTAGAAATAAAGCCTATATTTTTTAGTCCTTTTATATTTTTTACCATTCTTAAGTCAAATATGTATTGTCGTGGATCCTAAAGTTAAGTAATATTTCACTCACACACTCAAGGTGCGGAGTTAGTGAGTTAGGAAAAAGTTATGTTTTTAAAACTAATACTACGAGATGATTAGTTGACAAAAAACCCTAATTAGGACACTTGTGCTAAGTAAGATTGATTAAACTCATCGTACTGTATGATCTCTATTGTACATGATGATTAGTTATAATAAAAAAATAGCCACCAATCATAACTTAGATAATATTTTAATATTCAAAATTTGTATCTAATAGTATCGTACGATATGCATCATACTATAACATATATAACAATTATGCCTAAATTTAACCTATGATTAGGGGAATAATTATAGTTAATTTGTTTAATCAAATCATACATAACAAAGGGTGATGATCATACTGTACGACTTGAGTGATGCATGGGATGATAATTAAATCGTTGCCTATTATACTAGAAAATCATTACATCTCTTGAACTATTCGCACAAGGTGATACATTTTGTACTATTTAAAATGGTTGTTTTGTTTTAATCGTACTGGATGATGTTCTCAATCATCTTGGATGATCAATTCATATCTTTGAACTAGTTATACAGGGTCTGTCTGTGAAAACCCTTTTTCTTTCATGTTCAGCTTATTTTGGATTTTCCTTCCAGGTTCGTTCGTAAGAAGCTGGGTTCGTTCGCGACGAACAGTTAAAAGCCTTTAGATAGAGAGCTATGTTTAGGGAGATCGTCCCAGGACGAACAGTTAAAATTTATCATCGTTCGTACGATGGCAACCCGAGGAGATCGTCCCTGTACGAAGAGCAAATTTAGTTTATACGAACTTTGTTTGTGAACAACCCAAAAAAGATCATCCCAGGACGAACTTTCTAAACGATTATCTGAATTATGTACGGCTATTTATACAAACTATTTTTAAAACTTTTTATGAGTTTTTTGATATAAGAGTTTTTGGAGATTTTGATAGGCTAGTGTAGTCTTCTGAGCTGTTAGCTCACTATGGTTATCTTCATGGTTTTCAGGTTCTGGGAAAGGGAAGAAGTTTTTGGAATAACCGTTTTATATTTGATCTGAGATTAGGTATTTTGTACTTTTGATTTTTGTACGGTCATGGCTATTCTGCTTTTCTGTTCTATACTTTCTGTTATAGTCATGCACTGTAATGTATATGATTATTTTTATGAAAGAAAAAAGAAAATGTCGGATGAATTTCTTTATATTTGGATATTTGTAGTAGCTCTGCGTTATGTAGTCCTGTGTATATTGGAAGAAAGTCTGAAAGCAAATTTCAAAGCTAGATCCTGGATTCATCTGTCGCGACTCAACGCGATGGAATTCGTTCCGGTCGGGTTGGGTCGTGACACTGTCTCCTTGTATAATACTAATAGGAGAAATTTTAACAAATCATACATAATGATCTTGGATCATATTAGATGATTAGAGTCAACAGATTGAAATTTAGATTTTTTTGAGAGGTTTTTTTTTAAAACTTTCATATAATCTATTTTCAAAACATTTTTGTTGATATATGTCTTAAGAGGGAGCATAGAGAGAGAGTTAAGGAGTGCTTTGGGAGAGAAGAGAGGGAGAGTTGTTTGTGCGAGAGAGTTGTGAGGGATTCACAAGGTCACTTTAAGTAAGGTTCTTCCCTATCTTCTTCAAACTTTTCCCTTGATATTTGGTGGCTCCAAAAAAACTTTCCACAACACTAATCCCAAGTTATCTGCCTTCTCCAGTAGGGAGAGAAATGATTCTTGGTTCTCTACCATCTATAAAAGGGAGAAAAAATATTCTAGGTTCTCTTCCTTCACCAGGAGAGTGAAAAAGGATTCTAGGTTCTTTGCCTTCAGTAGGAGGGTTAAAAAGGATTTCAGGTTCTCTGACTTCATTAGGTTGGAGAAAAAGATTTTGTAAGGGCTTCTTTACCTTGTTGTGGAGGCAAAAGAAGAGATACTACTTTTAGTGTAATACTTAGATATGAGATTTCCATAGAGTGGATGTAGGTTAGGTTGGACCAAACCACTATAAATTTTTGTGTATTTAATAATTATTATCCTGAACTTTTATTTTTTTATGATTTACTATATGTTTGACAAACTCTGATTTTCTATTATTTTGAAATTAATTTTCTTCTGTATTAGGGGATTAAGTTGTTTATTTTTAGATATTAAAAAGGCTATAAAAAGTTTCTTTTTATACATTTTTTAAAATAACTAATTCACTCTCCCTCTTGGTTAGCTTCAGACTTATTCTTTAAGGCTTAACAACCATCACAAACTTTCACCTGGGGATTCCGATTACATAGTTAGTGGATCCTTAATTTAAATTAGCTAAATATTCCTTGGGTATCATAGCTGGCCCACTTTTAATATTTTTATCAAGGCATTCTTTGTAATATTCATTATCTTTCAATTCTTTAATGATTATCCTGTGATATGGACAATATTTGTTTTACCACAATTTGCCCATATCTTTTGGCTTCTATGGCTCTAGAAGTTTAAACATAGCCTTAAAGGCTTTTAATAATCTTCTTAAAGGCTTCCTTCTTAAGTGGATAATTTTTATTTTTGACCGATTCATTTCTCTCCCTTCTCTATTCTTGAGGGAGATATGGTTGAGACCTAAACTAATGATCATATTACGGTCTATTTAACTATTGATATCTAGTAAGATGACTTAGATTAACAACCTAAATATGTATCAGCTACTCTCCTATATCAACTATAAACACTAATCCTGATTTCTTTTCTATAACATTTTTTTTAGGTTTTAACTTCCTCACTTCTTTTGAAGACTAATCTTTTAAGAATAATAACGGGGAAGCTTCATCTTAGAGATTATATGCTTTGTTTAATAACTTCTAAAAAGTCTTAATTATAAAACCTTTAAATAGTAAGATGACTAGACCATGGATATTGTTTAATAAAATTTCTATAGCATGTTGCTCTTACAATTGTGGCTCACACACGATAAGATTTCTTGATCTCAAGATATAATCTATTAAACATTCACTTGATTTCTACTTTTTTACTACCAAGTTCCCGACAATGATGTGATATTTTCCACTAGCAAATCTTTTTATGAATAAACTTTCTATTTCATTGAAGGTATGCATCGACCCATTTGATAGTTTAGTGTACCAATTACATGCAATACTAGATAAAGTACTAACGAACAATTAATATAGTAATATGTCACTTCCACTAGCATTACAATTGCTAGCCCTAAAAAGTGCAAGGTGTTATTTAGGATCAATTCTACCATCAAAATTTTTGAATGAGGATGGTATGAACCCTTTCATATAAGGGACCAAGTCATATTATTTTGGATATGGTATACCCCTTAAATGATGAGGTACCCAAAGATTGTGCTAGAGCCTCTTTGACTTATTATTCTACCATCTACTTTATGGATAATATACTTTATATCCATAGACTGGATTGACTCTTTTTCTAATTTTACCAATTTATTTGCCACTTCTTCTTTATAAACTGCTTTACTTTTACTATTAATATTCACTAATTCATCAAGAGGTGATTTGATCTATGCATTTAATAAGGAGATCTTTTACCTTGCATGATGGTGATCATAGACATCATCTCTTCTAGTTTTTTTTTTTTTCATTCCAATCTTCAGGTACAAACACCAACCAGCTCTTTAAATAACTCGAGTAGTAGAGGATAACACCAATACACCAGGACACAAGCATTAGGTTAACAGAAGCACCCAGCCCATAGGCACAGTAGAAGAAAAATAGAAACCCGGAACTAGAACACAACAGCTTAGCCCCCCCCCCCCTCCCACACACACACACACACACACACAACACTGCAGAAATCCTCCATAGAATTACAAAAGGTTATGCCAAAGCCATTCCAGAATTTGACTTGAAACAAAATCCAAACCAACAACCCAGGTAAATGAAAACCATAGGCACATCTGCCCAGAACCCCATCCAAACTAGTACACAAACCCTCAGCAGTCCAAAGCTGTAATAGGGTCATTGCAATCATAGCTCAAGTCTAAAACCATCCAGACCATAGCTACAATGAAGAGACCCAAAAGATGCAGACAAGAAATAAAATACAACACCCAGATAATCACAACCAACAAGCAAGACCAAATGCCAAAACAACCAACAAATGAAACAAAAAAAAGGAACCCAACTAAACCAAAGAACCCAATGAAACATATAGGAGAAAGGAACCAGGCAAGGAAACCAGTCACAATTAACCTAATAACCCTACAGAGAAATAAATGCCAAAAAATAAACCCCCAACAATAACAAAAGTAAACAAAATCAAGAGGAACCAAATAGGCAGCCATAAGTGCAAGGAAGCACCAACAACCTAATACGTAACCAAAAATAAAAGAAAGTAACAAAAAATCACCACAAAAACCCAAAAACATGGCCAAAATAGACCTGAGATACAACCAGTAGAAGCAATCAAAAATAGTTGTACACGACCACAAACCAGAAATGCCAAAAATCAGAAAATTATGGTAAAAATTGAATACACCCAACAAAGAGAAGTACTGGTACTCCCAAAGAAGGAAGAAATTCCATCTCAGGAGACTATAAAGCCAAACAAACCTCTAAACATGCCAAGCCAAATGAAGCATTCCAGCACAATCCTCCAACAGATGAAACCAAGAACCAAAAACAGGATAAAGAAACAACAAAATAGCCTAACCAATCAAAAACCACAACAAAAAAATCAACTAGCAACCTACCAAGGAGGAAAGCCACTTAAGGAGTAACATAAGGAATACCAAGTTCACCCAGTTTGAGCAAACCATGAAGAGGAACCAGAATGGAAGCTCCAATAACATTAGTAAAATAATCAAGGGTATAACCCAAGTTCGCAAGCCAAGAAACACACACATTCCCCTCGTTGTTAGTGTGCAAAAACTCATAATTCAAAAAAACCAATAGTTTTTTAATTTCTCTAATCTGGTAAAAACGATCAGAGATACAAAATGTATCCCCCTCAACTAAAAATGGCTAGAAAATTAGTTAAATTAAGGGAAACACATAACTGAATACTATAAAGAATGGCTAAGGTTACAGCTTTATTATAATTGCCAAGAAGAGTAGGCCCAATAAAGGATAAAATAAGGCATACATTGCTATTCCTAATAGTACCACCACTACCCCCAGAAGACTCACCACAAGCAACATCCGCATTCAATTTAAAGAAGTTTTTAGGAGGTTTGATCCAATAAGTAATATTAGCACGAGAATCAGTCGGAGCACCCACCCACCTGATCCCTAAAGCATTGCCAATAAAATAATAATTCTTGAAATTCTTATAAGAAAGTAACTTAATAGCCACAAGTGAGCAAACCTTGTCCGTAATCCTCTGAATCACATTATGATGGTTCATTTTCACATCATTAAAAATAGTAATATTCCTTTCCAAACAGAGAAACTAGAGAATGAGAGAAGGAATAACATTACATATGTGACCTTTATAGTTAATAAACAAAGCATTTAGCATAGATTTAATGGAAAGATTTCCATTAAACTAAAACAAATCATCAAAATAGACCCAAGTTCTAACAGCAACAAGGCCATAAATAGATGCATGATGCATATTCTCTAAATGGCAACAACATTGACACTTGGAAGCCATATTAAACCCTTTTTTAGTGAGATTATCATCAGCGGGTAAATATCTATGCCAAATTCTCCAAATAAAGACAGAAATAGTAGAAGAAATGCTCTTATGCCAAATAAAATTAAAAATATTATCAATATTGCTTTTAGCTCTGAAAGTATGCCAAGCATCCTTTAAGTGAAAACCACCATCTTTGAAAAAATCACATAAGATAGTATCCTTCGAATCAATGTTCATAGGTAAGTTTAAAATGAGATGAATAATGCAATCAGGAATCATATTAGAAAGTTTTTCATAATCCCAACAATTATCATTAAAAAAGGAGTTCACCTTAACCGAAGTAGTAGAAGAAGAATTTAAAATAGAATCAATAGAGTGTTTACCTAACCATCGATCTTGTCAAAAGAAAATATTTCCATCACCTAGCCCCCAAGAAATAAAGGGCCCCATCTCCCATTTAACCTTGCAAAGTCTTTTCTAAACTCTAGAATCACCTTGTTTAGAGAAACAGTTAGTAGGATGCTTGCCAACACAATACTTGGAAATCATAAATTTTGCCAAAAAATTATCATTAGAGCGCAAATTATACCAAAGTTTAGAAGAAAAAGCCTTAGCCAAGCCATAAAAATTCTTACAACCAAGATCACCTTCAGCCAAAACACCACAACTCTTATCCCGAGAAGTCCAATGAATTTTAGAGCTAGAAGAAGTGCCTTTCCAAAAAAATTTGTTGATAAGTTTGTGAATCCTATCACAAACAGTTTGAGTAAGAAAAACAATTTGAAAACTATAAACTAGTAAAGCACTCAGAACAATTTTAATAAGAATAACTTTTCCACCAAAGCTAAGAAAATTGGACTCCCAAGATAACAGTTTGTTATGGACAGAGGCAATAAGATCATCAAACAAAAAGGATATCCACCTCTCATTAAAAAGAGGAACACCTAGATATTTAATGGGCAAGTGAGCATGGGTAAAACCTGTAAGATTTTTAATAGCAGAAATACGATCATTAGACATTCTTTTGGAAGAAATGAAACAACTTTTATTTTTGCTAAAGGCTAAGCCACTAACCAACTCAAATTGATAAAACAAATCCATAAGTTTTTGAATTTTATTACTAGATGTATTAGTAAAAATAATAAAATCATCAGCAAAGCCTAAATGGGATATGGGAAACCCTCCCAAAGTTCTAAACTAAAGGCTAGGATTAGCATCAAACAAATTAAAAAGCCCCCTAGAAAGGAATTCAGCTGCAATAATAAAGAGAGCAGCGGAAATATGATCACCTTGCCTTAAGCCATGAGAATCTTTGAAGAAACCATGATTATAGCCACTAACAATGATAGAAAAATAAACATCTTCAATACAATTATTAATAAGCTCGAAAAAGATAGAGTCAATACCAAAAAACTCTAAAGTAAGATAAAAGAAAATTCCAATCAATAATATCATAGGCTTTAGCAGTATCAAGCTTGAGAATTAAATTACATCCTCTCACCCTAACATCCAAATCTTAACAGAATTCCTGAGCCAACAAAATGTTATCCGTAATGGCCCTACCTTTCACAAAACCCATCTGATTAGGATAAATAATTCTAGATAAAATAGAAGTAAGATAATTAATAATAATTTTAGAGATCAATTTATTAAAAAAAGTGCAAAGACTGATAGGTCTAAAATCATTTCAAGTGTTAACAACATTGTTTTTAGGAATAAAAATAATATAAGTAGAAGTAAAAAACTTAGGTATAGAGTTACCAGCAAAGAAATCTAAAATAGCAGAAAAAATATCATTATCAATAATATGCCAAGATTTTTGGAAAATTCTACTAAGATGTTGCAAATTAGTGGAAATAAGGGAGTTAATCCAAGAGTCATTAAAGAGCTCCCGATCCAGTCTTTGCCATAAATGACCCCTATTAAAAGTAAAATTATTACTAACAAAACCAATATCAATTAAGTTACAAGTTAAGATCATACTATTGAAATCCTCCATAGAACAAAAAGGAGGGGAACCTCCAATCCTTTCAGAGGGGTTAGTGATAGCATTAAAATCACCACCAACAAGCCAAGGAAAATTATAAATATTATAAAAAATCAATAAGTTGCTCCCAAAGCACTTTTTTATTATAAAGAGATGAAGCATCATACACAAAAGAGGCACAACAATTGAAACTAAGAACCTCAACTTTACAATGCAAAACTTGAGCAAAATTACCAATAACATTAATTTTAACTGAGTCTTTCCAAAAAACCCAAATCTTGTTAGCCACATTAGAGATAGCATGTTTAAAACCCAAAAAATGAGCGATGCTTAACAATTTAGAAGAGGAAATAAGAGGCTCAAGCAACACAAGGATAGAAAGGTTATGCACACGACATAAATTCTTAGCACGAATTCTAGAAGAAGGACAACCAATGCCCCTCACATTCCAAATAATTACATTAAACATAAAGAAAAAACTTAGTGGGAAGTATGCAATCGAGTGTTTTTAGGAGGTTTCAAAGAGATATGCTTAAGCTTCCTTTCTCTTTTACTATGAACTTTACTAAAACTGAAATCATTATCATCCCTGACAAAACATTTAGCAGCAATATGCATATCTTCAGTATCAGTCAAAAAATCATTATTATAATAAGAAGTTGAGATAGTCTTACTACCATTTGGATGTTCCCTAAGAGCAGTCTATTAAGGACATTCATCCTCCATAAACATACAATCATCCTCTAAACTGTCACGGTTCCTCACAACAAGCTCTTCCATGCCTTTAGAGATAGGAAAGCCAATCTCCATAGAAACAAATTCACCTTCCTCTAGAAGGATGTCCTTCCTCTCCCCCTCTTTGCAAGTCACTTGAATAACCAAAACTTCATGTTCATTTAAAGGATTATAAGCAGTAGAGGTAAGCATAACACCACTAGACTCATAAACATTTTGATTAAAAGTGCACGAAGAGGTAGTTTCAACAAGGGCAAGATTGGGGACTTCAATACTAGTCAAAGTATCCTTTATATTCTTTTCACAGTCAATAGTAGGAAAAGCAAATGATTGAACAAAAACTCCTTGATCATGCTTCAATGAAGCATCATTAGGATTATAAGGAAGAGGATCCTCCACATTAACCACCCTCGGGTCCTCAAGATTTTGAATAGGATTAGAGTTATTGTCCTATAAATTAATAAGAGTGGGATTAGAGACAACCTGAACAACCACCCCCTCATTATTGTTCAATGATTTCTTTTCTTTATAGAGATGAGGATGTTTCTGATAACAGTCATTCATGCCATGGCCATGCATCTTGCAAAAAGAATAAAAATTAGGTAAATTTTCAAACTCAATTTTTTGGAAATACCCCTTGACTTCAGACCCAATCCATATCTCAGTAGGATGTTTTCTTAGAAACATCAAGTTCAACTAACACCCGAGCAACAGACGGCCTCAACACAACTAAAGTAGCTTGGTCCATTTGTAATGGTCTCCCAAAAATAGAAGCCATACTAAAAAGAATTTAACGATTAAAGAAGTGAAGCCTCAAATTTGAAAAAGAAATTCAAACCGGAGCAATAGGGGATTCCTCCCTCACATCAAAATTCGGCATCCATTTAAGCAACCACATTTGACAAGATTGAATATAATAAGATCTCCAAGCTAAAAGATAATTTTTATATTGATTTGAAGATGGAGGAGATATAGGGTTATACCCTCGATGAGCCAATGCACCATTTCCTAGAAATTTTGTAGGAATTTTTTGACTTTGATTACTAAATGATACTACTTAATCATTAACCTCTGATAACTTATTTATCACTCAGTGATAATCTATAATAATAACTAGTTTGTAACTTCAAAAGTCACTCTTCTCTTTGTTGGAGGATAATCTATAATAATAACTAGATTACCCTTCTCTAAATGATAAATATTGTGTCTTAGTGAAAATGACATATTTTGCACTCTTTAGAAATTCATTCTTTGACTGCCAATAACCAGTGGAAAATTTATTATTTAATCCATCTAAGAATGATTTAAACTTCTTTTTCCTTTTGGATAAGAAAGGTAGAACAAAAGTTTTATGAAAAATAGGAGGTGGAGAGTTTGTTATATAAACAACTTTTTCCTCTTCGACAGTAGCTGATAGTGGATGGAATTGACTTCCGAACAACTATGGGGAATTGATATAGGCTTCACGAATTTCAGGATTTATCTTGATTATTACTTTAGTAGCAATGGCAATCAACACATCCTCTTTATAAAACTTAGCCTTCTCAACCCTTTATCTCAGAAGATGATTCATGTTATGACACTGGGATTTGGTTATATTAGTAACAGTAGATGACGACCTTATCTTGAATTTATTTTATATTGAATACTTAGAAGAAACTATTGATTTTAGTTTTTCATTGTCAATAGTTTAAGGGTTAGTTAGTATGGAAAAGACTAAGGGTCTAGCAGCCATCAAAGTAGTTAAAAACCCACCCTTAATATTGACCTATGTAGTAGTTGGTTAAGCAGGGACCTCTATAGTTTCAACCACTTAAATTTGTGATCTAGTGAATGTAAATTGGATAATATTAACCTAATCCAAAATTAATTTTGGAGCCCTCAGTAGATTGGGATTGGCTAATGTTGAAGCTGAAAATCCATTGTTTATATATTTTCTAAAATTAAACTAGAAATCTATATCTATTACTGAAATTGTTGAGTCCAAATTAGAATTAGGATAATACAGTAAAGTGAATCTATCTACTCCCCAAAGCAAATTCTAAATGATTGACATGGAAGATGACATGGATTTTTTCTATGGACTTAGTCTAGATAATATCACATAGTTACACTAAAAATGTAACTATAATATACTATCCAAGGCTAAATTAGATAACTTTAGAGTTTGGATTTAAATTAATGGTTGATTGAAATTTGGAATTGAGTTTAAAAATTAATGAGTGTTGTATTTTGATTTGGTTGAAATTTGATTTTGGAATGATTGGTTGATATTTAATTTTAAGATGATTGTTTTGAATTCTAATTTTGGAACTTTAATCACTCCTATTGAAAGATGAAATGAATGGAAGGAAGAATGTAAGGAGATAACTTAATTCACTGCATAAGCAAGTATACTATCGATTTAAAGTCTAATCTCTACTAAAGATGGAAATTAAGCCCATTTCCTAGTGGAGTCACTAGAAAAATCCCCGGGGAGAAATAATTGTGTGCCACCAGTTTGCTTTATGTTTCTTTAGTCAAATCCATAGAGCCAACATTATACACCTTGAGAAATAGACTAATGCATCAATATTAACTTGAAAAGAGAAACAAATAATATTTTCATAAGCAAACTCAGCATAGGAAATGTAAAATTCATCCCAAAGGATAAAAGAACATTTCATCGATCATTTTGAAAATATAATTAACCAAGGATTAGCTTTAGTCTGAATCCAAAAGATTTTTCCTTTATTTTAGTGAGCTAAAATAGCATTTATTTTAATCAAGGTTCTTGGGTTCCTATAGAAGAAACCTATTTAGTTAATTACATCTCCAAATAAAAAACTTTCAATTAAATTGGTGATTTGACTTATTTTATATTTAAAGTTTAGTAGATTTGATATAAAGATTTTAATCAATCATTTTGGAAAAATTTTAGAGTTTATAAATTTTTTTTGGAGATCAGGATAATTTTTCTAGAATAAAATTTGAGGGGTGCAAATATATCTTGACTTGTGCTCGCTTGGAGTGCGCTTCCATCTAACCACCTAAGCACACAATTTTAAAACCGTGATTTCTTGGTCTTATGCATGCAGGTAAGATAGCTATTCTTAACATTGAAATCAAGGATTTTAATTTAGATTTATAATCAGAGTTTAATAAGATAAATAAGATTAAATGTAACTAACTATTACTATTTTGATTTAAAGATACGTTAAACTCTAAGATTCATTTTTAGTTTACACTAAATTTTATAAAGTTTTTTAAGTCTACATTTTCTAGAAAATTTTGTCAATGTATTGGCCTTAAACCCATAAAGAGTAGTAAGGCAGGCCTGTTGCTTAGACCACTCTACCTATTAATGCAGGCTTATGTGTTGGGCTAGTGTATGTTGTAGAAAATAAAATGCATGTATGTATGCATGTCAGGTTAAAGGTGTTCGTGTATACGATACCACTATTGTATCATCCTATAACTAATATACATATTTCTACAAAATCCTAAACATGCACATCGAAAGAAACATATGAAATGGCTACCTATAATGCAAATCTACCACCAATATGAATGTAATACTTATAATATGAAGCAGTGTATGAAAGAACAGTTGGTCAGAAACATCTTTATTTATTTATTGATAAGAGAGATATAAGCTAGGGTTTGCTGAAAAATAAGATTGCCAAACTCTGCTGCAATAGGTGTGTGTTTTTACTCCTATGAATATATATTTAAATGCATTTGCTTATTATCTTCTTACTTCATGTTTCCTATAAGATTAAAAAATATAATGTTTCTCAAAGGAAAAGAAAGCATTTCCTTTTGGAGCTCAATGTGTATAAGCAGATACTTTTAACCTTTTATAACTTTTGTAGAACTCAATCTAGATATATTCCTACGGATAGTGTACTGTAATGAAAACACATAAGAAGAAAATAAGAGTGCAATACAACCCTACATGTAACTATTAAACACAGTGCATTGTGCAGGTAAAAGTGTGTAAATAAATATATTTATGTAAATTGCATAAGGTAAGTAAATAAACATAAGATTCTCTCTAAGAAAGGCATCTACAAGCACACTAAACTAACCACCAGTCAAGCCAAAGCTAAGGTCAGTTGTCCTACCAAACCATCTATAATGTGTGAAGAAGGTTGTGTTAGAAAAACCTTGGTGGGAAAAATTTTGTATCACCATGCAGATTTTAATTTCTCCTATTTTTTAATCGAATACTGCATTGAGAATAAAGTACAATCTCATGAGACTGACACCGAACTGCTGTCCGAGAGAGAGAGGGAGAGCAGGCTGTTCGGGTGAGTGGGTTTGGTTAGACCGGCCAAGCTTCTTATTCAGATCAAATGGAAACTTCTCAAATAATCTTATGACTTATACTTAGGGAGATTATTATCTTATCTTTATTCAAATTCAAAGGTTTGGATTAGGGCTTGATTTGAAAGTGATCTAAGGGTTGATTAGAGTCTTCTACATTAAATCGAACTCGAATTAAGTTTATTAAACTTGATATTGTTTAGATTTATATCAAAGAGCTTTGATTGATGGAGATTTAATCCAATTAGGTTAGATTAATGTGGAATTTCATAAATTTAATCCTTATTAATTTAAAATGACTTTGATTTGATTGATTCAATTCAATTAATGACGATTTAAATTTTAGAGGTTTCGAGATGAATTGATTTGGGCAAGTTGAACTTGTGTCGATTCGATTTAAATTGGCTCATAATGAATTAGTTTGATTAAATCGAAGCTAATTTTGTTAAATGAAATTCGTGTTGAGTCAATTTTATTTAGAATAGTGGCGATTTAAGTGGAATTAAAAGGTTGAATCGATTTAAGTTTAATTTGGAATTGAATCAGATTTAGATCGAATTGATTTTGATTTGAATTGAGTGATAGGTTCGAGTCGATGCTACGTCATTAGGTGTCCACCTAAGGAAAATCCTGCGAGTGCGATATCTACACTAGGCTACGAAAACCTAAGTACTAGAGATTTGATTTCTGTGAAATTGACCTCGAATAATGAGGTCAACAGTGTGGCTTTAATATGTCCAAAGGGGTTTTATTATTCAAATTGTTTTGATGTAAAGTTGATTGTTAAAGGCCTAAGTGTGTTTTTAATTTGGTTTTAATTCTTACTGATTTAGCATTTTATTATTTAAGTTTTAAAGTTTTAAAGTTTAATTATTTAAATTTAAAAAACATGTAAGCCAATTAGGGCTATCAAAAAAAGGTTTTGGGTCGGGTTTGAGTTAAAACCAAAATTATCTTGTTATTGTTTGACTCGACCTGAACACCCATTTTTAAAATTGGGTCAAAATTTGAGACCCAAACCAAATATGGTTCATATCCGGGTCAACCCAACCAAACCCATTTAACCTGGGTTTGAACTATTTCAAAATTTTTAGTAGATTTCACTACATGCTTAAAATTTTAAAACTTTTTTTTTCAATAAATAGATAATACAAATTAATTTTCAAAAGTAAATTACATAAATGTTGAATACAAATTAAATTATAAACATATAGTTATATGAAAAACAAATTACATAGCTACATTATTATAAAATAGAAAATAAATTACAAAAAAGTATAATACAAAATAAAATACAAAAATACAAATCACAAATTACACTGACATCCAACATATAATATTTCTCAATAGGCAACAAGGAAGATTACATACCATATTAGTTTACACTTTTTCTGTTTTGCTCAATTGCTCCCCAGATAATTGTCTTCACTCTTCAGTCCTCATATAAATTTAACAATAATAAAATTAGTTAAATAGAAAAAAAAATATATACAATACATAGCTCAGATTAACCTTCCAAATAATTGATCATGTAGTGAATGTAAGTGTAATAAAATTACCATCCAAGATAACAATTTGTATTGCTTAGGTTTTATTTGTTTAATTAGATAGCATATTCTCAATCTAAGATAATACTAATGCCAAATGGTTACAATAATACTAACAATTATCTCTAATGAAGTCTCACTTTTAGTTTAGAAGGTTTATCATCATTGCTTCATAAAAATTAAATCAAATATAATAGGAAGTTTCACCTTTAGCAATACATTTATGAACCATCACATGAGACTGAGAGGTCTACATATGAATCAAATAGAAGTTGCACATTATCACAATGCAATCACCAACCAACTGCTAAGAACCAAGAGGTATGAACCAAACACACAAGGTTTCGCTTTCATTTTAGAAGATAATTATACATAAAAAAGCATTAACACAATAGCAGATATATATCATATATGACTAAAACAACAAGTTAGAAGATAACAAGGCATTAACAAGTATACAATAGTTGCAAAACATCTTAGAGATTTTAGAGTAGGTTTCACATACAATAACCTGACAAACCTTAACTTATGTCCATATTTAGGTAAACATATGAATAGATTTAATTAATTAATTTCTAAGAAGTATGACTCAAACATTAAAGCAAATTAAACATTTTACAAATGCCAAATGGTTGGTAGTAGCCAACAACCAAATAAATTAAAATGAAATATGACAGTAGGTTTATTCCTTATAATAACAGCCACATGTAATGCAATAGATTATCAAAATGCCCCCATGCAGTAACAATATGTTACTTAACTACTAATTAGATGTCTGACAGCTTTAAAAAACACCCCATAAATAGCATCATAATGTTAAATCATCTAGTAACTGAACTTTCACCCAGTTTTGCATCACTTTGATTAACATCTAAATCGAGGATATCATTTGTTACAATATCAAGTTTAGGGTCATGTACTAGTGCAAAAAATAAAAAAAATGAATATGAGCTCTACTTCTAAATGTGCTAAAATTAGAAATGGAATAGAGAAAAGATGAACAATAAAATAGCCTTTATGCATACAACCAATCCTTTGCATAGACTAGTGCCTCAACTATGTCATGCTTAAGTGGACTTTGATATTGATATAGTATTCTACTGCTATTGCTAAAAGCACTTTCAGATGCCACTGTAGTTATAACAATGCTCAAAACCTCACGAGCCATAGTAGATAAAATGGAAAATCTATATTGGATGCCTTTACAAAAATGTAATATATCTAAATCAGTCTTTATGTCTAGCTTTAGCACATCTAAATAAATTTCTAATTATGATTTCCTAGGCATACAAAATTCTTCTTCAAAAGAATCAAATTCTTGTGTGTGAAGCTAATCAAGAATATTTGTAAAGAAGATATGTTGGAATGAAGAACTATATATACACCCATAAATGATACCTAAAGAAATGGTGACTTAATTATAGTTGAAGATGCACTTCTTGATATACCACCTTCCATTTGAGATGCACATGATTGTTGCCCTGATGATCAATTCCCTCTTGAACTATAGTTTGCAAATAAAAAGAATAAATTATTTCTTACCTTCCTTAGTTCATAGAGATAATCACCTTCATATTCTTTTATAGCACCACTCAATTAAAATAAATTTGTACCTTGGATCTAAAATGATAGTTATGACCAATATAATACTAAATTTTGACCAATATTTTTAAAATTTAACAATCATTCCTATAACCATTCTCTTTATGTAGTCATGGCCACTTAACATTTCATGTTTCAATGACCCATAAGCTGTTGAAATCCATGGAAAGTATAAATTTGATGTTGGGTACTTTGTGCGAGATATGCCACAAGTTATCTCGTAGAAGGGAGTCAAGAAAGTGCAAATAGCTTAAACTTCTCTCACTCAAGACTACTTGGGCAATTCTTATAAATTGAAACACCCAACTCTAAATGATGAAAAGCTCGTCTTTAGTAGATAGCACTATCAAGCATGATGAAAGTGGGGTTCCATCTCATCAAAACATCATGGTGTGAACCTCTCTTTCCATCTAGACAAATCTATTTGACACAATCAAGAAACTTTTGCTTCCTTGTTTAGGAGCCTTTCATGTTCTTAACACTTTCCCTGATTTTCACTATTGAACCATCGATCTCCTTCAAACAATCTTGAACCATGAAATTAATAATATGGGTTGTACAATGTACATGAATGAACTCACCATCACATAGCAAATTACCATATAAAGCTAAATAATTTCTTAAAAATTCAAGTGACACATTGTTTGCTGATGCATTATCCAAAGTAATGCTGAAAATCATAGACTCTATTTCCCACTCCATTAGAAGAGATTGTATTTTTTCAAACAATACAATGCCATCATGTGGGGGTGGCATGAAACCAAAGTTAATTGTATTTTTTAACAAATATAGATGATTAACTATGAAATGCATTATTAAACAAATAAACCCATCCGTATTTATAGAAGTCCAAATGTCTGTGTTAAGCATACCTTTCTATTTTGAAGTGCTCCGACCCTTGGAGTTTCACCTGTTGGCTAAGCCATTGAAATGTCATGGAAAGAGTGTTGTCATTTGTTATAACATTGCCAAATTGTTGTAACCATTATAATGCTAATACCAAATTAAAATCTTGTAGGGGAATCACAAACAAATCCACCATCATTATGTAGTTTTGTAATTTTATTGGGTCATTTGCACTTTTATATTTTTAAAGCAATGAAATAGCATTTCCTATAAGGACTTCAAAACTCTTTAGTTGGTATGAACAATAAATGTAGATATTCATTCATGCTTTGTTGAATTAAATTTTGGGTCATCCTCTATCAATAAGGAGTTGAATTGACAAGTTTTGAATAGAACATTAGACACACAGTGTGTCTCACAATGGTTGACCAAGGAAGACGTGTAGCAAAACCATGGGCTAGTGTGCAGATGTGAGTTTTGATTCACATGATAGTTGTTGCTTGTAAGCATAGTCATCTTAATTTTGTTCATCCTATTTTTCATCATCAACAATCATTAGTGTGAGCATTGAACCTTTATAAATGTGATTTCAATGGAAATGCACCTCATCATAATTGTACTACAATTCTTTTTTTAATTTTTCCAACATCTTAATAGTAGTGAGGCATTTGATTAGAAATTGTTGTTTCATAAGTGCAAATTTTGTCGGTAAATAAAGTAGGGGTGGAGGTCTGGGATGGACAAAGTGTGGGGAGGGTTGCATTGGTAGTAGAGAGGAACAACCATCTAACTTATCTTCAATTATCTTGGTTTGAAGAACCAATTCAATTAATATGAGAGATGAGGGTCTTGTATTTCTATTTCTTATGGATTGTAGCTTGAAGTCTCAGTTTAAAACAACTTCATAAAAATTATTCAACAATGCTAATAACTTGGTTGGATAACTGCTCAAATTATAATTGATAATTGGCAATTGAGGATTTTTAAGTTAATTTGGCCAGCTCACCTTATAAGTCACAACATTTGAAAGGACTGGAGCAGTTGTTAGGAATTATGACAATAGATGCTTGATTTTTAAGAGCCAAAGGAACCATTCTTAGGCATTGTCATCCATATGGAATGTTGTTAAATGGAAATTATCAGCAAATGAAAAGCTTACAGAGATTGTAATATCATTCTATTTTCTAAATCTAAGTCTCTAAAATATTGTTAGAGTAGTGAGGTTTGTTGTGCTTATTAATTTGAATGAATTACTTCTAATGAGTCCCGACAAGGCATTGTCTGTTTGTCGACGACAATCGAGACACTCAGTTGGTTTTTCATTATTTGCAATAATTAGATTAATTGCTCTTATTTAACTTATGGTAATATTATTTGTATTTGAATTTTTCCTTGTATGTATATGTTTTCTATTGATATCCTTCAAAATTTGGTGGAGTATAAGTGATTTTCAACTATGAATGGGCACCTTCAATCATATTGAATGTATAAAACTATTTTAGATAGCTAACAACAAGATCACCAATGTCAGTTTCATAATATAGAGAAACTAATGGCAAGGAGGATAAATAGCCAATTAGAGCTAGAAGGTGGCTCCTATCTATCCTATTTTACGTTTCTTACAATACTTAATTTTCCACTAAATATTCTTTAATAACCATCTAACAATTTGCTTTGGAGACTTCTATATGCCTTTATCCGATGTCTAATACTTATTTTATTTACTATGTATTAGCCTTGACACTTTGGAAGACAAATTACCATGTTTGTCCGCATGATGATCAATTTGTTGCCTCATTGTTTTTGTTGTCCTGCCATTCATTTGCCTTGGTGGTATATAATCTAATAGTTTATGGAGAAGAGGATGATATAATTTGAAAGGGATGTAGACATAATAAGAATATTTCTATTCAAAATAAAAATTTGAGAAATAAATATAAATTAATGATATTTAATCAATCATAATAAAATTATCATAAGATATAAAAAGTAAATTTCACAAATTTTTCAACCACACCAAAATCTCCGAGATATTTAATATTTAAAATATCGATAAACAAATAAATTGGAATGTCCTAAATAACCCTTAAATCAATCCAAAACTCCCTTGCCTACCTCTCTACCACTTTTCCTTCGTTCCATTACCTTAGGTCATCTCCAACCGAACGCTAAACGAGTGTATGGAGTCGTTCCGTTGCTCCAACGGAACGTGAAAATTTCCACCATTTAATTGCAGGTGAACAGTGCGACGCCAATATGCGACGCCAATATTGGCGTCGCACTGTTCACTCACGCCATTTTTTACTCTCAACCAAAAAAACGTGTAAAAAGGAGAGTCGTTACCTTCTCAAAAACACCATGCCAAAACGGCCTCATAAACTGCCAGACAGCAGTCATCTTTCGATCGTATGACTGAGTCAAATAGCATACGCTGCATCTGCACCGTTGCATTACATCCTAAACCAATCCTTTCCGCACAATTCTCCATATCGCATACATTCCTTACGTATAGAACATAAAATTCAGCATCTCTCTAACAATCGATCATCTCAAAGCCATCATACTTCGACGCAAACGCAAATAAACAATGCCAGATAGATTCGCCGTAATTTTATCCCTTGAGCTCTCTTTCTCCCTCCTCTCATCTCGAAACTCTGATTAGGCCCTGTTGGAAGAAAAAGGGGAAGCTTGCTTTAGCTCTTCCGAACTTTGTATCTAGGGTTTGTATCTTTCGGTGCTGGGAGGGAGATGGACGCGGCGGATACGGACATGACGGATGCGGGTCCATCGAGGCATCAAGCAGCGGTGGCGCAGCCGCCGGGCCTCGAGAGCATACAGGCCACGCTAAGCCGTGGCGGACGCTTCATACAATACAATATTTTCGGTAACGTCTTCGAGGTCACTTCCAAGTACAAGCCGCCTATTATGCCAATTGGGAAAGGGGCCTACGGGATCGTGTGGTACGATTTCTCCTTTTTTGGTTGAGAGGTTTAGATTTTGTTTTTTTTTTTTTTGAGTTTAGGTGCTGGATTTTGAGGTGGAGGGTTTGAGCATTTGATTTTGATGTTTCGACCTTAAAAATGTTGGCTCCTTCGTGTTGATGATTCAGCTCGGCGTTCAATTCTGAGACGGGCGAACAGGTGGCTATCAAGAAAATTGCGAATGCTTTTGATAATAAGATCGATGCGAAGAGGACCTTGCGGGAGATTAAGCTGCTTCGACATATGGATCATGAAAATGTCAGCGAACTCGTCTCTCTTTTTTATTTTTACTGTGAGAATGTGCTGCGTTAAAATCATCTTGCGTTATGGCTTATTTATTTAATATTTTAATGATCTTAATGAAATCAAACAGTTTATATTCACAAAGTTCTTAGATTATGGCTCAGATTTGCCTAGCCTTGTGCAGGCTTCTTCTACTTGAACAACGAAAATAGTTTTAGGTACAATTACATATATATAATATTTAAATTTTAATTATTTACTAAATTGACACCTTATAATTAATTTTATATTCACATCCAAATATCAAAATTATAATAAAAAATTAAAAACCCAACTTGTATTTTCTACTTTTGACAAATTCCTAGTGGTTTGATTGTGGCAAGCTCAAAATACGTGAAAAAATGACATGGACGTTAGTTTTGTAAATTGTTAAAATTTTAATGTTATGCATGTAATTCCTACATAATTTTAAGGTGTTTACTGTGGTAGTTGTTATAAAAAGCCTAGTTATATAGAAACTGACAGCAGGTGTTTAATGTGGTAGTTTTTATAAAAAGCCTAGTTATATAGAAACTGACAACAACAACATCAAGCCTTTATTCCACTGTGTGGGGTCGGCTACATGAATCCTTTTTTTTTCATTGTGCTCTATTAAAGGTAAATTCTCATTTAAATCTATTAAAAAGAGGTCATTTTTAATATTTTGTAACCAAGTCTTTTTAGGTCTACCTCTATCTTTCTTAAAATTAGTTAAATCTTATACATCTACTTTTCTAATCAGTTCATCAGAAGGCTACCGTTTTATGTGACCAAACCATCTAAGACGGTTCTCTTTTATCTTATATTCCACTGGAGCTACTCCAACCTTTTCATGTATATGCTCATTTCGTATCCTGTCTCTAAGAGTAAATCCATTTATCCACCTGAGCATCCTCGTCTCTGCAACACTTAACTTAATATTATGCTTCTATTTTAATGGCCAACATTCTGCACCATAAAGCCTTATAGGTCTAACCACCATCTTATATGGAAATTAAAAAGTCCCAAAAAAGTTCTTTTGTTAATTATAGTTTTTCTATCTTTGTGCTAAGTATAATTTATTTTACTTAATTATGGATCAATTAAGATTAGGTTATTATATTATCATTAAATCAAACTCATAATATATCAATTTTAGTTATTTTGTCAACTCATGTCTTAACAAACAATCACAAGTCTTACAACACTTTAAATAACTATTTTAATTTGATTTAACCCAACAGTAATATGTTTTTCTCGACTAGCATAACACCATATAGCACAACCCAACATTAGTAGAAAACAATGGAAGACATAGGCTTCGTTTGGGGCAACTTTCTTACTGTTTTCTAAAACAGCTTTCTAGTACAAAAGTTTTTAATTAGTTTTTAACTGATGCTTTAGATCTTAACTGAGTTTAATGAAGTACTTTTGTGGTCCTATGCACCTATTTGACTTTTTGTACAAGATTTAATTTAATTAAATTTAGGTTATCATAGGTAGAATTTATTTGGCAAGTATTGTTGTGCTGACCTAATAAAGCTGAAGCATATTAACATAAATAAGTTAGGTAAAAAGAAAAAAAGAAAATAAAGAAGTTAGGCCTTTCAAACAAAAATAATTATAAAAAAAATAAAGAAGTTAGGCCTTTTCCTTTGGTAAAGCTTTGAACATCTGCAGCATCTGTGTTCCTCTAACATTTGATCTTTCCATGAGAGGACCTCATTCACAATCTTGAACGCATGATGTTAGTTTTTATTTGTCAAAATAACATTGGGATTTAACAACAAATGACCATTGATTGCTCATATTTCAAGTGGAAGAATACATTTTAAAGGCATGATAATTGTTGTAGAAATATGCATGGTGATGGTTTTAATCAATAAACGTGATGCATGAAAAGAAATATCCTCTATGATCAGATGTCATCAGCTTAAAAATTTAAATTGATTAATGTGGATGTTTTCATTGGAGGCTTATCATTTGTGCTTCTTCAGTCTTCTAAACAAGAAACAAATCAAATGGTGCCCCTCAAGAAAGCATATATGCTTGAACTTAGCGGTCGGGCACTATTCTTTGAATGTACTTTTTTTTTTTCTTCTGATTAATGGAATAATGTTATCTGCTATCCTCTTCTAGGCTTTCTACTTTAGAGATGCTTCTGCCATGGTTACTTGTAGTTACTAAATATCAATTTTTCTCCTCACCATATTTTATTGGCGTGCAGGTTGTTGCAATCAGAGATATAATTCCAACCCCACAAAGGGAACCATTCAATGACGTATACATTGCTTATGAACTTATGGACACTGATCTCCATCAGATAATTCGCTCAAATCAGTCTCTGTCAGAAGAACACTGTCAGGTTATTGTTTTCCTCCTTATAATACTCTTAATGCTAAATGATGGAGGTTTATTTTGAAAGTTAGATCTTATCTTTTTGTCTAACACGAGTGAATTGATTTCCATAGATCAGATCTATCCTTATTTTAAGTAAAAGAGTTTTACCTTTATATTCACGATTCATGTTGCATCAGCGGAATTCTTTATAATACTTAATCACTCTGATTTGAAGAAGTTCCCTGGCTGAATTGCTTTGACTTCTTGCATGTTTCATTTTTCTTAAAAATAAAGAACACTTAAGCCTTTATGTCCCAAGACTTGGATGAAAAAATTGGAGGGTTGCATTAGGTAATCGACAACCAACGTAAAACTTGTCGAATAATCATGACATGAATCTTTTAATACATTGTGTTAATGCTAGGATATTCTCTGGAAGCGACGCATTGTATGACCTGAATACAACGACAAGTGAGCAAGGTCCACTGCACCGGTGCCCAAATGCAGTGTTAAATAGGCAAGGGTTCCCACATCATGGACGGATGTGTGCAAAGAAGCTAGTTCATGAAACTAAAATTAGAATAAGAATTTGGAATATGGGTTCTCTTATAAGCAAATTAATAGAATTAATAAATATTATGATCCATATAAAGATAAATATTCTATATATTTAGGAAACTAAATTGGTTGGAGAGAAGGCTAAGGAAATTGATAGTTTATGATTTAAATTATGATATTCTGGTTGGAGTCATACTAGAAATAGTGAAGGTGTGATTATAGATAAGAGTATGAAAGATAATATTGTTAAAATTAATAGAATTGAAGATAGAATTATTGTTTTAAAGATTGTTGTTGATTCTAAGATTATTAATATTATAAGAGCTTATGCTCTTTAACTAGGTTTGGATATGTGTTCAAAATTAAAATTTTGGAATGACCTAGAAGAATTAATATAAAAAACTACATCTCGAAGAATGAGTTTTTATTGAAGAAGATTTAAATAGACATGTTGGTAGAGTGGTAGATTATTTTAAAAGCATTCATAGTGACTATGGCTTTGGAGCGGTTAATGAAGGTGGTAAAATCATATTAGATTTTACTTTAACTTATGATTTTATAATTGCTAATACTTTATTTAAGAAAAGATATGAGCATCTCATCACTTATAAGAATGGATATAGTAACATAGTTGATGATGGAATTAAAATGTACAAAAAAATATAAAAAATAAAAGGATTTATTATAAAATTTGATTTTGCTGTAAAAGTTCTGATAATTGAGAAAGATATAAAGTTGTCCGTAAGGAGTCTAAGAAAGCAATTTGCAATATAAAGATTTTAGCTTTTAATTATTTATATAATATATTAGATGCTAAGGAGGGCATATATATATATATATAAGTTAGCTAAACAAAAAGATAAGAGTAGTAATGATTTAGTTAAGTGAATTGTATTAAGGATGAAGATCAAAAAGTACTTTAATTAGAAGAGGATATTCAACAAAGGTGGATGAGATATTTTGCTAAACTTTTTAATGAAGATTAGATGGGCTGGCTCAAAACCTACAGCGGGCGGAAGCCTGCAAGGATCCAGACTTGAATTGGCGCCCACTTAGGGGTGGGGTCCATGATTTAGGGAAGAGAGAAGGGGGCTATTTAGTCTTTTTGGCTATTTTTATGTTTACTTTAATTAGGAGTTTGTATTAAGGTTATGACATCTTTTTGGTGGCTAATTCCTGAAGTTCTCTTTTGTGTCTTGGGCTCTAGTGGCTTCTAGTGAGTTTTGGAGAGATTGATCCACTCGAATATAGGATCGTTTGTATCTTGCTATTTCTTTTCATCTCCTAGCTGTCCAGAGTGTTTTTCTTGTGTTTTCATCCATAAAAATCTAAAAAATCTGCTTGGTTAATCTGCTGAATTTTTTATTTCAGCAATTTTTTTCCTGTTTTCCTATTATTTCCTATCAGATTATGAGAATGCGATTGATTTTAGTGACCTTAGCACCTGAATGAAAATAAAGATTTTTGTTTTTATTGGCGTATTAGTAAAATTGAAATAAAAGAGGCTTTAAAGAAAATGAAGTGTGGAAAAGTTGTTGGACTTGATCATATTTCAATAGACCTGTCAATATTGGACCCGACCCGAAAACCCGACCCGAACCCGACCCGAAAATTTCGGGTTCGGGTCAACCCGAACCCGAACCGGGTCGGGTTCGGGTTGACCCGGAAACCCGAAATCGACCCGGTTTGACCCGTTTTTAATTAATTTTGGAGGATTTTAATGAATTTTTATGAAATAAGTAAATAATATTTCAAAAAATTATAAATATTATTGCCCAAATTAAATTAATCTTGATTTATTTTAAATTAATTGAAGTAAATCTACCCTTAATTTGATTTAAATTTAAATAAAATGAATTAAATAAAAAAATTTTAAATAAATATACCCGAAGCGGGTCGGGTCGGGTTGACCCGGACCCGAACCGGGTCGGGTTCGGGTTCGGAAAACCGACCCGTTTGCAAAAACGGGTCGGGTCGGGTCGGGTTGAACAGTGTCGGGTCAATTTCGGGTTGGACCCGAACCCGACCCGTGACCCGTTTTTGACAGGTCTATATTTCAATAGAGGTTTGGAAATGCTTAGGAGATGAAGAACTTTCTTTGCTTGCTAAACTTTTTAATATTTTTATGAAAACAAAGGATGCCAGATGAGTGGAGAATAAGTTTGTTGATTCTTATTTTTAAGAATAAAGGTGATGCACGAGATTGTTCGAATTATAGAGGAATTAAGTTAATGTGTCATTCTTTAAAATTATAGGAGAGAGTTATGGAACATAGGTTGCGGCGTGACACTAATGTTTCTTAAAATCAATTTGGATTCATGCCAGGTAGGTCTACTATGGATTCTATACATTTATTGAAAGGTTTGATGGAGAAGTATAGAGAGAATAAGGAGGATCTACCTATGAGTTTTATTGATTTAAAGAAAGCATATCATAAAGTTCCAAAATAAGTGCTATAGAGAGTTCTACATAAGAAATGGGTTAATATTGTTTATATTCAAGTCATTAAGGATATGCATGCAGAAGCTATTACTTGTGTTCAAACACATGGTTGTTTGACCAAATATTTTCCTATTTTAGTTGGATTACATCAAGGATCAGCCTTAAGCCCTATCTTTTTTTCTTTAGTCATGGATGTTCTCACTAGATAGTTGCAAGGGGGTGCACCCCCCCCCGGTGTATGCTTTTTGTTGATGATATTCTTCTTGCTAATATGACTACAGAGGGAGTTAAAGGTTAATTTGAATTTTGGAGCTTAACCTTCGAGTTTAAAGGTTTCATTTGAGAAGATCTAAAACTAAATATATGGAGTGTAATTTTAGTAATAATAGATCTAGTGGGAGATTGTGACTATGGGCGGTCAAGTCATTAATAAGAGTACCCGTTTTAAATAGCTTGGATTTATTGTTCAGACTTATGGTGAAATAGATGGGGATATTATTAGTAGAATTCAAGTTAGATGGTTGAACTGGAGGAATGCATCAAACTTGTGTGATAGAAAAGTCAAACTTAATGGAAAATTCTATAAGATGGTAGTGAGACCTGCAATGCTTTATGGTGCAAAATGTTGGCCATTAATAGAGAAGCATAATATTAATTTAAGTGTTGCAGAGATGATGATGCTTAGGTGGAAGAGTGGTTTTACTCTTAGAGATAGGATACGAAATGAGAAAATATGTTAAAAGGTTGCAGTAGCTCCAGTGGAAGATAAGATTAGAGAGAGTCGCCTTAGATGGTTTGTCCACATAAAACAGTGGCCTTTCGATGACCCGATTAGGAAAGTAGATGTATTAGATTTGACTTATGTTAAGAAAGGTACATGTAGACCTTAAAATACTTGGCTAGAAAATATTAGAAATTACTTTTCTTTATTAGATTTAGATGAGAATTTGATTCTTAATAGGACATAATGGAGAAAAAGGATTCATGTAGCCGATCCCATTTAGTGGGATAAAGGCTTGTTGTTGTTATTATTTAGCCTTTATGGCAACATGTGTTGTGTAAGTTAATATTTTCATTCCCATGGAAGATTATGCTTTGCTATTTATGTGTTGACCGTTGTGATTCATCCTTCTCTAAGAATGTAGATGCTTAAAAACAGTTCTTTTGAAAAATGCACATCTTGCCTATTATTGCTGTCACACCCTTGGTTCAATAGGAAGTACATATAATTACAAAACTAGTGAAATATGCAATATTTATTTGCATGATGAAGTGGTTTTTAAATAACTGACTCATGGTTGCTAGTTGAAGTCTGAATATAATAAATTCCAGGCGATTAAATATAATCAATTCCTGATATCCAGAAATGAAAGTCAAATTTTTTTAAATGAAAGCCCAAACGTAGGTAGTATGTGTTCCTCAGTAGGTCTACTGCAATCGATGTTGATCCTAGATAAGGATCCCCCCAATCAGGTGAGTTGAACCTACATGGCATCAATGTTTAAGTTTGTATGATCAACTTAATTTGCAACACAAAATGTCAATTTATATATGATGCAATGGATGCCATGAAATGAGGGCATAAATTATTAATAAACTATACAGCTAAATCTACTTGTGGCATATGCAACTATGCTTGCTTGTTTGAAAATTTAACTAGCTGACGTGTGCTAATAAAAGAAAATACCAGACCTCATACATAGTATGTTATTAATGATATACAAAACATCTATAAACCACTCAAACAGAAAGCATCCATATGCTTTTTCCATACAAGGAAAATCCTATGGTATGTCCAATGTCCAGCTATACGATACATGTTGGTAAATTACAACCACCCTGAAGTTAATAGCAAAGTTGTCAGCAACCTGAGTTAATCAGCCATTGTAAGAATCGTGAACGTCAAGCTCCTTGGCCAGGCTAGCCTGAAATAAATAATTGATGGTCTACAATCGATGATGAAATGATGTGAGGATGAAGAGAATTCATGCTGTGGCAACAAGGAGGCCTGTCCGAGGATGCCTCAGGTGCAACTATGCGAAAACCTTATCTGCTTTTTAGCTTACTGTGTCTTGTTTGAAGCTTGGTGTTGTACCTTTCTTTCGCATTTTACATCTAAGCGTAAGAAAGTGCCAATTATGCCTTAAGTAATAATCAATCATCAGTTATAGGCAGAAGGGAAGAAGAGGTAATAAGCACATTGCAGTGTTCACCATGGGATTAGTGGAGGGGTTGAAGGGATAGAAATGTGAGAGGAAGGGAAAATCAGAAATGAAATTGAAAATGTCTAGTGCACGCTGAACTCGATTACTGGTTAAAAAAACAACTCAACGAATGAAGCTATGATTCTTTGCTGATCCAAGCCTTGCTAGGATCTCTTACGTGTTGGTTTACTATAGGCCCAACTTGAACTTGCTTTTTTTGAGTTTGGGTTAGGTTGTTGTAGTTTGTGCACCAATGGATTTCAGCATAAGGGATTACTGAGGACTTTGTTATCTTCTACCTGCCTACAAGAATTAAACTTACAAATAATCTTCCAATTTGTTCAGATTGACAGTCTTATGTCCACATTGGAGTGAGGTGCTGATTAAGCTAACCATCTTGATTTGTATGTTGAGCACTGTAGTGAGGTGCTGAACTTTTGGTTGACCATCTATGCAGGAGTAGATCAACATCATTATGATTGAGGTCTTAATATTCTGTCTTCTGGCGGCCTGTAAGAAATGGCTCTTAAGGCTTGCCATACTCTTCCCAATATTGGGGAGACATTACAGATTGTGGAGGAAAATATGTACAACATTGTCACGACCCGACCCGGCTAGCCCGAATTAACGGGGCGGGAGCAGATAGTCATACAGAAACATCATAAGATAATCATTTCATATAAACTTTTCTTAACAAAATATAAGTATCCTTAACACTGAAATATAAGAAAGAGCCACTAAAAAACATCAAACTTAATTGTTCCAAATTGTATCATCCTATAAGCTCTTTAATTGATCATTACTAAACCTTTGCTGTGATACCACTCTTGTCACGATCCGGCCCGGCTAGCTCGGTAAAAACGGGGCGGAAACAGTCGGTCGTACGGAAGAGCATAATTAAACATAAACAATTTTATTAAAGACTTTAATATCAGTACATAAACATCATTCAACATTAAATGAAAGAGCCACTAAACAACATCAAATAAAAGTGTTTCAAACTTTTTCTTCTCACACAACTACTAAAACATTAAACCACAATTACATAAATTCCAAATCACTGTTCATACACAGGTACAAACTCAAACTCACAAACTACACAGGAACAGAAATAAAGACTCAAATAGAAAGCATAAAAGAGAACATTTTTTCTTGAGGTCCCTACGACGATATGTGTATGGTCGTCATGCAGTCATCACTTATCTCCCGAAAAATATTTTCAAAGGTAGGATGAGCTAACACTCAGCAGGTAATTCATAGCTCAGTTAATTTCATAAGATACATATAACAAAAACTTTTACAAATGGAACTAATTCATTTCATTGTGCAAGTCATAACATGTAAATTTTTAATCTTATATTCATTTTCCTTTCTTTAGCATTACGTTCATTTCATTCTTTCCTTTCATCATTTTCATATGTAATGCAAATGCAAAAATGCTTATGTTAAATGTATACACCCATCCCTGAAGTACCAGTGTTCGTACTGATCAGGTATACAGTCAAATTTTTGGTCATTTCCTTTACCATTTGGCTCCGTAGAACCCCATTACCATTTGGCTTTTGTAAGCCCCTTTACCATTACCATTTTAGCACTTCCGGATCAACATGCACATGAAATTATTATTCAATTTAAATAAAAATGATTGAAAGAATACCTTATAATTTCATGTTTTTATTTTATGCATTATTTGTAAAGCATTTAAAGCATATGAAGAAAAAATTTATGAAGCTTATGAAAGACAAATTGAGCATAATTGAAAGATTTAAATTGAATAACAATTTCATGTGCATGTTGATCCGGAAGTGCCAAAATGGTAATGGTAAAAGGGTTTACAAAAGCCAAATGGTAATGGGATTCTACGAAGCCAAATCATAAAGGAAATGGCCAAAAATTTATTCAGTACCTGATCCGTACGAACACTGGTACTTCCGAGACGGGTGTATATATTGAACATAAGCATTTTTGTATTTGCATTACATATGAAAATAGTGAAAGGAAAGAATGAAAGGAATATAATATTAAAGAAAGGAAAATGAATATAAGATTAAAAATTTACATGTTATGACTTGCACAATGAAATGAATTAGTTTCATTTGTAAAAGTTTTTGTTATATGTATCTTATGAAATTAACTGAGCTATGAATTACCTGCTGAGCGTTGGCTCATCCTACCTTTTAAAATATTTTTTAGGAGATAAGTGATGGCTGTACGACGACCGTACACATATCGTCGTAGGGGACCTCAGGAAGAAAAGTTCTCTTTTATGTTTTCTGTTTGAGTCTTTATTTCTTTCCCTATGTAGTTTGTGAGTTTGAGTTTGTACCTGTGTATGAACAGTGATTTAGAGTTTATGTAATTGTGGTTTAATGTTTTAGTAGTTGTGTGAGAAGAAAAAGTTTGGAATACTTTTATTTGATGTTGTTTAGTGGCTCTTTCATTTAATGTTGAATGATGTTTATGTACTGATATTAAAGTCTTTAATGAAATTATTTATGTTTAATTATGCTCTTCCCTACGACCGACTATTACCGCCCCATTTTTATCGGGCTAGCTGGGCCGGGTCGTGACAAACAATATGATTGAAGTCTGAATGCTCATTATCTTCTAGCAGCCTCTAAGTAATGGCTTTTAAGGCATGCAATAATCTCCTCCCAATATTGGGGAGGAATTACAAATTGTGCTGGGTGGTGATTGGTGTATCTGGCATTAGGTTGTCTAGGTTTAGCCTGGCAGTATATTTTTTGTTATTTTATTCAATCATTTTAATTTTTTCCATTTTGCTTCTCTCCTACTGAGAGTGAAGACAACCAAGTACATTTAAAATATAAAGTTCATTAAAAATTTTACTTGACTTGAAAGAATTCCAGTAAGGCCATTTGCTTTCCGGCTGCTTCCATCATTTACCATGTAAATTATAATTGTTTATTTTACCATTGAGCCAATTGTTTTTATATGTTTCCTCAGTTTTTGTTTTATTCTAGTTCCAGCATTAATAAATTGGTAAATTGACACATCTTTTAGTTTACATGATGCTCTTTGCTTCAGTTGTTAGTTGTGAGCCTTTTCTTGATCATTGTAGAGTTACAAAGCAATGGAAAGAAGAGAGGCATGCAAAGGTTGAATAACTCAAATTTAACTGTGGAAAGGCACATGAGAAGTTCTTCCTATTAATGACATCTGCTTTATATATCTTCTTAAACCATTGTTCTTTGATTTTTTTTTTTAGTTGTGATATTTCTCACCTTTTACAACTAATCATGCAAGTATACTTGCTGCATTTGAAGTAGGTGCCACCTTATAATTTTGGTTGGAGGGTGGTTCACTGGAGACCAATGTTTGGTCCAATAGATTGATGGATGGGTGCCCATTAACCCCAAATCTTAAGAGATTAGCTAATGGTTATATTTATTATTTTAGGAACTAGAACTCTTGTTTATCTTTTGATGTGGGGCTATTTTTTCATTTTCATATCGGCCTCATCCAACTCTTCTCACATTGGATTCTATCATATTGATCAGCACCCTCCCTCAAATAAAAAATAGCTAAATACCATGGATTGAGAATCTATTTAAAAAAAAAGAAGAATATACATCTCGTTCTCGTAAGGGAACGTCATCATAGGTATTTAACATCAAAATGATCTAGAAAAAAAAAACATAAAAAAATCAAAATATCATTTTATTCGTCTTAGTGCTTAGATCCTATTATTTATGAATTGTTCATTGAATCTTCATCAAATAAATTTAGGCATAACTAATATATTTCCTACAAAGTAATCTAAGAATCATCAGAAGCATGTTCATCATGCCAATGCATAGCTACCCATGTTATTTGTTATCAATAGGTGGACATAATTTTATAATTTGGAATTGTTTTCGGTAATATTTAAAATTGCGCAATTGGGTATTGAGGTGTTTTTTGTTAATAAGACGAGGTGTAAGCCTCAAGGCGTTTTGAGGGGTAAGCCTCAAGGCGTTTTGAGGGGGAAGCCTCAAAATAAAAAAATTGCGTAAGTGATAATCTATGGTGCACTGATACGGATACGGCGGCACGGATACGACACGATACAGATACGGGACATGTCAATTCTTAAAAATACAGGATACGGGTACGGCGCGGACACGACATTATAATTTATAAATCATACATAAAAATTAAGAAAGCAATCAAAGCATAATATTTGAAATTACAAAAAAAATGACAACAACATCATTTGTAGCCTTGTAGCTTATAATATCAAAATATAAGTAAGCATTAAATGTCTAGTACAACAACAAAATCATAAACATAAATTATTTAGCACATGAAGTTTCAACTATTCAATAGAAGGAATGATATAATTATCTTCTTCATTGTTTTGTCTTTGAACTTCTATATCATCTTCAATAAATATCATAGCTTCTAATTCAGGCTCATCAAGTGAAAGATTAGTAATTTTTAATATTTTCATATCATCAAGAGACTCAAATCCATCTCGGAATAAATGATCTTGCTCGCAACCGCGGAAGTAAATACGACACATCTTTTTTTTTCGGATTTCTTTTTGTTTTTCAACGACACGAGTATCCGATACGCGTGTCCTTTTGGTCTTTTTAGGTCTACCCCTACCTTTCTTAATATAAGTCAAATCTAATACCTCTACTCTCCTAACCGGGTCATCGAAAGGCCGTCGTTTTATGTGGCCAAACCATCTAAGGCGACTCTCTCTAATTTTATCTTCTACTGGAGCTACTCCAACCTTTTCATGTATATGTTCATTTCGTATCTTATCTCTAAGGGTAAAGCCACTCATCCACCTGAGCATCCTCATCTCTGTCACACTTAACTTAGTATTATGCTTCTCTTTTAAAGGCCAACATTCGGCACCATAAATCATTGCAGGCCTCACTACCATCTTATAGAATTTTCCCTTAAGTTTGAGGGGTACATTTCTATCACATAACAAGCCCGATGCATTCCTCCACTTCAACCATCCAACTTGAATTCTGCTGATAATATCCCCATCTATTTCACCATCACTTTGAACAATTGATCCAAGATATCTAAAACGTGTACTCTTATTAATGACTTGATCGCCCAAAGTCACAATCCCTTCAGTAGGTCTATTACTACTAAAATTACACTCCATATATTCTGTTTTAGATCTACTCAAGCGAAAACCTTTAGACTCTAAGGTTGACCTCCATAATTCAAGTTTACCTTCAACTCCCTCTCTAGTCTTATCAACAAGAAGAATATCATCAGCAAAAAGCATACACCAAGGTACATCCTCTTGCAAATGTCTAGTGAGAACATCCATGACTAAAGTAAAAAGATATGGGCTTAAGGCTGATCCTTGATGTAACCCAACCGAAATAGGGAAATACTTGGTCAATCCACCTTGTGTTTGAACACAAGTAATAGCTCCTGCATACATATCTTTAATGATTTGAATATAAGCATTATTGACTCCTTTCTTTTCAAGAACTCTCCATAGCACTTCTCTTGGAACTTTATCATATGCTTTTTCTAAATCAATAAATATCATATGTAGATCCTCCTTATTTTCTCTATATTTCTCCATCAAACCTCTTAATAAATGTATGGCTTCCATAGTCGACCTACCCGGCATGAATCCAAATTGATTTTGAGAAACATTAGTATCACGCCGCAACCTATGCTCCATAACTCGCTCCCATAGTTTTAAAGTATGACACATTAACTTAATACCTCTATAATTCGCACAATCTTGTGCATCACCTTTATTCTTAAAAATAGGAATTAACATACTCATTCTCCACTCATCTGGCATCTTTTTAGTCTTCAAAATAGTATTAAAAAGTTTAGTAAGCCATGAAATTCCTTCATCTCCTAAGCATTTCCACACCTCTATTGGGATATCATCAGGTCCAACAGTTTTTCCACCCTTCATTTTCTTTAAAGCCTCTCTAACTTCAGTTTTACTAATATGCCGATAAAAATATAAATCTTTATTTTCATCTAGGGTGCTAAGGTCACTATAGTCAATCTTATTTTCACAATCTTCATTAAAAAGTTTAGCAAAATATCTCATCCATCTTTGTTGAATATCATCTTCTAAGAAAAGTATTTTTTGATCTTCATCTTTATTACACTTCACTTGAACTAAATCCTTACTACTCCTATCTCTTTGTTTGGCTAACTTATACATATATCTTTCTCCCTCTTTAGTATCTAATCTATTATATAAATCACTAAAAGCTAATGTCTTTGCATCGCATATGGCTTTCTTAGCATCCTTACGAGCAACTTTATATATTTCCCAATTATCATAATTTTTAAAATTAAACCAATTTTTATAACAAAGCTTCTTATTTTTTATCTTTTCTTGCACATTAGGATTCCACCACCAACTATTTTTACTATTAGGAGCTTTTCCCTTTGATACTCCAAGGACATCTTTTGCAATATTCTTAAGATCACTAGCCACTTTTTCCCACATAATATTAGCATCCTCATGCACAGACAAAATCTTACGATCTAAAATCTTATCTCCAAAAATATTTTTGTTAATATTCTTTAAATGCCCCCATCTAATCCTAGAAAATTGTATCGGTGCAACATAGGTGATAATAAATGTCAAAAGTGATTTTTTATATAATATATAAATGATGACATATTTACTTCTTATTTAATTATGAATTAACAAATTAACATACATATGAAACAAAAAATTACATAAGATCTAAAGTGACAAGTAATAAATTGCATGAAATAGAATTAAAATTCAAATATTATAAAAATAAAATAATATTAAATATAAAAATTGCATAGAAGTATTATATAATATCAATTTCAACTCCAAAATATCTTTTTTTTATCAATTCTCTACGCATTTACATTTAATTCTTAATGAAAGCTGAAATAATTAACAACAACCTAGGAATTATCTGCACTGTCATTACTGAGGTGGCCTTTATCTGAGTTGTTGCATAACAAATTGGTCTTTCCCTTGCCTCATTCGGTAGAGTTGAATGTCTCCCAATATGCTTCTTTTTAATTTATTTCAATCATATTCAACTAATAAAAATATGTTCATCAACATAAATATGAGATTAATGCTCCAAAATTTTTAGGGTGGTTGTGTGCAACTTTCAAATGATTGTCGGTGATGACTATGACAGTGTTGGCTATGACGAAGGCCGCGGGATTGAGATAGAGGCAATCGAGAGGAAGTTGTTGCGCTCGAATGTGCATGAAGGCGTGATTTATGTTAGTTTTAACAAAAAAAAAGTATACAAATAGGGTGAGGCGTAAGCCTCATGCTAGCGAGGCGAGACATGGCTCAAGGTCTCAACCAAGCTGAGGCATAAGCTTTGAGGCATTTTTCACTAGAATTGCATTGAGGCTAGCCTCTAGATGAGCCTCATATTGCGCAATTTTAAACAATGGTTTTGGGAATGGGAGGAGTAGAACTTCCTGAGAAGTGTTGAATCTGAATTCACAAGGAAGAGATGAAAATAAAGAAGAATCTAACTCATTGGTAGCATGCTTACGAAATAAAATCAAATCAGGTATATTGAAGATTGAATTCATGCCATAACTTTCATAATTTTTCGTAACTTTTCATAATTTTTCAGCTCATAACCATTTGTCCCAAGGTGGTTTATGAGTTATATTGTACATTTGATTTCTCAATGTTTCTTGTAAGAAGCCTATAAGAATTCAAACATGCCATTACAAATATTGCATGGGTTGAATTTCATTTCTCTCTTGTACCTATAATACACTTATAATTTTTATAATTAATTATTAATTTTTTTTTGTAAATATTTTTTGTGCAAATCATGAAAATGACTAATGTGATATAAGGAAAGTAATGAAAACAATAGCATACTAATATGCATTCTAAGGGATACTTAAAACCTATGACAAAGATGAGATGGTAAGCAAATTGAATGCAATCAAATCACCCAAATGTATTTTTACTATAAGTACAATACAAACATCTTTTTTAAAAAAAATTAACAAAATAGTTTAAAGATTAGTTAGGATGAACTATGTGCTTTTAGATTAGACTAGAGATATGAAAATTTGAATTTTATTGCCTTATTAAAGGCAATCATTTATGACAAATTTAATGAAATGTTAACTCAACCTATTTCCCTCTGCATATGGAAATCAAGGAATCAAGAATAAAAAATAAAGACATTTTAGTTTGATTTGTATAAATAAATTCATTAGAAACTTCATCTAGTGTTAAATTAATTTGTTCAATTGATTTATTAATTCAGTAGTTATGTTTTGTTATCTTCCATATTCATGGATAGATTTAATTTTGATTAGGAATTTAGGTTCACATTCAATAATATATTTAATTTCTATCAGAAGTTTAGGTTTGCATTTAGGAATTTGAGTCATATTCTAATTGTATCTTAGGTTCATGTATGCTTGTAGATTCATATTTAGTTTCAAATACATGTTGTAATAGAGGTTTAAATTCAGAATTGTTTCCATACTCAAATTAAGATTCAGATTTTGAGTCTTACTAAATTTTAGGTTTGTGTTCATGAATGGGGTTCTAATGTAGATTGTTTTAAATTCAGAAACATCATATGCTAATTCAATTTTAGATTTATGTTCATATTTCGACTTAGAAGAATATTTAAGAACTACAATTACTTCATTAAGACCATTTTTTATTATACATGATTTATTTTCTCTTCATATGTTTAACATGCTATAGAGAAGTAATTATTACTTTGTAAGGACTTCAGTTACAGTTGTGCTTGTATTAACATGGTTATCATATTATGCCTCAACATTAAAAAAAATTAAATAAATCCTCAAATAGTATTTTAGTTGAACTATAACTTAGTTATTCTTAATCTCTCGCTTAGACCTTTTATCAAATAGGTGAGCTAACAAAGTGGTCCAGAGGAAAATTATTTGTAGCTATAAGATGTCTAAATCTTGCATGATATTCAAGCACACCAGAATCACTTTGTTTACTACTCTTAATTTGATTATACAATTGGTCCATATATGCATTGAAAAGCTGATATTGCTCTTCAAGTGTATGTCTCATTTATGCTAATTTTGCTACACTTGCAAAACATCACCAAAATAATTGAGTTTGTCCTACTAATTTTTATTTCATCAAAATCAACTTAGATTATAATGTTTAAAGAAATATTCAAAATTTTCATTCTAATTTTGAAGACTCCCAAGGTTTTACCTCTGATCATAAAAGGGATATAATTTCAAACATAATAGTCATGTTGTTGCCTACATGGCCTATACGATTTTGTTTACATTTTATCTTTTGTTATCATGTTAATTGACCTAATTATTATGTCTTGCATCCAATTGACATGATATTGCAACTAGAAGTTCTAATACTAAATCCTTAGGGTTTACTAATACAATCTATAATGGGATACACAAGGGTATATATAAAAGAGAAATATTTGTGCTCCATTAATTTTTTGGTATAGTTTTATATCTTTCGGCATTAAACCAAAGAAACACATACAATCCAATAGTAATTTAAAGGTCAACAAAAGTGCTAAATCCAATGAGAGCTAAATTGACTTGCTTGCAGTCTAATCAACAACAACAACAACAACATCAAGCCTTTATCCCACTACATGGGGTCTGGTACATGAATCCTTTTTCTCCATTGTATCATATTAAAAGTCAAATTCTCGTTTAAATCTAATAAAGAAAGGTCATTTCTAATATTTTCTTACCAAGTCTTTTTAGGTCTACCTCTACCTTTCTTAATATAAGTCAAATCTAATATCTCTACTCTCCTAACCAGGTCATCGGAAGGCCGCCGTTTTATGTGACCAAACCATCTAAGGTTACCCTCTCTAATCTTATCTTCTACTGGAGCTACTTCAACCTTTTCACGTAAATGCTCATTTCGTATCCTATCTCTAAGGGTAAAGCCACTCATCCACCTGAGCATCCTCATCTCTGCCACACTTAACTTAGTATTATGCTTCTCTTTTAATGGCCATCATTCGGCACCATAAAGCATTGCAGGCCTCTCCACCATTTTATAGAATTTTCCCTTAAGTTTGAGGGGTAATTTTCTATCACACAACAAGCCCAATGCATTCCTCCACTTCAACCATCCAACTTGAATTCTGTTGATAATATCCCAATCTATTTTACCATCACTCTGAATGATAGATCCAATATATCTAAAAGTTTAATCATTAAAATAAAATTAAAACATTTTAGAGAATGCATCCCTTTTTCATATGTACTATCTTCATAGATGTGTTATATCAAAATAAACTAAAACATTGAAATAAAATAACATTATAACTTTAAATTTGCCTTGTTCAAAAGGGATTCTTCTTTCTCCAAGTAGTGTTGCACTTGCGCTCCGTCTGACGTTGCATCCTAAAGTAATAATCTCTCATGGTCCTTATAGCCTCCTGCGCTCATAATCAACATCGTGTTGCACTCTTTGTGTCCACCTTACCCCCACAAGCTCGATCTCACTTATATTCTCAGGCGTTAATGACTCCTTGCATTGTTGCTGATGTCCGTTTGTCTTATGAGCTCATGAACTCTATCAATCTGATAGGAAATACTTGTAGATCTCAAGTATTTCCTATCAATCTTTGGAAAACAACGAGAATTCTTCACAAAAATCTGCACAAAATCACGAAAAACAATAGATAATTTGTATTATTTGATGAAAGAGAAATGAAAAATAGCAAGATGCAATTGATCCTCTATTCGAGAGGAGGATCGATCTCTCCCAAATCTCTACACGCCGCTATAGTCCAAAGAAAACCTAAATTTAGGAGATATCAAATTTCATCCAAATTCAAGATGCCATAACCCTAAGAAAACAAACTATTTAATGCATACAATTTAAAAGAAAATCTCTAAACAGTCCCTACATTCAATTTCCCTCTTAAACTTCCTTCAAAAACCTTCCTAAACAGTTATGTAGAAGCGGGCGGTCGGAACGTGCGTGCAGGAGGAGGATATTTTGCTGTTTCGCCCGTAAGCCAGTCCCGCATGGACCGGATGGATCGGTCCTATGGACCGGTCTAACAATACTCCCCTCCTAAAGATCCACCTTGTCCTCAAGGTGGAAATATGCTCATGTTCCCGTGGAGGTAGCCATTCTTGAGGAGGCTAAAAAACCTTACCGAATTGTGGAAACAAGGGTTGCACTAAAAGAGAAACATCCCCTCCCTCCTCCAATCTGATCACCTCCAGCCTGTGTAGTTTCACCAGATAATCTTCCCCTGCTTCTTGTATTCTCCTAACCATGGTCTTAAGTGATACCATGGCTTTGGATAGCTCTGCATCTCCCCTTATAATTACCTTTCTCCCATCCACCCTTAATTCCATCGTGAGTGCTCCCTAATTGTCCTTGGTTTCCCCCAAGGTTTGCAACTACTTCATCCTTAAGATGACATCAGTACTTCTTAACTTCAGTGGAAGAAAAATCCTTCCTTACATGAATCCCCTGTATGGTCAACAACACTCCTCTACAAATTCTCTGGCCTTTCTCCACCTTCCTTGTACTCCTCATAATCACATAATAATCGGTGTCCACCAATTTCACTCCCAGTTGATTGACGCCATGAGTGAAAATGAAATTATGGGTAGCCCCACTGTCAATCAAAACTATCACCTCTACGCTTGCTATTTCCCCCTTCACCTTCATCATATGATTCAAAGTGAATCCTACTACTGAATTCAGGGGGACCTCTGCCACATTCTGATGCAGCTTGTCATCCATCTCTCTCTCACCTCCTTCATTTTTCTCGTCATCACAGACGGTGAGAACCTGAAGAGTTCGATCCCTACACCTGTGCCCTGGAGTATACTTTTCATCACACCGGAAACATAACCCCTTTGCCCTCTTCTCCTGTATCTCATTCTCTGTCAGCCTCTTAAAATTTTCCCCACTCCCTCCTGGCTTCTCCTTGATGGTTTCATGAAATCTTCCTGATGCCGAACCCTTGGGTGCTAAATGAGTAGTCATCATCCTGTGAGTGCCTCCTAAACTACCACTCTTGACTCCCCTCTGTAGATTCTTCTGATTTCCACCAATTGGGCCAATTTCATGGCCTCTCCTAAGTCACAAGGCATCATAACCTTCACTGTCGCTCGGATCTCTGCCTTCAATCCCTTCATAAAATTCCCCTCCAATACAATTATTTGATAATCGCTCTACTCTACTGGCCAGGTGCTCAAACCGCTCTCAGTAGTCTGCTACTGATCCCTTCTGCGTCAAAGCAAAGAACTGCTCATAGAAATCTCATTCTCGGTTAGTTTGGAAACCTTCTATTATGCAATCATTGAATTCCCTCTAGTTCCTGATAGGTCTTCTCTGGTCTCTCCACTAGTACTATGACAGTGCCTTCTCTTCCAAGCATAAGCCTGCCGCTGTCAGCTTCTCCTCCTCCGTCAGCCCATTGATGGAGAAGTATCTCTCCACCTTATAAATCCATTAATTCAAATATGGGCATCTTCAGCTTCCTCACCTTCTGATCTCCACCATTCTCTCTTATTCTTCTATAGCCTCCCCTCTCCCAAGTGCTCAGCCCTCCCCACATCTCTCGATCTTCCCTTGCCCTGCAATAGCCCAAACCCCCTTCGAATTCCCCTCTTCTTTCTTCAAAATCAGCACCTCGGTGGCCATAGTATCCCTCCTGGCATTCCCCATATCCACCTCCTCTTTCTTCCCTTTGGATAGGCTCCAGATGGGGTCTTCTTCCTTCTCCTTCCATAATTTCCACATCATCTTCCTCCCTACGAATTTCAGAATTCCTGCTTTCCCTTTCCACCCCTTTTGCCACAGAAGATGCCATTTGGTTTTGAATTTCCAACATTTTTGTCATCATGTCCCGGAGATCGGCTACTTATCCTTCCATAGAGGGAATCCTTTCCTCCACCGTTGTCTTGATTTGATTCATCTCTCCTTCAAGCTTTCTTCTATCGCATCTATTTTCTTGGCCACCATCTCGATCCAGATTTTTGTAGATCCAAAAAATTATGGATTTGGATTACAAAACAGCAACTTTCTCTTTTCCCAGACAAAATTCAGCCGCTGGAATTCGCCAAAATCAGCCCACAAATACTCCCAAGACTTGCTATGATACCAATTTGATAGGAAACACTTGTAGATCTCAATTGTTTCCTATCAATCTTCGAAAAACTGCGAGAATTCTTCACAAAAATCTGCACAAAGTCACCAAAAAAAGTAGATAATTTGTATTATTTGATGAAAGGGAAACGGAAAATACCAAGATACAATTGATTCCTTATGCGAGAGGAGGATCGATCTCTCCCAAATCTCTAGATGCCGTTAGAGTCCAAAGAAAACCTAGATTAATGCATACAATTCAAAAAAAAAAAACTCTAAACAGTCCCTACATTCAATTTCCATCCTAAACTTCCTTCAAAATCTTTCCTAACAGCAATGTAGAAGCGGGCGGTAGGAACGTGCGCACATGAGACGGTCATGTCTGCGGTTTTGCCCATAAGACGGTCCCGTCTAGACCAGCTGGACCGGTCTAACACAATCCTTGTCTCCAGTCTTTATTTCTAGGGTAGCGCACTCACAACTTTGATCTAGTTCTCTGCTTTCCCCCACTGGTTGTTAATTTTTGTTCACACTCTCTTGTTCAGCATTGTGCACTTTTGCTTCCTCATGATCTAGATCATCCCAAAATAGCTATTTCATCTAAGTATTTTTGTTTGGTTCCTAATCCACTTCTGTCATATGCTTGTTTAGTGATTTCACATTGTGATGCTTCCCCTATGACTACTTTTGCGCCAAGGATATTAATTGTTGTGGAATTTCATATTACATGTGCTTTTTGTTTTTTTCTGAGGCTGTTAGGGATAAAATTGATCTCCACCTTTCACAATAAAATCACTCTTTTTTATCTGATGATTATCTCTGAATTGGCATCTGCTTTCTCTTTTACTATTCTTGACAAGATTTTTAGGGGTCATCCTAGTCTTGTTATTATTTGTAGATTCATGTTTAATTTACCATTTATTAGAGATTTTTTAATGGGGCTTATTGATGCTCGTCATGTTCTTATCAAATTATCACCAAATGTTGATTTTGCAAGACTTTTCTCAACGAGATTAGACTATTTGGATGATTTTTTGGTGTCGAAGCTTAAGTGGCTTCTTACTTTGATCATTTAGAAGAAACACTTGTAACTCTGCTTTGGGTTTCTTTTTCCTTTTCTTCAAATTCACTATTTTAGCTAATTCACTCTATTTTTTTTTTTTGGTTTTATTTTTGAGAAGTCATTTCAAGGTATTCTGCTACTATTGAGCTCTCTAGGTCATCAATGGCTAAGGCCCTGCTAGAAATGGATATTACTATTTGTTTAGAGGAGATTTTGATAAGTTCCACTTTTTGTGTTTAAATGATCAAAACCTACATTCAATTGTCGTGGTTATAGTTCCAACTACATTTGATTAGGTTTATACAAAAATTTTAGCCAATTTTGATCTTGTTATGAAATCAAAGTCATCCCTCATAGGCGTTCTAGTCTAAAGGAGATGATCAACAGCTCATCTATATGCATGATCATTGATATATATTCATCAAAAGTATTAGCTTCTCATGATCATCTTCTTATTTGGGATATGTGTGATGCAAATTGCTCTAATAGTAGTACTTCTAACATAGGAGAACAAGTGAATAAAATGTTTCAAATTCTCAATGCCAAAAGGGGCAGAAATGGAAAAAAAAATTACCGCCCTCCAAACTTTCCCAATCTTGAATTCTATAAATGAGAAATGCTGAGGTTGTCCTCTTCCATCATAAGGACTCTTGCTTTATTGTTATTTAGTCATCTTTGATAGCGTATTTTGATTTTTTCTTTGTCAACTAACAATTCTATTCAATTGCTTGATGTTTTGCTTCTTTGGTTGATTATAAATTTTTTATTTTAAAAGAGAACATTGAAATTATGCATTTTTAAGTATAAACTTATATATTCCTATTGTAAACTTGCTCAACTTGGTAACCCATGAAAGACACACTGTATGAAACATCCAGCCAAACCATGAACTTTTCTGCTTTTGAGGGTGAAACATTGAGGGGCCTAATTAAGCCCAATAAATTAGCAGATGAATGCTCATCACCCCAAAGGCTAAGTTAATGGATAAGAACCACTATAAGGATAGGGAACTCAAAACTTGTTTCTCTTCTAAGGTTGGACTATTTTTTCACTCTCATGTATATCCCAATGAAGCCTGTGTTGGGAATTGTATTATGATCTTGCCTCATGGTTCAGATTTGTGTAAGATGCAATAATGAATCATTCATTGGATAATCCTCCATGAATTTAAAAACATATTTTGGATATCTCCAAAACTTCATCACTTGATGCGACAATGCTTTAGTTGTTGGGATCTCTAAGAAATATATCTTCCATATACTTCCATTAGTGCTACACGCGGATGCATCAACTAAGAAGATAGTTTAAGTGTAAGACAGTATTTGATGTATGTAGTACCTCCTTTTTCTCAGCTGGGAAACCCTTCAAGTTATTCTTTTGGCATTATGCAATTTGTACATCTTTTTTTGTATATTTCGTTATAGTCTTATCCAATATCCCATGAAACTGCTTTTCCTTGGTATATTGTCAATTGTAGTAGGCATTTTATCCCTAGATGAAGTATCTAGACTTTGATTGAAGAAAAAGTTTTTAAATTCATGGTTCTATTAGTCCTGAAAGGAGCTTGGAATTCTAGGATTCATGGAAATTTTGTTAATTTTTAGCAATCATTTATTTCAATTGATAGTAGGGTGCGCGCATATGCCTAATCTGAGCTGATAATTTTTCATTAGATCATGAGTAATTTATTTACTGCATCACATGATTATTTGATTGATGATGTAACTCTACTTGGAATTTTTCTATCTTTTTGTGCAGTATTTCCTTTATCAAATCCTTCGTGGACTAAAATACATACATTCTGCAAGTGTTCTACATAGAGATTTGAAGCCCAGCAACCTTCTACTGAATGCTAACTGTGATTTGAAGATATGCGACTTTGGATTGGCTCGCACTACCTCGGAAACTGATTTCATGACCGAGTATGTTGTTACAAGATGGTACCGTGCACCAGAACTTCTGTTAAATTCTTCAGAGTACACAACAGCAATTGATGTCTGGTCAGTTGGTTGCATTTTTATGGAACTAATGGACCGCAAGCCCTTATTTCCAGGGAGAGACCACGTACATCAATTACGCCTATTGATGGAGGTTATGTAATGTATCTTAAATTTCTTACTTTATATTCTCATTATTTCTCCCATATGACTAGAATTAGCCTTCATTTGCCTACTTTATTTCTAGAGGGGCTGTATGGTTAAGCTTGGTTATAGTTCAAGATCGCTTCTTACTCACATTTACACATCAAAATGATGGAAAATATTATCATATTTGCACACTTTTTTACATAACTAGCTTTTGTTGTCTCAAATATTAAGCAACTCATACTAGCACTAAATGCTTTTTTTGTTTTCTTTTGCTTTGACCACAATGTGCAGGCACAAGCACAGGCAAGTGGTTTCTTTTAAACACCCATCTATAACTAATGTACACTGTAAACCTAAACCTCATGCACAATTTTGCAAGTTGGTGAATGTTCGAGAAGGCTGTTCACAGAACTAGCCCGAGGCGCACCAAGAGGGGGGAGGGGGTGAATTGATAATTTTAAGAACCCCAAAGCAGGAATACTATTTTTTGTTTTAGGCACAAAACAACTTAAACTTAATTCAGATATATTACTCAAAATAACATGCTGAAGCAATTTATATAAAAATTTATATGATAAATTTTTTTTTAAACACATGAAAATATTCTTATAGTAAAAATTTTTAAACTCAGTGCAGTTGATTGATAAGATTGAAACAAATAAACTCAACTTGCAAAGAAAGAAAATTGCATGAAAATAAAAATGCGGAAAATAAAAAAAACATACCAGAAATTTTTATAGTGGTTCGGTCAAACTTTGAACTACGTCCACTCCCCGGAGTCCTCCGCTCAGGGTACTATACTAACACTAAATGACTCTACTTTTACCCCAACAACAAGGCAGATAAGCTGTTACTAACTCTCTTTCACCAAACCTGATGCGGCGAAGTGCCGAAATCTATGTCACCTTCTCAATGATGATAGTGGACCTTGAATCATTTTTCTCCCTCCTGGAGAAGGAAGAGAACTCAAAGCTTTTTCTCCCTCCTGGAGAAGGCAGCATACCTCTAATCTTTTTCTTCCTCCTGGAGAAGGCAGAGTATCTCGAGGACTTGACTTCGAAGCCTCTCTCCTAAGAGAGTCTTCAAGGACTCACCAAGGCCACAGGAGGAGCAAAGGTGTAGCGAGCATTCTCCTTCCTCTCAAACCCCAATTTTCTATCAAAAACACCTCTCTTAAAGTTCCTTCTTCAGCCTAAGACTCCTCTTTCTTTTTTTAAAAATGAAGTTATAAAAGTTGCTTAAATAATGAGCTTCAAAAACCTTAAAATTTAAGTGAGTCGTCTTCTGTTCGTGCAGTATGATATAAGGCCATACAGTATAATCAATTCAAAAACTATTCATGTCCAGTACGATATGAATAGTAGTTTCAAATGAGCTGCTTAACTTTTCGAACACATCGTATAGTACGATTTATTTACTTTCTCTCAATTCGTACAGGACGATTTGTGGGACGATTGGATATCATCTCTGTTAATCATCCCGTACTACTCTTATCGTACATTATGGTTAGTTCATTTTTAGTAATTCATTATGCACGATGTAAACCTCATATAATACGATTAGTTCAAAATTCAAATTTCGAATATCTCACTTAATTTGTCTGGAGGCTAGGGTTTTAAGATCGTAATGAATTTTACAATATGATTAGTTCACTAATTAATTGTTCAATTAGCCGTTAAACCCATTCTCCCTATAACGGATTGTGTAGTATGTTTGTAAGTCATACAATACAATTAATACAAAAAATTTTAACTTTAAAATTTTTTCACTCCCTCTGTCTGTGTGTGCACGGTCACTCAATTGAATACTCTTATGTGGTCAAACTTAAGAAATATAAAATTTAAAAAATTAGAAGTACAGACGAATGTTTAAAATTGCGTATTCGGGTATTGAGGCGTTTTTCATTCATGAGGCGAGGCATAAGCCTCAAGGCGTTTTGAGGCGTAAGCCTCAAAATCAAAAGATTGCGTAAACATAAAATGATAATTTTTTTTATACTAATAAGTAAATAATATAAAACATAAAAAAACATAAGATATGAAGTGAAATCAAAATATCCCAATAGTAAGACAACATGAAATATAATTCGACTCAAAATTCTATCTTTCCCAAATCCTAGTATTCTTTTCATTAACATATAATTCCAATTTCCACAAATAAATATCAATGACATATCACATAAGAACTTATAAGTCATCAGCACTGTCATCACTAAGTGGTTCTTCATTTGAATCATCATTATGATGATCTGCTCTCTCCCTTTCCTCCTCTCCTATAGAGTCCAATGTCAGGTATTTACTTCAAGATTTATGTAAGTTTTAATATATATAGCGTGAGGCGTAAGCCTCATGCCAGTGAGGCGAGGCGGGCCTCAACCAAGTTGAGGCGCAAGCCTCATAAAAAAAACTCGAGGCGTTTTTTACTGGAATTGCGCAAAGGCGAGCCTCATATTGCGCAATTTTAAACCATGGTACAGACTCTGTTACTTGACATCCTATTCTATCCAATCTTGAGTTTCTAGTAGCATTGAGCAATATATATTTTACATGTAATTATAGTGTTCACAGATAAAAAAAAAAATTAAAATATCTACCGAGAAAAATAATAATTTAATCAATAATATTTATCATCATCAAAATCACATACTAGGGATCCTGGATTGTAATAATCAGGGATCTTGGATTGTAATAATCTCCCTTTTTTAATGATGACAAACAAATTTAGTTGATAGGTAAAATAAAATTCTTTTCTCCTAAGCACTCCCTCATTAAGTGATAGATTTAAAATTAGGGGTTCATTTTTTTTTAATTTATTGATTTTTTTTTATTTTTAATACAAAGAATAAAAATAGAAAAATTAAAGGCCAAAAAATAAAATAGTAGAATTAAAAACATAGACAAAATTGTATTAAAAAAAACATACAGTCACACATACAACCAAACATAATTTTCTCCCCCTTTGAACATTACAAGAAATAAAAATAAGAAAACATAGCAAACAAGCACTAAAAGTAGGACGAATCCTGATCAGGTGATAATGGTGAATATTTATGGATGGAGGTGAATTAATCTTCAATTGAGGAAAACGTTTCTCCAAACCACTCCATTTCTATCTCGTGTTGTTGTTGTTCTTGATGAATGTGATAGTCTAGCTGGGTTTCTAATCGTTCGAACCTCTAAATTATTTCATCGTGAGGGTAGGCATGGTAGAAAGGTGCGTATAGTCGTATTGATAGTGGTACAGGTTGTGGTGTAGGCCCATCTGTAGGAGCAACTTTCCCTTCTTCATCAAAATCTTGCTCGTCATGCTCGAGCCCCTGATGAAAAAGAATACTTAAGGAAGCATCCATATATAAGATAGGAGTATTTTCGGGAGGTGCCTAATAGGTTAGTTCGTATTTCTTGTCGAGGATATAGGCTATGATATGACCTTGGACAACATTTTGTTTTTTCCTAGTCGAGGGATGTCAAATTAGAGTCATGTTTTGGATATAGTCAATAATCATTTGAGTTTCATCAAATTTAATATTGAAAATTATGAAATAGGTGACTAGGGAAAAAAGTGGAGTGATGTTGACACGATCATCAACTTTGGATTGAAAAACATGCTTGATAATTCGAGCATTTTGATTTAGAGAGTAGACTAAGGGCTGATGTTGATTTAAATCCACATTCCGAATGGTTAGGTTTACAATGCTCCAGTACAAATCAGTTTTAGAGTCCATGGATTGTGGACGAGATCCTACAGTAGAAAAATCGTTATGCTCCCCTAAATCTTTCTTATTGATTTCTACGGGTTGTCGACATATATAGGAGGTCATGGCGAAGGTTTCCGCATTGATCATAAGGTTGGCTAGGAATTCGCAGAGAAACTCAAAATTAAAGGGAAATACTAGGGTGAGATGGAATTGAAGAATTGTGGAAGCAAATGGGTTCATCACCTCGAAGTTTAAAGCAGGTTGATTGAGCATTTTAGAGGGAGTGATGTGAGCCTCCTTGAATTTATAGTACACATCTTCATCTTGAACGGATCAAAATCTATCATCAACTGAGCGACGAGAGGAGCTCCCTTGGTTCATTCAACTGTGTTTACTTCCACCGACCATTGAAGAATCCTAAGATTATGAATGTAGGAATATAAAGAATGAAGGAGTTCAATGGATTGAAAACTTAGGAGACCCTTCAATTTATAGATTTGAGGGAAATCGTACAATACGATTGTAGATCGCTTAGTATGATCAAGAGAGTTAAATTGTCTGTACGACTTGTCGGAAAAAGGTAGCCAAATTGTACTGGATGATCTTAAGGAATTACGTTCGTCCCGAGGATGTACCTTGGTGTATGTTTTTTGCTGATGATATTCTGCTTGTTGATAAGACTAGAAAAAGAGTTGAAGGTAAACTCGAATTATGGAGGTCAATCTTAGAGTCTAAAGATTTTCGCTTGAGTAGATCTAAATCGATTACATGGAGTGTAATTTTAGTAGTAATAGATCTAGTGGGGGGTTTGTGACTTTGAGCGATCAAGCCATTAATAAGTGTACTCGTTTTAGATATCTTAGGTGTATTATTCATAGTGATGGTAAAATAGATGGGGATATTATTAGTAGAATTCAAGTTGGATGGTTGAAGTGGAGGAATGCTTGTTGTGTGATAGAAACGTACCACTCAAACTTAAAGGAAATTTTATAAGACAGTTGTGAGACATGCAATGCTTTATGGCCCAGAATGTTGGCCATTAAAAGAGAAGCATAATATTAAGTTATGTGTTTCTGAGATGAAGATGCTCAGGTGGATGAGTGGATTTACTCTTAGAGATTGGATACATAACGAGCATATCCGCGAAAAGGTTGGAGTAGCTCTAGTGATATATAAGATTAGAGAGAGTCGTCTTAGATGGTTTGGTCATGTAAAACGGCATCCTTGTGATGACCTTATTAGGAGAGTAGATGTATTAGATTTGACCTATGTTAAGAAAGGTAGAGAAATACCTAAAAAGATTTGGTTAGAAAATATTAGAATTAACCTTTCTTTATTAGATTTAAATGAGAATTTGACTCTTAATAGAACACAATGGAGAAAATGAATTCATGTTGCTGACCCCATGTAGTGGGATAAAGGTTAGTTGTTGTTGCTACTTTTTTCCACTTAACATTGGCTTCCTCATGCACAGACAAAATCTTAAAATCTAATATCTTACTCTAAAAACTTTTTTTTTTAATATTCTTTAAATGTCTCATCTAATTCTATAACAACGTTTTACTTTATTTTGTATTTTCTGTCGGTTTATCTTAAATTCCAAAACTAATAAGCGATGTTTGGTACATAAATTTTTACTTGGAATAACTTTATGATCTTTGTAATGTAAACGTTATATTTTTCTTATAAGAAAATAATCAATCTGAGTTCTACTACATTTATTCTTATAAGTGATGAGATGCTCGTTTTTTTTCTTAAATAAGATACTAACAATTACAAAACACTTATAATATAAAATAATCTTAGCATCAACGATAATCTTTAAAGCTACTATACTTTTCTATAAAAAGCCTTTTTGATTGTAAGCATGTTGACACCCTCATGGAGACTTAGACCACATAATGATGGAAGATCTCTTGATAAATTATATCAATACCAAAGTTGGTAGGTTGATTTATTTGACTGTTAGCAAGACTAGCATTTATTTAATCTTTGGAGTCGTGAATTAGCACTTGCAAAGTTCAAAAAGAAGCATTGGAATGTCTTTTAACTATGGATCCTCAGATATATCAAAGTCTCAATGAAAAGGGTTATATACTAAAATTGAGCATCATAACATTAAAGCATTCTCGGATGTAGTTTATGTTGGCTTAGTTGAAGACATGAAGTTAACCTCAACGTATTATATCTTTGTTAGGGGGTAATATAGTTACTACGAAAAACAAGAAACAATCTATTGTTTTTAGATCCAATGTTGAAGTTGAATTTAGAGAACACGCGAAATGATGTGGGGAAACTTTGTTTAGGAGAGTTCTGTTTTCCTGTCAGCTCATGGCATTATATTGTGACAATCGTACCACTATCTACATCATCAGCAATACTACTTTTCATGAATGAGTTATGCTTATTGGAGTAACTTTCCATTACATACAGGTTGTTGTGCTTTCCCAAAAAAATATTACTCGTGTTTTCTGTTCATAATCAATGGCAAATGCCTTTAACAAAGCTCTAGGTCATCTCACTTTTCTCGTTTATGTAACAAATTGGAGCTAGCTAATATATATGCTCTAGCTTCTTGGGGATTGTTGTCATATTTTAGGTAGGTTCCTTGTAATGGGTAAGTTGTTATTATTAGAGAGACGTGACTTTGTATCTCCATAATTGGGGATATTATTCTTCCAAATTTATTTTATATTTAAGTAGAGGTATTAGATTTGACTTATGTTAAAAAAGGTAGAGGTAGACCTAAAAAGATTTGATTAGAAAATATTAGAAATGATCATTCTTTATTAGATTTAAACGAGAATTTGACTTTTAACATGGCATAATGGAGAAAAATGATTCATGTAGCCGACACCACATAATGGGATGAAGGCTTGATGTTGTTGTTGTTGTTGTTGTTGTTGTTGTTGTTGTTTCTTATATTTCTATTTAGAGGCTCATCATATTCAGTCAATAATACAAAAATTTCTTTTCTCTGAAGAACTGATAATTGTCGTATGTGATACTGTGAATATCTGACAAAAAGAAATGTTCACGAGTTTAGGAAAATTCACCTATATATTTTTTGCTGGTCTGCTTACAGTTTATCTTATGAATAAATTTCATTCAGTATAATTTGAGAAAATTTATTTTGTTTTCTGGGTCTTTACATTACCATCTGATTGCAGACGGAAATTCTTATGAGAATTGATATATGCATGCACTAAAAGTTTTTGCTTGCTAGATTTTTTTTTGTCCACCTGTGTCCCCCATTGAAGGCTTGTGTTGTCATCCTGCCTTAACTTTGATAAGTGTGATTCTGCAGCTTATAGGAACTCCTGATGAAGCCGATCTGGGATATGTAAATGAGAATGCAAGAAGATACATTAATCAGCTTCCTCGCCATAGACCCCAATCGTTTCATGAAAAATTTCCTCATGTTCATCCTCAAGCTATTGACCTTGTTGAAAAGATGTTAACATTTGATCCAAGAAAGAGACTTACAGGTGAGTTTGTTCTACCTGTTTTTTTTTTTTTTGGATTTGCTGCTTCAAATTTGATAATATTCTAGAAGTTGCTGACTTCAATCCAACATTTCCAAGTAATAGCTTTTTTATATAATGTATTTTTTTAACAAGAAATGCATGGTTGGTACTTATGTATGCAATTGTTTCAAGAATTCAGATGCAGATGTAACTACACCAAACACTTTGATAGTTCATACCGCGTGATAGTTTCTAAAAACATAATTCATCATTAAGTTGTCTCCTAATGTTGATTTTCGTTTGGTATCATCATTTATCCTAGGGTTCATTTCCCACCGTAAGTCTTTTATCATCTTGGCGTTTTTCAATTTACCCAAGGAAGAAACTCAGTTGTTAGCTTGTAAGTTGGGGCATGTTTGTATTAATGTTTAGGCTCAATCCAGCCCAGCCAAATGGGTAGTTCGGTATGCTTTAGAAAGGTATGGAATTAAGGTTAATCATGACCTAGTCTAGGTTTAGTTCGGTTACAAACCTGCTAACTTGATTTTTCTCAAATACCAAGGGTAAATCATGGAGGAGGGAGAGGAGATGAGGAACTCATAAGTGACGACAAAGGAAGTTGACAGTGTGATCACGGAGAACATTTGATGGAAGTTTTGCCGAAGAGGGCGTTGATGGTGTGATGATAAGGTAGAATTATGGATATAAAGATCTAGTAGGACAAACATGTGGAGGCCAAGGTTAGCGAGGAAACTGAACAATGTGGTAATGAGATACTACCTCCCTCACCACCCATCATAACTTTCTAGTTAATCTTGTTTGATTGAGAGCAATACTATACTAAGATGGGTAACCCCCTAAAAAGTCTGTGTTAAACGCTTTTTTAACCTCATTCCTTTTTATATCAAAGAGTCTTGGCTTGAACATTATACTTCTTAATTTATAGTCTAAGAGGACTCAGCACTAATATCAGTGGATGCAATTATGATAATTTTTTCCTGATCCATATGGATTTAATATCTATAATTGACCTTGTCCCCACCTATATTTGCAACTGGCCTAATGTACACTTTTTATCTATACTAGCCGTGAGCCCGCATTTCACAGTATATTTGTACTTTGACCTCACCTAATAAAATTATGAATAGATTTCTATCCTTTAAAAGAACACCAACAACTTCATAGATGGAACCCCTCCATCTGAATTGTAGTGGCACTGGCCAAATGGAAACAGTCTAATTAAGGACTAGGCAGGCAAAGGGGACACCTAGAGTATTGATGGCAATGCCATGTTAGAAAGACAGTGGAGGAATTAATATAGACCATTGGATTTGCAGTCGTCCATATTTAGTTCTGTTAAGATGAAGTTATTTTAACCATGTCAAGTCTACTCGGAATTGGTTCCAACTTCCAAATCCTACAAGAGATGGACAGATCTGTTTCAGGTATTTGGGTTGGCATTGTTATTGGTTAGCCCTAACCCTTTACAGATTTTAAGTCAGGTTGGGGAAAACACACTAAATAATTTTTGTTCTCGTTGCTTTAACTTTTGTTTGCAAAAATAAACATTTCCCACATTTTTATGCTATATTTGGCTCAAATGAATGGAGAAGGGTTGATGGAGTTATTTATTATTTTTTTCATTTAACTTTTTTGGAAGCTGATCTAAACACTGGGATAATACTAGTGATAATGACGATTGTTCCCACATTTTTTATGATTGTACAATATGTGGACTACTCCATTGTTTGGCATTCTTTAATTTTGACTTGTTGAAATGGAAAACTGGGATTTTATCATTGACAATCAGAATATCTATGGAGATTCAGGAAAATGTTATCGAACTTCTTCCCATGTGTGTTTCCATATATTATCTTCTAACTAGTGATTTTCATGCAGTTGAAGAAGCCCTCGAACATCCTTACCTCGCATCATTGCATGACATCAGTGACGAGCCAGTCTGCTTGATGCCATTCAGCTTTGACTTCGAGCAGCATGCTTTGTCAGAGGAGCAGATGAAGGAGCTAATATACCGTGAGGCCCTTGCTTTCAACCCTGAGTATCAATTTATTTAGGGTTTTGCTTTCTGAATTTAGATGCACTCCATTTTTTTTTTTTTCGCTTGTCTGCTTAGCTCCCATTGTTTTTGTATTCTAGGATCCATGTATATTGTATATATCGTTATTGAACTACTTTCTGCTTCTGTTATATTGACTGTAAAATCTAAATGCAAAGAATTTGTTTTGGTGGAATATTAGTTTGTTTGCATCTAATTTTACTTTCGGCTTTATTGGTTTGCTTAAGAGGTAGCTTTTATAAAGCAAATTTTGAGAAAATTAAAGAAAACACGATATATTATTTTGAAGATTAAAATGATGTCAGATGAGTGTAGAATGGGTGTGTTGCTTCCTGTTTTTAAGAATAAAGGTGATGCACAAGATTGTGCAAATTATAGAGGAATTAAGTTAATGCGTCATATTTTAAAACTATGGGAGAGAGTTATGAAGCATAGATTGCAGTGTGATACTAATGTTTCTCAAAATCATTTTGGATTCATGCTGGGTAGGTGGTAGGTCTATTATGGAAGCTATTTTTTTTATCCTCTAAATGTCAATGTTGTTTCCATTTTGAGAATATGCATCATGTTTTTCATTCTAGCCCTACTGCTACAGAAGTTTGGATTTATTTTGACGATTTGTTTGGCTCTAGTCATTTCTATGGTAACATGAGCATTTCTGACATGCTTAACCTATGCTTTACTAATTATAAAGGCCATATTAAGAATGTTATTCCCTCTCTTATTTTATGGTTTTTATGCCTTGAAATAAATGACTCCTTTTTTATAATATTAGCATGAACCATTACAACATTTTAGATAAAATCAAAGGTAATGTGCTTAATTTGTTCTCTATTAATCGTCTAGGCAGTAAAAATTTTTGGGGTTACAATTCTATTGCTAGAAAATTAGTCATTTTTTGCCTCTTAACAACACCATGATGAGCCCAACTCGGTCTTTTGAATTAAACCTAAATCAAATATTTTCAAAATGAATATTGATGGTTCTGTTAATGGTTGTGGCTATGGTGGTATTATTGGGGATTTTTGGGTAATAATATCATGGCTTGTGCTGCTCCTTTACATGAATATTATGTTATCTATGCTCAGCTCTATGGTATCTTATATGGTCTTACGTTGTGCCCGTCTTTAGGCATAATTGATATTTGGATTGAGATGGATGCTACCAATAGCCTTTATTGTTTTAAGGATTCTGATAATAATGGTTGTGGTCCAAATTTATTCTATCTTATTTGGGATATTAAGCAGCTCTACATTCTTTTTAATTTCCACTTGTCTTATATCCTTAGTTGGGATATTAAGCAGCTCTACATTCTTTTTAATTTCCACTTGTCTTATATCCTTAGGTAAGGTAACTCCTGTGCTAATTGGTTGGCCAATTTTGGGTGTAGTTTTGGTTACCGCATAGAACTTACGTACTCTAACTTGTGTGTCTTCTTGAAAGGCCATATTATATTGGATAAAATTGGTTTTCCTTATTTTAGATTATAATTCTATTGGTGTATGTGTTTGCTTTATTGGTTTTAATTCTCTTTTGTTCTTTACTTCATGTTGGTTTTGTTTTCTTTTGTTTTCCTAACTATTATGATGCTCTATTGTCTATTTTGGTTGGATGTGCCGCTTAACCCTTTTATTTTGGGTTCTGTTTGGGTTGTTCTTCTATTTGTAAATGGTTGTTTAGCTTGTTCTTTTTGTCAATAGTATTGCTTGTTTTATCATTAGCCAAATGTGTTTGTTTTTTTCATTATTCTCTTTACTAATATTTTGGTTTATAGATTATTGTTATTATACCTTCTTTTTTTGGTTAACCAAATTGTGCAATGTGTGCTGCAAGCTTTTGTTAAAGCTGAGGACTATTCTGAAGTGTTGTGCTACTGGGATTTTAGGATGAAGGATTGCACTGAGAGGTTATAGTGGTTCTCCTCTTTTTTGGATATTGGCTTTTGGCCACCCAAGATTTTCTAGTTTTTTTTGGCTTACTTATACTTGGTGGGGAATTTTTGCTATAGGTTTTATTTGCATTTCTTGTAGCTTTCATAGCACTATCGAGTTATTATTACCCTGTAAGGACTTGTAATGTTAATTTTATTTAACACATAGGGTAAAATTCATAAATAATTAATATAAAATCATAAAAATAAAAGTAGTTTGCAATGCACTCTTAATAAACATACAAACATTTAAAAAATGAAATTAGACCAAAATCAAATCTTAAAGTTTTATGTTAAACTTGATCAAACTCAAGTTTAAATGTAAAACAATTAAAAGAGATCAATAAAAAGTACCTGAATTCACCAAGCTTCAAATGGTTCTAGTTTTTTCTTTAAATGGCTTTTATGTTAGAAATAACTCTTAAAATGAGCATTCATAAAACTTAGAAATCATTTAGTAGGTTAAGTCCAAACTTGAAGATTTAAATGTAAACACCTCATCAAAATAAATAATAATAATAAAATACTTACATTTCTCTTAGGCTTAGAACTTATTAGTCAATGCGCTTATTGTACTTTGTGTTTGTTGATTAAAATGTTCTTCAAAATTAAAATCAAATTTTAAAACACTAAACTTTAAAATATAAGATAAAATTATAACTTATCAAAACTTAAACTTAAAATTAAACTCCTTGACATGAAACAAAATCAAAAAGTTATAAATATAACCACCCTATACTTAATAGGAAACACTAATCCACACAAACCTACCTCACATTTTAGATTGATTGTTAGGATAACTAAATTTAATTCTGGGCTAGGATGTTGTTCTAGGTTACTCAAAAAATGAGCTAGTGCCCTTAAGCACTATGTGATGACTAAGATATTGTGATGTGTTTTGTGAATTATAAACTACTTTGAACTAAACCTACATATTATAAATAGTATATTTTTAAATTTTTTTTCATATGTAAATATAAATATAAATGTAATTATAAAAATGTAAAGTCTAAGAATATGAGATGTTCCTCTTAAGGAATAAGGAACTGAGGGAGAACTTCATTCCATAAGAAGGTTCTTCTGCTTTAGATGTCTTATGGGAGGATCTAGTAAAATATATATATATATATATATAATCATGAAAATTAGCCCAATATTATAGCACAAACTTCCCCGAATGCCACAATGCTCCCAAGCAATTATCATTTTTTAAAAATTCTCATAAACAAAGACTTAGTTCTTTAGTATTGCTCCATTAGTGCCTTAACACTCCCAAGAGCTCCCCAATATACAGAAAAGGCATTATCACAAGGTTCAGTACTACTGAGCTCCCATCCCAATGCCGCAGTACTCCTAGGGAATTTTTTCTAGTTATAAATTTGTTATGTAAATATATTTGAAAGGAATTTATAATTATTTAAATAATTTTATAATTCTTTCTAGGTTCATATCATGTCATTTTCTAATAGATTTAATAGTGGAAGAAAATAATTAGAGTGATTAATTGATTATGTTCCTGTGGTGCGAAAGTTCTTTGAAATGTTCATAGAGGAGTTGGTGAGTTTACTCCCTTAGAGAGGTATTGATGGGGACATCAGATCCTGGAAGGTTTATCAGATGCGTGGCCACCGATCTACCGCCACGATTGAGTCATTGTACTTTTGATTTATTTTATGTATTTTCTTATTTATGCTGTCGTTGTATTTGTTTTATTTAATTTTTCATTGTAGCCTTTTAGTAAGGGATGTCGTAAGTAATCCCCGAGGGCATTGTCATCTTTATTATTTTGAGTCATATGTACGAGGCTATTTATAGCCCGATGTTTCTCTTTCAAAGGGAATGAATGACCAAGTAAAATTTTCATTTCTCTTGTTTGGCTGCTCATTAGAGATTGAGAGTTTGGAGTGAAATCCCTAGGAGATGAAGAATTGCGTAGTACCACCTACCTAGACAAGTCAGATTCGTGGTTTTCTTCCCTATCTTTTTCCTTTCCCCTCTTACCACCACCACCGACCATCATTGCACCCAAACCCTTCTCCCTCCCCAAGCCATCACCTCTTTGCGACCGAGCTCCACAAACATCCCAACTAGCCGCCAGCCCCCTTACCTGAATCCCCTCCACCCGCCGGCCCTAGCACCCTTTCCTTTTTGATTTCTATTGCCTAATTTGGATTGGAATAATTGGGACATATTTTGAATTCAAATTTAATCAATTTGAAATTTAAAATCCTTCTTAAATTATTAAATCTATTTTAGGAAAGTTTCTAAATTAACCCTATTTGAATTTCAAATTTAAATTGGAGTTAATTTAAATCTTTCCTAATTTCTAGACCCCAAATAGGAAGCCCCAATCAATTCCCCCCAATCCCCTCCCACCCTCTTGATGCCACCGGCCCCCCTTCAATAAATCCAATTGGATTTATTTCCAAACTTCCCCTCCCTTCCTATTTAATTCCACTTGCTTTTGGGAAAGTATTTGAATTTGAAATTAAATCCAATCTAGATTTCAAATCTTTTCTATGTCCTCTTAATCCTTTTTGGAAGGATCCTAATTTAAATTAATCAATCAACTCATGATGGATTGATTCAATTAAATCCATAATTCCAAATACATTGCATCTAGACACATTCCCCCTTCTCTTGCTTGGCCGAAACCCCCCTTGTCCCCACCTCTTGATTTCTTTCTCAAATTAAAGCTTTTCCTATTGGAATTAAAGTTCCAATTAATTCCTAATCCCTCCAATTAAAAATTTGAAATTTATTTCAATTTTTCAGTTGTTCTTCCCTACTTAACCTACTACTCTTCCCCAACCCTCTTCCCTTGCCCAGCCACACCTTGTCATCCCACTTCAAGTTGAAGAGAAACTTCTTTCTCTTCAACAAAGTTCAAGATTACTAGCACCCCTTGGAGGATATCGTCATTTAGCATCCATGAATAGCCGATCCCGACACTGATTACGGACTTGCTTATGATGAGCACGGTTTTGTGCACATTATCCATTCAACCTTCTTCGACATCAACCCGAGGATCGACCACACAGTAGAAGACTATATAGAGCGTATCTTGGATACCTTGGTGGAAGCAATAGAAGAACAATTGGAGATCATCGAGTCAGAGATTGCAACCGATCCTTGACGAAGGTTTCCTAATCACTAATTTTCTTGTATTTTCTAATTCTAATATTTTCTTTGTGATATTGATTGTAATCTTGAAGGTCACATCTACCTACTTCTGCCAAGCTTAATAAACGTAGGAATTTGAGTGCACTTCTGTGTTTCTAACTCTCATTGTTAGACTAGGGATTTTGTTGAAGCTACTACTTTGGCATGATATCATTTTCCTATGATATTTTGAAGTTTCAAATCTTTTGTTATGCAACTTAGCCTAAACGCTAATGACCCTTCTTACATTTTGATTCGTCATTTTATTTACTAGTAGATTTATTTGTTATTTCTCTAATCAAGAATTTGTGCAAAATCTTAACAAACATCATTACAATCATCATAGTTCTACATCAAATATATAGAGAGAATTTTGTATTGAGGTGGTGCTTAGTACATCACCTATTTCAAAGGCCACATAAAGAATGACACCTACGAAACTATAAGAGTAGAAGTTCAGTTGCATGAGTTGTTGGATATACTATTTATTCAACCCATTACATCTCCTTAGGGTGCATCGATACTATTTATGGGAAAGAATGATGGATCAATAAGGACGTGTATTAATTATGAGGAATTGAATAAGATAAAAATTAAAAATAAATATTTGTTACCAAGGATTAATGATTTACTAGATCAGTTTGAGGGCCAATCTATGTTCTTGAAAGTAGAACTAAGATATGGATATCATTAATTAAGAGACAAGGCTTAGTATGTGGTAAAGATAGCTTTCAATACATAATATGGTCACTATGAGTTCTTAGCAATGCCTTTTTGGTGACTAATGCAACCACTATCTTTGTGGATCTTATGAAAGGGTATTTAGAGACTACCGTAATTAGTTGCTTATTATGTTTATTGATGACATTTTGGTGTATTCAAGGAATGAGGATAATTATATGAAGCATTTGAAGTTTACATTGGAGACCTTGAGGCACATCAATTGTATGCAAAATTCTTAAAGGGTAAATTCTAGATGAGGTTTGTGGCATTTTCAGGGCAAATTTTGGAACTAGCTAGAGGTATTGTGTTCATTTGATATTGATACATGAATTTTATCCTAGATGTTTGTTCAACCCTCTTTATAGGAGAAGATTAAGGATGCTTAGAGATATGATGATGAGCATGCAAGTCGAGTTGATCAAATTAAACCCTATAAGAGAATTGAATTACAAGTGAATGATTTTGGTGTGTTAACGTGTGGAAGTTGACTATGGTCCTTATTAGTAGTGGTTTGAGGAAAGAGATTTTGCATGAAGCCCATTGATGGGGGCTATGGAGCAAACTTTTGAATTGTATAATAATCTAGGGCTCTATTACCCCTAAATAATGCTTAATGCTCCTTTGATATAAATAATAATAAATTGCACTTAATATACATAAAAATACATGATGAATCAGGTAATAAACTGATAGAGTAGAACATTATACCCATGAGGACGTATGTTTTACTTGCAATAAACAATTATTATTTACTCTAATTACAATAATTATATTATTGATATAAAAATTGATATTTTTGGTGATTTTAATACCGAATTAAATAGTAAAAATATTGATACAATATTTAAAAAGAGTATTTGGATTTATGAGTATCAATTGTATATCTTTCCTAATGAGACTCTTCAAGGTAATCTGATTTATATCATAGGCATCCCTAGATCACTGTCAAGCTTATAGGAGTAAAAATGATATATATCAACTCCTATAATTATTATATCTTATTAAGAACGTAGAACAATTTACATCCTATGTCTTGGCACGTAAACTTCCTATCTAAATATTCTTTGAATTTTTTGCATTCCTTCATTGAGGCTATACATCACATTATATTTTAACTACATATATAACCATTATGTGCATTAAATAAAGAATAGGATGATATTAAAAATATCTTTTAATAGTTATAGAGCAAGAGTCTTCATTAATACTTAGCATACACTTTATATCATCAGTCTAAATCCAGAGAATTAGCAAGACATATAATGAATAACAAGCAAACTCATTTTCATTAAACTCATGAAAGACTAAAAAATATAAGAGAGTGAAATCATCAGAAAGTATCTAAGTATGTCCTCCACACTCCTCCATTTAACTTATAGAGTTGCTTCAAGAAATAAAGGCTAAACACTCCAAATAATTATATCTTGTACTTCCTTAGCCTCCCTTAGATTTTTCTCAAAGAGGGAACTAGAGAAGTACTTTAAAAAGTACTGAATTTTTACAAGTGACTAACCTCTCCTATAAACATGACATTAAAACTATTTATAAAAAAATAATTGGTGCTATGGTGCTTGAAATAATAGTGTTGTGGTGCCTCAGCAATGAAGCTTTTGCACCATCATGGTTCTTGCTAAAGTGAATCGATTATTTGGTGAATAGTAGTGTCTCTTCAATGATAAATTGTGGCCCTTTGGAGTTACAACTATAATTTCATGGTGATATCGACATTTGAGTGTTGTGATGCCCAAATGCAAAAATGGCACTAAGGCATGAGAAATTATGGCACCTCGACATTTGAACATGATGAATCTGGTGCTTCCATGCTAACTTTCTGACATCGTAGTACTGATAATGATGTGGTACTTTTTTTGTTGCTTCCATAGCACTTGCAAATTGAGAACTCGGTACTGCCATGTTAGAATAGAGCGCATTTGCTGTATTGAAGGATTCATTGAGGTGTTATTTTGTTGGACGTAGCGATGCTGTTGACTACTCAAAATTTTTTGCCATTTTTTATTTTTTATTATAAAATAATGACAAAAATAAAACTCTTTCACTAAAAATAAAACACATAAAATAATATGTAATTTACACTTATCAAATTCTCCCCAGCTTAACTCTTTCTTGTCCTAAAAAAATAAAGAAATCTATAATTTTGATTAATCAAATAACCAAAATAAAAATTTATAATTTAAAAATACTAAAATGTAGGATAATATATCATGGTCTAGAAGTAGTGGAAATAAATAAAGTTATAATTCTGTTTTAGAAAATACTAATAATTACCCTAACCAATAAGCCTAAGTATTACATAATTTGAATTCACTTGATATAAATATAATCATTGACTTTTGAATTCTAAACTGAATAATGTAGCTTAAAGATTAGATATATTTGTAGTTAAAATTAAAATTTCATAAGTTTGCCAATATTTGTATTAGTTTTCCTATCCTATCCTTTGTGAATTTAAATATAAGATTGTAGTCATACTTTAAGCTTTTATTTGATGCCAATTTTTTATTATACTCTCATTTTTGTTTTCTTTCTTTTGGTTTCCTTTTTAAAATTCTTTTCATTTTTATTTTTGTGGAGTACATAGTTAATGATTTTGAATACCAGATTTGCTTAAAATCTTCTTAAAATCTTAATTAATGAGTTTAATGTGAGAATTTAATAAGATTACTATTTCTAAATTTTGGTTTCTTCTTATTTTCAATTTTAATATACTCATATCTTTTCTTTTACCTTAAATATTCATCTTTAATGCAATGGTCAATGTGTACATGTATTACTTATAAATTCAAGTTAAATCAATAATTTAAATGATCTAAGTTAGTAAATTATTAATTTTTCCAATCTATGACTTATAAATCAATGTTCATTTGGACTATGATCTAGGATTTATTATTATCCTAATTTTACATATTATTAATTATTAATTTTATTAAGGTTAATTAAATTATCAGGATGCATAGATATTAAAGGAAGGTAATATAAAAATTTAAGCAAAAAAAAAAGTAATCAAATGTAAATAAAAACATAAACATTAATAAATAACACATATTTTCATATGACTATTAAAACGGTACAAAACATGTGATTTATATATATATATATATAGAACTTTGACACAAAGTAGAAGATAACTAGTGTATAAAGCACCACTCTAAAATATCACAATAAGCTCAATAAAGATATAAGTGGGTTTCCTCCCATATAGCGCTAAGTTATAATCTTTAACCAAACTTTCTTAGATATTTCAATTTAGCTGGGCTGCATTGCTACCAAAATGATTATCACTTGGATTTTGTTCTTTTTTCTTTGGGTTAACTTTAGTATTGCTTAGCAATGATCAAAGAGCTCTACTACTGACTGAAATTACTAGCTGACTTAATTAGGTTTCATAAATTTTAATTGAAGTAGCTTTACTTTGCAATTGAGTTTCTAACTACATCACTACATCTTTTAATGGTGATTTTTAACTTCCAAATTGATTGTTTTGATTAAATCCTTGATTATATGTAGGTCTAAAATTTAATAGTAGGTTATTGAGGATTATTTCAATTTACTCCTTGGTTATTTTAACTTGAATTTAATTGATTATTCCCAATAATATTATTTAATCAATTAAATTTTGGATGGTTTGTCCAACTTGAATTATATGTATTAGACTAGGAATTATTTTATCTTCCAATCAAATTAATATTTTCAATCCCTAGTTCATTATTATTTTCAATTAACTTTTAATCCACTAATTCTATAGATAATTCAGTTTTGAATTCTACATTTTCTCCTATTGTGCTCAAATTCTTAGAAATTTTTGCAACGAATGGAATCAAAATTTATAAAGCATCAGATTCATATACTACTCTACTCCCTTAAGATTTATCTTATCAATAGGCCACTTGAAATTATTAGTAGTCGTTTCCTATTTTAATTCATATTCTTCCTCAAATGGCTTATACATTAATGATCCTCTAGCCGCAACATCTATTATTGCTTTAAGAGATCCTAATAATCCATTTTAAAATATTTGAATAACCAACCAATCATGTAAAGCATGGTGGGGATTTTCTTAAGCAATTTCTTAAATCTCTCCCAACTCTCATAAATCAATTATTCTTCAAATTGGGTAAAAGAAGCGATATCATTTATAAGTTTAGAAGTCTTTGTAGGTGGGAAATGCTTAGCAAGAAACTTATGAGCCAACTCATTCCAAGTAATTTTTGAGCTTGGGGGTAAAGAATTCAACCACATCATAATTTTATCTTTTAAAGAAAATGGGGATAGAATAATATCATCACTGACACCATTATACTTAAATGTTACATAAATTTATAAGAAATTGACTAAATGTAATTTAGATCTTTAATAAGAGTTCCCCCAAACTAGGAATTTTAGACATCTAAATTATGATAGGTTTTTTTTCAAAAATAATAACTTAGATTGTAGATCTATTAATTCTATGATTAATTTTATCTACAAAAGGGTTAGCATAATGTCTAAGAGGTTTAGATTGATCTTGATCTAATATTAGTTCAGTTATTTTCACTAACTTTTTGTTTTTTTTTTTTACTTTTGAAAGAGCTTTTTATATTTCAGCTTCAAATAACAAAGGTTTCTTTCTATATCTATAAAGCATACAACCATGAATCTGCAATCAACAAATAAAGTAAAATAAATAAAATAAAAGATACAAGTAAGTCTAATTATATAAATAATTTAATAATATAGTTAAAATCTAAAAAAAAAAATAAAATACTTCCCCAGCAATAGTGCTAAAAACTTAATAGGGGCTGTAGAGTGAACTTTTGAATTGTTTAAAAATCTAGGACTCTATCACTTATAAAAAATTTTTAGGTTTTCTTTGATATAAATAATAATAAACCTCACTCATATACACAAGTATATGTGTTGATTTAAGTAATAAAGTGATAAAATGGAGTGTCGAACCCATGAAGAAGTATGTTTTACTTACTACAAACTATTAATATTTACCCTAATTGTAATAGTTATTTTAATAAAATAAAAAAAAAATCTTTGGATATTTTATAACTAAATAAAATAGTAAAAATATTTGATACAATATTTAATAAAATTATTTTGGATTGATGTGTATATATTATATATCATTCCTATTGAGGCACTTTAAGGTAATGTGATTTAAAGTATATGCTTCTCTAGATCTCTATCATGCTTGTAGGGGTGAAAAGGATATCTACTAACCTCCTACAATTATAATATCTCCTTAAGAACCTAGACTATTTTATATCCTATGTCTAGGCATATAAACATCCGATATTAATATTCATGGTTGTTCTTGTATTCCTCCGTCAAGGCTATACATCACACTATGTTTTAACTATATATAAAGTCACTATGTATTAAATAAAAAGTAAGATAATATTGAAAATATATATTAATAGTTATAGAATAAGAGTCTTCATTAATAATTAAATATACTTTATATTATTAATTCAAAACTAGAGAATTAGCTAAACATAGAATGAATTATTAGTAAACTCATTTTCATTAAACTCATAGAAGAATGAAAGATACCAGAGAGAGATATAACTAAGAAGGATCAAAGTATCTCCTCAACACTCCTCCCTTTAACTTACATATTTTCTTCAAGAAACACAGGCTAAACACTCCAAATTATTATATCTTGTACTTTCCTAGTGTCATAACCCAACCCAAATTGGATAGGTCCTATTGTATTGTGCTATGATAGGCAAATCCCAAAATCTAGTATTGGAAAATTTTAGATTCTCTGCCAATATTCATATCAAAAAAATTACAAACTAAAGAGCTACTAAAACATCCAAATATTGAATGTAAACTTATCCATAAGATTTGTTTTCATTTATGTATATATATATATAACTTTCTAAATTGGGCCGACGGATGAAAATGACTCGTAGTGGCTAAAAAATAATCTTCTTTGTTCCTAAATCCTCTTCTTGCAATTTTTTCCAATTGGTCAGAATGGGTCAATCTAGAGGCTAAATTTGCAAGTGTCACAACTAGCCTCCCTTAGACTTTACTCTAAGAGGAAACTAGAGAAGTAATCTAAAAAGTACTAAATTTATATAAGTGACTAAACTCTCCTACAAAAATGACATCACAAATATTTATAGAAAACCATAAAAAGGTAACTGGCACTACGACACTTGAAATAATGGTGCCACGACACCCCTAAACTGAACTAGTGCCTCATTGTTAATGCTTTTGCACCGCCGTAGAGCTTTTTGATGTGGATTGGTTACTTGGTGAATAGTCGCATCTCGTTATTGCTATAACGTGACCCTTAAAAGTTACAAATGCAACATCACAGTGGTATGGAAATTTGAGCACTCTAGCGCCCAATTGTAAAAATGGTGCCAAGGAGTTAGAAATTATGGTGTTGTGGCATTTTAAAATAGAGAATCCAACACTACCAAGCTAATTTTTTGATGTTGTAGTGCTGAGAAAGTTATCTACCACTGCCAAGCTAATTTTGTATGTTGTAGCACTGAGAATGTTATGATGTTATTTGGGTTTCCACCACAGTGCTTACAAATAGAGAACTTGGAGCCGCCATGTCCGAATTAGAGCACCTCGGTGGTATTGAAGGAAGCAAAGTTATTTTGTCGGATGTCGTGGAGCCATTGACTAATTAGAATTTTTTGCCATTTTTTTCTTACAAAAAAATAACTAAAATAACATATTTTTACTAAAAATAAAATACATAAAATAATATATAATTTACTCTTATCACCCTTTATTCTTGATATATGATTAACACCAATAGTATGAAGACACATCATGATTTGAAATTGATGTTCTAGTGGAATGGGTTGAAATGTGATGAGTCCAAATTTATTTAAAAGTGTGAGACCTATCAAATTGTAATGGTAAAATATCAAAGTCCCAGTGGTTTATTACAGTGATTATTGATTCCTAAATGGAAATTTGAAGATATTATATTTGATTTTACTATGGTTTTTTTAGATCTATTGGGATCCATGAGCTTGGTGAGTATACTAGTGTTTTGATGATCATAAACATTATTGTTATGATAATATAACTTTTATTTAAGTGTGAATATTTTTTGACTAACACTTTAGGTTACAGAAATAACTACTGCATCAAAGATGGAATCAGGAAGAGAAGTTGATTGAGTCCAGGAATTATGAATGTGAAGATTATTAAAAATTTAGAAAAACTCAAAATATAAAATGTGTTTTTCTTGTTGAGTCCTCATAATTTGTGTGTAGGATTATATTGGCTAAACAACCATACACATACATAAGAATAGTGAGTGTATTAAAAATAAGAAATTCTAATGTTATTTATATATAGCACTTGATTTTTACCAAATCATAATATACAATGTACATTGAATTATACAACATATTATGACCATTTTTGAAAAATTCAAAAAATCAAGTGATATTTGTTAATAGAAAATTAAAATTTTTAAATTACAAGTCATAATATATGATTTCATATTTCAAATATAAATAATCATTATTTGTTCTTTTTTAAAATAGCAAAATTTGAAATTATATTAATTGTATTATACAACCTTAATTATTAGCTTAATTATTTACCTATTTTATAGGCGAGATCAAGGGATGGACTTTGAGATAAATTCATACTTTAAAATTATGTTCGTATAAGATGAATAAATAAAGAGAATGATTGGCCTAACCCTATTGAGATTGGATTAACTTGATCTAATTATACTATACGATGAATATCATATAATCTGATCAAATAGAGAGTAAATTATGGTTTTAACTAGAATTGTACTAACTATATTGTACTATCCATGGACTATACTATACGATTAACCTGGGAAAATTATTGAAAATTTTATTTTAGAGTTTCTTTGAAACAATTCTTATAAATATGATTTCTTTAGAAACCTTAAAAGCTTTTGGCTAGTCTTATTGAGTTTCATGAGAGATTTATGAGCATTGGGTTTTGTAACACCCACTAAAATATTGTTTAGTTGGACCTATATTGGCATGATTCTATAAGTTATATGTGTTAGAACTTTTGCATTACCTTACGTATGTGTTTGTGAATGTTTTGTATGTATACGAGTGTCTGAAACATTTATGAAGTGGGTCCCAAGGGTTTATGTGCATGAATAAGAAATATGAAATATTTCCTTAGGAGCACCATGGTGGCTGGGTTTGTAGCACTATGACACTAAGCTCTCTAACTTTTTGGAAAAATAAAGGGTTCACTATGGCTTTTGGTTGAGTCATGCTACACTGTGCTCTTTGTTGAGAGCATTGTGATGCTGCATGGTTGAGTACTACAATGTCTGGTCTAAATTTTACAAAAATTTCATTTTTCACACAATTTTTTATTTTTCAAAACCCCCATTGAGTTGCAACCTATAGAGAGAATGGGAGAAATTTTATAGAAAGAAAGTCTATTTCAAGCAACTTTGAACTATTTTATGTTGTCTATCCAATTCAAAAAATTATTCGGATTGAGGTAGGTTATATTTTGCCTATCTTAGTTTTTAATTTTTTTTTTAATTTTTTTTTATTAAAATTATAATTTTGTAGTGTAGAAGCTAGGATAACTCTACATCCATTAAACTTTCACCATGTAACTTTTTGTATATTGTTAAAATACAATCATTCTAAATATTTTAATATTTTTCTAAAAAACTTTAACTAGAGAAATAATTTTTTTTAATTAAAAATGATTACGATATCAAACAATAATTCCTAAGAACATTTAAAGCCATAAAACAAAATTTTAAATAATACCTAATAATATGGTGAATATTTGAAAACCTGAAATTTTTCCTATTTTTTTTAATTTATTGGCTACGAGTACAACATTCTATGAAGTTATGTAGTTTGGTATCTTAATTTAATTTTATTGAATTGAAATTGTATATTTAAAGTTCAAGGGAGGTTGTTAAACCTCATTGAATTGCCTAATGCATACCAAGAGGTGGGAGAATTAGTGTTTTTAAAATTTCCTTTTTCAAAAATCTCTGTATGAAAGTTTAAACCCAATTCACAACTTAATTTCAAAATCAGATCTTGTAATACAGAAGCTAATGATATAAAATCCAATGATATTTTTGTTTTGATTTTGCATTAAAAATAAATATGAAAATACATATTTTCTTTTTTTTTATATATATTTTTCATATAAACAAAAATAATGTCAATATTCTCAACTCAAACTTGCAAGAAAGCAAACAGGCAATAAATAAAAATGTAAAAAATAAACATACAAAAATAAAGAAAGAACACACCAGATTTAATAGTGGTTTGACTAAACAATAACCAATGCCCACTCCTAGAGTCTTTATATTTTCACTAAACTCTTAGTGTCTCTCATTTAGCATCCACTGCTAGGCGGAGAAGCTTTTATAACAATCTCTACTACCAACTCGGTGTGACAAAGTATTTGAATTCTTTTCACTCTCCTAATGAGGTAGAGAACCTTAGAATCTTGTTTCAACCTCCTAGTGAATGCAGAGAACCTTATAATCTATTTTTACCATCATAGTGAAGGCAGAGAACCATACGATCTTTAACCTTAATGCTTTTCTACCCACATCAACCCCCAGAGATTAATAAAGACACTGGAGGAAATAAGGTGTAAGCGTACTGGGAGAAATTGTGTGGATACGCCTCACACTACTTCTCCCTCTCTCACAACCTCACGTTCTCATTCTCCAAAGCCCTAAATCTCACAAAAGCTATCTATCAGAATATCTTTAAAAGCTATTATTATCTATTTTATCCATTAAGATGTCAATTTTCTTTTTGTTTTTGTTTTGTGGTTTTGTTCAGCTTATTAGAGATTTTGTTTGAGTTGATTTTTATCAGCTGTTGACCTTCAATTTTATGTTCAATTTCTGCTGTGTGTGCAGTTATTTTCGGTTAAGCTTATTCAGATTTCTATGTTTCCTAGAGCTTTGGCTGATAGTGTATTTTTTTTCTCCTTTTTTTTTTTTTTGAAAGAGTGGGAGTTTTCTATCTGGCTGTACTTCAGGCCTTGACTTATTATGTTTAATTTTTTTGGGTATGGTCTGTTCATTGGGTGTATCTCTGATGGTATCTTTTGAAGTCTGGTTAGCATTATTCATGTGAGGAATGGGTGGTTTAATTGTTTAAATACCTGTCATGGGTTAGTGTTTTCCCTTGATAATAGCAGTTTTCTATTTATTTTTTTCCATATTTCCTCATTGCCTGATGCCTTGGCTAGGCTTGTTCTACCATAATTTTTGAAATTAGAATATGTTTGGTTTATGTGATACGTTTACTCAGTGTGTTGAATAGTTGTTGGTTGATTTCATCAATTGTTTAAGGATTGGTTGTTTGCGTTCAAATTGCTAGTTGGGCCCCTTCTGCTGGGCTGTGGATTGATAAATTTATTGACAAGTTATTTCTAGCTAATTTGTTTTGGAGAATTTTGATCTTGTGCTATGGTATCTTACTATCTTTAAATATTTTTTGATGAATATGATTTTAAGATGATAGAAAAGTGGGTTATGAATTTAACTAACAAAATGATCTATTTCTCGTGCATGCCTTTTCTTTTTGTGACAATTTTATTGTAGGCTTTTTATATTTCAAGTTTTTTGGCTTCAATTTTTTGAGAAGAAAAGACTGGATCCATTGAATTTATGTATATTTTCTTATTTTTGGGTGTGGGCCTCTTGCGACACTAGATTGTTCTTAGGTAATTTTATATTGGTGCTTAGTAGGGAACTTGAGCTCTTATGTTTTATTTTGCTTTATTTTATAGCTCCCTGGAGCAGTAGTGAGCTTGAGGTTCCATTAAGGATCTTGTAATCACTTTTTTTATCAATACATAGGACCCTTTGTGGGTTTCCTAAAAAATAAAATGAATTTATTCAACAACCAAATACTTCTTACTAAAGCTGTAAGAGAGTTTTTATATCATGCTTCAATAATCCCTAAAAATTCAATTCTATCACTTCTAATCGTACATTGTTATATGGGATCATACATTATAATTAATTCATTTCATCTTATTAGTATTGTACGATAAATAGAGTTTTGTATTATTAGTTTAGCTAGTTTGAACTTATCATTTAGTACGATGTTAGGAATCTGATAGTATGATTAGTTCAATCAAACAGGATTTTTATCCAATATGATTCCTAGCGATTAATTATTATCCTGGGATCAAATCAAATATATATAGTATGATGGGGGGGGGGGGG
>NW_021318832.1:668850-841849 GCF_001605985.2 Dendrobium catenatum | reverse complement strand
CTGATTCGGTTTCATAATCATAGAATTAAATTATGTTAGATTTCTTAATATCATCCAGCACGATTTGCATCGTACAGTACGATTGGTTCAAATTTTAAATTTCAAATTGTTTCCTAATTTATGATTAGCAGTAGGACACACGATTTCTAAAGATCATCTTGTATGATGTATACCATATATTAACAATTTGTTCAAATTTAGATTTCCTTAATTAAGTGTTTAATTAATCACTATTTTACAAATATCATACAGTACAATCCAGATAATATAATATGGTATTCATAAAATTTACAACACTTCATTTTCCTCCCCATTGTGTGTGCATGGTTGCTAAGCTAGCATACACCTTTTAGAGGACTCTTGACTTAAGAAAAATAAAAATACAAACTCTTTACAAAAACATCAAGCATATTATACCAAGCCTTGAGATAAGCCTTTTGTACAGTGTACGATGTACTTGAAATATTAGTGTGCATAAAATAAATTCCAATAATAATATCATGAGAACCAAAGTAGAAGCCTAATAATATTTTTATCATCAAAATCATGAAATTTGGATCCTGACTTATAATAATCTCCCCCTTTTTGATGAAGAAAAATATTGATATTTGAATTTTTAAGTTAAGTTGATTGGCTCCTATTCTCCCCTTACTAACTATATTTTTTTTCTCTTGTATTGAAAAAAAAAGATAGAGTTAAACATAACAAAGAAAATTACAAATAACAATGATATATTCTACCAATATTCTACTCCCCCTTTTAATATCCCAAAAAGGGTAAAAACACAATGCAACCAATAACAAAGCATAACAAGAACCTCACAACACTAGAACATTCAGAAGTAAGGAGGAGCATGATCAGGAAATGGTGGTTGCTAGAAAAACTTTTGCACTGCAAAAAATTGGTTACTAAAATAGGCTTGATCATCCTCACGCTGCCACTAGAGATGCTGGTGTTACTATTGGAGTAGATTAATTTACTCATTGAGACACTCTAATTGCTGATTAGTTTATTATTAACGGGGGGAATTCTGCATCTCCAGTCAGTTTAGTTGCTAAATGATAGAGTCATAGTCATGAGTAGGATCTGGTGCTGGATATCCCCATACCTCTTCTAGCTCGAGATCATTCATATAATGTTTGTAACGGCATCAATCATTATGGAGTACATGAAAGGAGTTGATAGAGTAGAAGACTTAAAGGAGATGAGGTGGTGTAGGGTATTGTAGATTGTATTTGGATTCCATAATATAAACTATCATGTGACCTAGCGCTACATTTTGCTTACGCTTTTTTTTTGGGTCACAAATGCTTGTAAAATTTTTAATGTAGCAGATAATTAGGTCTACTGCATCGAAGTCACTTTATGACATAATAATGTATGTGACTAGGGATAGAGGAGGAGTGATATTTACCCTATCACTTGCTTTTGGAATGACTGTGTTATGAAGGATATACTGGATTATGCCATCATTTTAGACTAAGGTGCAACTAAGGTAGCATGAGTGTTCAGATGAGTATCCCTCAGAGTGAGATTTGCTTGGGTCCAGTCATAGTCAAGAAGAAAATCTATGGATTGTCTTTTGAGAATAGTGGCGGAGAGATATTGGATTTGGTTAAAATCTTCATAATTGATTTCTACACATCTTCTATACAAAAAAGATTGAAGGGCTGTCCATTCACTATTAACACTCAGACTGGTAAAGAATTCTTAATACATTTCAGAGCTGAATGAAAATGTTAAGGTGAGAATAAAGTGGACTGTAGTGCCATCAAAGAGATTGAGAACCTAAAAAATTAAGGAAGAACAATAGACTAAGAGAGAAGAAAAGGAATAATGTCATGATTGAAAGCTTTAGACTTCCCTATTTTTAAATAGAATTCAAGTAGATTTTATTATATGATATTGATCGTAAAGTATGATCAGGAGAAGTTAATTCATCCAGGCCAATTAGTCAAAAAGTTGGTCCAATCATACATTATTATCATAATCGTACTAGATGATCTTCGTTAAAGTGATCATCTTGAGGAGTCATCCTATATAATTTTTAACTAGGACAACGTAGTATGACTAAGTATTCATACAGTAGAAAGGCTAAATTAAATATTGCACTAACCAAATTAATTTTGTCCAACAATATTGACATAAACATTGTATAGCATGAAGAGGAGGTCGTATAGTATGATCATCAATTATTGGTCAAATCAGGACCATTGATTTCACAAGTGGTGAGGATGTGCAGATGTGTGTTTGAGTTATAAATTTGATTTTGAAAAAGAGGTTAAGAAAAGTTAATTTTCTTTGGAAGAATTTAATTTCTAGAGTTTTAGTCTTAAGATCGAAAATGACATTATGAATGCTCTATCACCTTGGGAAGTGAAGATATCATTCCCTAATGAGTTAAGATAACAAAACTAAAAGTTTCATCCTGATTATAATAGCCAAATTCGAGAAAGAACTACATTTGAATCCGAAGGGTTAAAATAACATTCTACCAAGTATCTAACTATTATAACATGAATAAGAGATCATTAATTTCATATTCAAAATAGCGATAGTAAATGGTGTAGCACTCTAGGGAAAGAAAAATAGTATTTATAATTAATTGATTAAATATAACAATTATGATCGACATTAATTTTGATTTTCCCAAAAGAAATTAATTGAGTTTTGAAAATTAATTTTGAAAATTAATCTATGTTCTAAATCTATTACAAGTGCAAGCCCTCGTAGTTAATTATATCATAGGAAATCTGAGTTCCTACAAAAATTCTTGATTAAAATAATGGCATAAATTTTATTTTGAAAATTTTTAAAGAGTGATATCAAAGGAAGTGAGGATGGAATCTCAATTGGGATCAGATCAAATTTGAATACTTAATTTAGAGATTGAAGGATGAAGGGTAGGGGTGTTTTGGGATTCTAAAACACTTTCGAAGCACCCCATCATATCCTAAGTTTTGGACTTTACACTTTAGTTTGAGGAGAAGTTTTGGTTTGAATTATCAATTTTATTAGAAAGTTAGGATTATATTCCTAGAAGGTGGAGGCTTATAGTATAAACCTAGCTTAGAACCTAAAATCAGTAGCCCGAACCTAGCTAATGTAGTGTAAATCTAGACTTCCCTTGGCCTGGATTGGGGTGCCAACTAACCACCTAGTCTCTTAAAATTTATGAATTTGATATTTAATGAAAGAGTGTTAGAACTTGTTGATTAAGAGTTGGGGTCGACGTCTAGATAATGTCTTAAGCGGCACCTTGACATACATAGGCCATTATGAATCTTGAAATAAAATTATTTAATTTTTTTAGACACTTTTAAATTTGTATCTAATACGATGCATGTTAGTTGACTTGATGAATTCAGAAATTACATATGAAGCAATTTTTAAAAAGGCTTAAAAATAGATTTTTCCTTAAAGACTCCATAACATTCCCTTGAAAGAATTGCACCCTAATAGGTCAGGTGGTTTGCTAGAACGCAGATAGCGGAGGGGCCTAATAAGGTAAAAAAAGTATAATAAGAATGTATGAGACTCTAGGTGATCCAAGCTTACTTCTTAAAATCATTAGAGTTTTTATGTGAGCTTAATATTTTTCAATTAATTTAAGTAGAAAACATTTTAACATACCGTAACGAGCCTTCAATCGAATTCCAGGCTAAATGAAAATTGACATGCAATAAAAAAAGTTAGAAAAGTATGTCATTTCTACTATGCAATCAATTAAATAAATTAATTAAATTTAATATTCAAATTGAAAGTCCATGTGGCAAGTTCCACTTAATAGTACATCTCAGGGTCTAAAGAAAAAGTAAAGTGGTCGGGTACCATTAACAATAGCCTCGATTTTACTCCTAAGAAATAGGTGACTTTATGAATGGGATTCTTCTTAATCTTCACTTCTTCATCCTTATGCAAACTCCTTGGATCCATCGGGTCTGGATATCCAAATGAAAAAAAAAACCCTCCTAAAGCAGGTGTTACCTTTTCTCATGGATACTTTAAACTATCTGAATTTGGATCTACAAAAGGAAAAAAACTCTCCCCTAAGGGGTGTTCTTTCCTCTTATGACTCCAAATTAGATATCTTTCCCATCTTAAATGATGACTTTTAGATTTACAACTCAATTCTTAAATTAAAATATATTTGAATAAAAAATAAAAATCTAGAAAAAAATCACTTTCATAGTTATCCTAAATAGTTAACATTTAAATAATCTCAAGCAACTACATAATAGAATATTAAAATGCTCAACCCAACCACACATGTTTTTTAAAATTTTAAATTAAAGATCTTAAAAAATTGAACAATTTGATATAAAATATGAAAATTTTGGATTAATATTAAATTTTAATAATTTATTAAATATTCTAGTTTTTAAATAGCTTTAAATTAATTAGAAGGTTTTGGCAATAGCGACAATGTTAGGAGGACAAGGGATGGGCCAAGATTGGGATATCGTAATTATGGTCAATCATTGACCAGTGATATAATGATTAGCAATGATTGCACCTCCGATAATCATTGCTAATCATCGAAATCATGAGCGATGTTTTATTTATCCAAGTCAGCACGTATCGAGAGCTATTTAATACATAGAAAATGACTAAACCATTAATCATAAGATCAACAGTCCAGATGTTGTATATCGCTTGACTAGTGAAAATCGTAGCCCTAAATAAAAAAATGACTCAAACCCTCAATAAGGTTGATCAAACCACTTGAAGTTTTAAATAAAGATATCTCCTATGAATAGAAACTGTGGGTAAGTGGTTTGAAATCTTAATAAGCAATTAAAAAAAAGTTATTTAAAACTAAGTGTAGTGACATAGGGTTTGAGTTTTAAAAGAATCTCATTGGTAGATTTTGGTAATTTTTGTATCACTGACTTTGTAGTTTGCCCATGCTTATTTCTCCTGAAGATATCTCATCTTAAAACACCCTCGATTATTAGACATCCAAGCTGGAAGGAGTTCAGTTTAATGTGTCGGAGAGCTGCCTCCGGTGAGGCTTTGACGGTCAAATTGAGCTTGGAATATGTGGAAGGCGTTCCCTAGGGGAAAAATGAAAGAAAATATGGATTGGAGGAGCTCAAGGTAGTGAGAGATGATAGCTTGAGTGAATGAGACCTATTTGGTCACTTAGCTCAATTCAAACCCTCTAGATAGGGAGAAATTATTCTGTGTGGAATCCAGTCACAAAAGTGTATTCTGTCACTTATGTGGAAAGTAAAAAAGTCAATTGACTCGCTCAACCCGCTAAGGCCCGACCTGTCAAAATTATTTGTCAAAGGCCCGACCCGGGAGATAACGTTAAATTTAGGTTGGCGCCTTTTTTTTCAGAATTTAAGGCGCGAATCACCACAATATATAATGCTTTTAGCCAAAATTTTTGTAGAAAAAATGCCGATGAATATGGAGATTGATCTGGATCTGGAGGAGGATGTTGGTTTTTATGAGCAGACAATATTTTCGCAGGTCTTGGAGAAAGCCGATAACCTGGAGAATGCCGATGTCCAGGAAACAAGCGCACATGAAGCAGAAAACCTAAAACCAATGCGACTGGATGAAAAGTTTAGCTTATCGATAAAGTTCACCTTCTTCCAAGTTTTATTTATAGCAATGTTACAATTAAACTTCTTTACAGAGTCATTTTTTTAATGTAATTATTTTAGGGTACAAAGATTTTTGATGTATTTATTGTGTTTAACAAAGATGCGTATTTTTATCAACAATGTACATAATGTTAAATTGTAATTGATTTTAAAAGAAAACTCGATGTTCCCTTCTTTTAAAGTATTATTGAGCTAGGGTACAATAAAGAATTTGTAGTTCGATTTTCTTATTGCCAAGTTTTGTTGCGTATTAATTGCGTATGTATTGCTTATTTGTTTGATATATATTGAGTATTATCTGCGTATTGATTTGGTATACATTACGTATTAATTATGCATATATTGTGTTTTTATTACGTATTGGTTGCGTATTGGATAATTCATTTATTGCGTATTTATCAGAATGTTTATGTTAATGAGAAAGAGGCATACGAGGCTTATCGTAATTATGGCCAAAATCTTGGTTTTAGTGTTTGTAAGGATCATCACAGTTACTAGCCAAATTCCAGAAATTTAAAATCCAAGGACTTTGTTTGTTCAAAGGCTGGTTTCAAGAAATTGCCTGATCTTAATATCCAAAGGAAATATCAAAAATATGATACTCGAACTGGTTGTCCAGCTATAATTAGATTTACAGTGGATGAAGCTGGATATTGGAAGGTGAAAATTTTTATTGAAAATCACAATCATGATTTGCCTAGGCCAGAAGACCGGCATCTTCTTAGGTCATGCAGGAATATGTGTGATGAAAAAGCTTATGTTCTTAAAGCAATGATAGATGCTGGGATAAGAACCATTGATGCATTTTCCTTCCTTACTGATGAAGTTGGAGGTGTTGAAAATATTGGATTCACAAGGAGGGATGCGTACAACTTTATTCAAAAAATAAAAAGAGCAAATATTGAACTTGGGGACACTAATACTTTGATTGAGTTATTTAAAGAACGTCAAATTAATGATAACATGTTCTCTTGGGATGTCCAGAAGGATGAATTTGATAGATTGTTAAATTTTTTTTGGGTTGATGGGATTGGTAAGATAGATTATGACTGCATTGGTGATGTGGTAATTTTTGATACAAGTTATAGGCTTAATAAGTATAATTTGGTATGCGTACCATTTGTCGGGGTTAACAATCATTGACAAAACATTTTGCTTGGGGTGGCCTTCTTGTCCGAAGAGACAATTGAATCATTTACGCGGGTGTTTACAATTTTTGTTTGAATGATAGGTGATAAACAGCCAAAAACAATATATACAGATCAAGACCAAGCAATGGCTAGGGCCATAGAAGTTGCACTGCCTCACAGTCGCCATAGACTGTGCCAATGGCACATCCATAAAAAGGTTCCATCAAAAGTATCGTGCTACAATACCAACAACAAAGTCAAAGGCCTCTTCAATAAGTGTTTGAGCAGATGTGACTCTGAGGAGGAGTTTGAGAATGCATGGGCTGAATTGATCATACATGGGAACCTCCAAGATCATGTTTGGTTGTAGGATCTTTATAGGATAAGGAATAAGTGGTCAACAACCTTCAATAAGCATTATTTTAGTATAAACATTCTATCCACACAACATATCGAGTCTACTAATAATGTGTGTCATGGCATTTCTAAGCCCACAAGTTCTATAACTGATTGCTTTCTAGGTTTAGAGAAGGTGATGAGGAATTGGCTCCAGAATGAACAGGATGATGATTATAGATGCAGCCAGTCTGAAATAGATCCTGTAATAAAAAACTGCTCAATATTAAAGTAAGCTGCTCAATTTTATTCAAAGAAAATATATTCATTTTTTGAACAAGAAGTTTTACAAGGCATTGGTGTAATGAGTGTAGAGCTTGAGTCTAGTGATTCTTCTAAATTTTTTGTCTATTACACAGAGAAAAAGGATCACTCTAAACCATGGGTTGTTAATTTTGATGCACAAAATGGTAACATTCAATGCTCCTGCATAAAGTTTGAAATGATGGGTTTATTGTGTTCTCACTGCATAATAGTTTTGAGGCAAATGACTATTGGGAAAATTCTTGAGAAGTACCTACTATTGCGATGGTCAGCACGAGCTCGACAAGATATATATTATGGTCTAAATTTGAAAGAAAATTCTCAAAATAGCTCTAAAGCTAGTAGCGGATTCATATTCAAAAATTATATCAGCAGGTTTGCATATGAATTGAGCACACGAGCGCAGTTGAATGAGGGTGGTGAAGAATTCCTATTGGCTTCGATGAAGGATACATCTGAAAAACTCGATTTGGTTTTTTTTGGGAAGAGAAATACATACAAGTCTATATAGGGTGGCAGTGTACAACTGAAAGACCCTCTAAAGCGTAGGCCTAAAGGCATATCCAATGCTAGGCTGAAAAGCCACTGGGAAAAGAAGCCAAAGAGTATGATTTTATTTTCTGACTAATTTGATTTATTGCCTATTATGACATATTGTTATTAATTTTTTTAACAGGGAAACCACCAATGAAGAAATACACAACAAAAATTGAGACTCCTTCAACCATGCCAGAATGCTTAACGGAGGATTTCATAAATTCTTTACACTCCAAGCAACCATCAGCTCAGTAGTGTAATTTCACAAGCATGCCTGAATGCTTCACTGAGGACTTCATAAATTCTGTACAGTCTAGTCAGCCATCTCCAGCTAAGTAGTATAATTTCACAAGCATGCCCAAATGGTTAACGGAGGACTTCATATCACAAGCATGCCCGTCTAGTCAGGCATTAATACAACAATTCACAAGCATGCCCGAGTGCATGACCGACGATTTCATAGCCGGGGAACCGTCCAGTCAGCCATCAATAAAGCGAGCAAATCATTCTAATTTTACAAGCATGCCCAAATGCTTCACTCAGGAACACATAAAAGATGTACGTTCAAAAAAGCCATCGGCAATGTACCTGAAGTTGATGGATATCATTAAATCAGAAAATTCTATGTAATAAGAATATTTGTATTATTATCTTTAGAGATATTTATTTTATAAAGAATATTTAATTTGCGTATGGCCGCGTATACAATGCGTACTGGATGCGTATACAGAGCGTATTTTCTATGTTTCTGAAAATGCAATGTATTTAAAAAAAATAACTTTGATTCTCCATATACTCCAATATTAGGTCTCATTGAGAAATTTTTTATAATCACTTTATAACGATGGTAAAATGAGTATTTACATGATTCAAACTGAAGGAATGCATCGAATCAATTAAATTCAAATTAAATAAAATTTTTTAAAGTTAAAACCAAGGACTGTGATTTGCGTATTCCGTGGTACATAATGCGTATAACCAAAGTATATACTACGTACTTTGCAAACCCATAGAAATCTCTCATAATCGTAAGGAATAAAGGTTCAATGGTGAGAAACCAAATATTCAATGCTTCCTGACTCTTTTATTCAAGAGACGAAGCATTCCAAACAACTTTGATTCTCCATATACTTCAATGACTGATAAACTAGTGAAGATAACACCCACACTCTAGAATCATCACTTGTGTAGCACAAGGGTATATACAAATGCTATGTCTCATTTAGAAATTTTTTATAATCATTTTATAACGATGGTAAAATGAGTATTGACATGATTCACACTGAAGGAATGCATCAAATAAATTAAATTCAAATTAAATAATTTTTTTAAAGAAAAAACCAAGGACTTTACTTGCGTATTGATTGCATATTCCGTGCGTACCTAATGTGTATACTAAGCGTATGTATTGCGTACTTTGCAAACCCATAGAAATCCCTCTTAATCGCAAGGAATGAAGGTTCAATGGTGTAAACCCAATATTCAACCCTTCCTGACTCTTTTATTCATGAAGCGAAGCATTCCAAACAACTTTGATTCTCCATATACTCCAATGACTGCTAAAATAGTGATGCATAACACCCACACTCTAGAACCATCACATGTGTAGCACAAGGGTATACACAAATACTATGTCTCATTTGAGAAATTTTTTATAATCATTTTATAACGATGGTAAAATGAGTATTGACATGATTCATACTGAAGGAATGCATCAAATCAATTAAATTTGAATTAAATATTACTTTTTTAAGGAAAACCCAAGGATTGTGATTTGCGTATGGATTGCTTATTCCGTGCGTACCTAATGCGGATAACCAGCGTATGTATTGGGTACTTTGCAAACCCATAGAAATCCCTGTTAATCGCAAGGAATGAAGGTTCAATGGTGAGAAACCCAATATTCAAACCTTCATGACTCTTTTATTCACAAGACGAAGCATTCCAAACAACTTTGATTCTCCATATACTCCAATGACTGCTAAACATGTGAAGCATAACACCCACACTCTAGAACCATCACTTGTGTAGCACAAGGGTATACACAAATCCATGTCTCATTGAGAAATTTTTTATAATCATTTTATAACGATGGTAAAATAAGTATTGACATGATTCATATTGAAGGAATGCATCGAATCAATTATATTCAAATTAAATAAATTTTTTTAAGGAAAAACCAAGGACTGTGATTTGCGTATTGATTGCATATTCTGTGTGTACCTAATGCGTATACTAAGCGTATGTATTGAGTACTTTGTAAACCCATAGAAATCCCTCTTAATCGCAAGGAATGAAGGTTCAATGGTGAGTAACCCAACATTCAACCCTTCCTGACTCTTTTATTCACGAGACGAAGCATTCCAAACAACTTTGATTCTCCATATACTCCAATGACTGCCAAACTAGTGAAGCATAACACCCACACTCTAGAACCATCACTTGTGTAGCACAAGGGTATACACAAATACTATGTCTCATTGAGAAATTTTTTATAATCATTTTATAACGATGGTAAAATGAGTATTGACATCATTCATACTGAAGGAAGTCATCGAATCAATTAAATTTGAATTAAATAATTTTTTTTAAGGAAAAACTAAGGACTGTGATTTGCGTATGGATTACGTATTCTGTGCGTACCTAGTGCGGATAACCAGCATATGTACTGCGTACTTTGCAAACCCGTAGAAATCCTTCTTAATCGTGAGGAATGAAGGTTCAATGGTGAGAAACCCAATATTTAACCCTTCCTGACTCTTTTATTCATGAGGCGAAGCATTCCAAACAACTTTGATTCTCTATATACTCCAATGACTGATAAAATAGTGAAGCATAACACCCACACTCTAGAACCATCACTTGTGTAGCACAAGGGTATACACAAATACTATGTCTCATTAAGAAAATTTTTATAATCATTTTATAACGATGGTAAAATGAGTATTGACATGATTCATACTGAAGGAATGCAACGAATCAATTAAATTTGAATTAAATAAAATTTTTTAAGGAAAAACCATGGATTGTGATTTGCGAATGGATTGCGTATTCCGTGCGTACCTAATATGGATAACTAGCGTATGTGTTGCGTACTTTGCAAACCCATAGAAATCCCTCTTAATCACAAGGAATGAAGGTTCAATGGTTAGAAACCCAACATTCAACCCTTCCTGACTCTTTTATTCACGAGACGAAGCATTCTAAACAACTTTGATTCTCCATATACTCCAATGACTGCTAAAATAGTGAAGCATAACACCCACACTCTAGAACCATTACTTGTGTAGCACAAGGGTATACACAAATATTATGTCTCATTGAGAAATTTTTATAATCATTTTATAACAATGGTAAAATAAGTATTGACATGATTCATACTAAAGGAATGCATCGAATCAATTGTATTCGAATTAAATAAATTTTTTAAGGAAAAACCAAGACTGTGATTTGCGTATTGATTGCGTATTCCGTGCGTACCTAATGCGTATACTAAGCGTAAGTATTGAGTACTTTGTAAACCCATAAAAATCCCTCTTAATCACAAGGAATGAAGGTTCAATGGTGAGAAACCCAACATTCAACTCTTCCTGACACTTTTATTCACGAGACGAAGCATTTTAAGCAACTTTGATTTTTTTAAGAAAAAAATCAATTACTATTATTTGCGTATGGAATGCATATTTAATGCGTCTATACTGCATATTATATGCATATAGAATGCATACTTTGCAAACCCATAGGAAATTCTTCTTAATCACATGGAATGAAGGATCATTACCCTAAACAGTTTATTCAACGATTCCTTATTCTTTTCTACATGATACGAAGCATTCCAAACACCTTTAATTTTTTTTTAAAAAAACTAAGGATTATTATTTGCGTATGGAATGCATATTTCATGTGTCTATACTAAGTATTATAAGCGTATAGAATACGTACTTTGCAATACCATAGGAAATCATTCTTAATCACAAGGAATAAAGGATCATTGACCCTAAACACTTCATATATCACGCATTGATAAACATTTTATGCACAGATAATTTACATTTTATGCACAGATAATTTACATATATCAGTTATTTACACAAAAATAAAATATGAAAAGTTCATTTCAACGCAGCACAAAATAATGCGTATGAGAATTCTGCCCTATATTTTGGCATTTTTTCCTGCCAATCTTGACTCTCTCTCCACTTTGAGTTTTTTTATCGAATAATATTCTCCATGTATTTACAAACAAACATTCCACAATCTGTATTGTTGGACTGAGTTGGAGCCTTCTTGATTGTCTTGAAACTCCATTTGTTGATATTATCATTAAAAGCTTTTTTGTAATCCTTATATAAGCTTGCAATCTGAACAATATATAGAATATAATTTAGTTCACTGAAAATAATTTTGAAATACTTTAGCAATATAAGCTTACAATCAAACTCACAATCTTTATAGCAATACTTTTATGCATAGGGTTGGGAACAGAATCGTAAAATTCCCATTTTTCTGATTTTGGTAACCAACCAGAAGGGTCCAGTGCGAACCGTCAATAATTGGATTAAGTATAATGTTTCATGAATGAACAGAACTATAATTTATGTGTTCGATGAATAATTTTAAACTTTCATCCTTTAATTTGTAATGCTGCAAGATATAAATATAAGAATAAAATAGTCAAAATATATAATTATATATATAATAAACTAGTATACTAACCCAATACATTAGTGAGATGTATAAAAATTTATGATACTTGTCTGGTGAAATTTTAGCCTTCTCATTTCATAAAATGGAAAATGAATCAACATGATCATTTTCAAGGTAACCATCGGATAATATTTCGTCTATCATACGTCTTGAAATTATGACGTTCCTAGCTTCAAATATTGGCATGCTACTGAAATCATTAAAAGAAAAAATATGCATTAGGTACGCATATAAATTACGCAATCCATACGCACAAATTACGCACTATGTATGCATCTGTTACGCAATCCATACGCACAAATTACGCATACATTACTCAAATAAAATACCTATCAAGATAATTCTTTATGTTCTCTCTGATAAAAGTTCCTTCTCTGGAATCAACATCTCCAAGCCAATGAAGTTCATTGTAGGACTAGCAGGGCCCTTTACTATAACATTAACATTGATTACTTCTTTTGGTTGTGGAACTTTTTGGGCATGTTCTTTTTCCGGAGGTTCATTTGGGGATGGTTTCACTTGAGGAGGTTCTTTTAAGGATGGTTCTACAAGGGGAGGTTCTTTTGGGGATTCAACAATTTGACTTGGTTCTTCTTGGGGAGCTTCTTTTGGTGATGATACTTGATGGGATGGTTTTACTAGGGGAGGTGCTTTTGGGGATGGAACTTTCTATGATGGCTCTTCTTGGGCAGGTTCTTCTTGGGGGTGGTGTACCCTTTTCTGCTTCTTGTTTTTCTTTTGGATTGATTTTCTGTCTAATTTATGCTTTTTGTAGACCCTTTCAGCAGCCTAGGTCATCTCTTGGTCAGCAGCCTTGGTCATCTCTTGGTTATTGATATTCTCTAGGGCTTCGGTCTTTGTGTGTTCAGAAGATATCCTAATATTCTTCATTATATGGGGAATGAATGATGAGGAGGAGGGAGCAGCTTACTGATCAGGATTAAGAATTCCTTCAACAATGTAATTTTGGATCTTGTTATCAATAAGATCAACTCTTTTCATAATTTGCTCAAAATTCTTGATCATCCTAGCTTCAATTTCTTGGAAGAGGTTGACCATGGCATCCTGCACTATTTTCATTACTTTCTCTTCTAGATCATCGAATGATTGGGGTTGGGTTTTCAAGGTAGATTTGGGTTCGGGCTGCTGGGGAGATTGTGGGGGGAGATGATGTTCAGGTGTGTTGGTTTGAATGGGTGAAAGAGGGCTTGATGGATATTTCTTGATACCCAGAAGATTAGATTCTCCAGGGGTAACACCTTTAATGTCAATAAAAGTCTGTGAAAAATTAATCTGTAATAAATATGCAATCTATATGCTATAAATACGCAATGTATACACAATACATATGCAATATATACGTAATACGTACGCAATATATACGCAGTACATACGCAATAAATAAGCAATATATAAATATTTTCACAATATATACCTGTCTTCTTTTTAAATTAACAAATAATTTAGCAATCTTCTCAGTGTTATATACAATGTCATCACCCCATCGAAGGAAATGGGGACTTCTCTTAGGGTACTTCGGGAGATAAATGGAAGTGTGCTATAGGAACCAAACCTGCATAAAATTGAGATCTTCTTAGTAAATTCTAGCAAATCAATCAGTCAAATTAAATGTTAAATTAGAATTATTTTACTACTCACAATTAGCAGTGGCACAAATCTATTGACATAACTTGCTGGCTTGTTCTTTGAGATCTTCAAAGATACATTATTAAAATCTTCAATCAGGCATTCCCAAATTGACCATGCCAAGTTAATTGATGAAAAATTATCAACATTATTTGCTATTGTTTTTAACAACCTAAGAATTTTGAAGTTGCTTTGTTGGAAAAATAAATTTGAACATAAATACATAATAAATGTTTTTGACATAGTCTCTGGGGCACTTCCTCTTGTCAACTCAAGCATTTCAGACTTTATATCCTTTGAAGTGATGGTTGAAGTTGGCAAGGTCATCCAGGTAATCTCCTCACCTTTGTTTGGAAGACTAGTAAGCAGTGCCACTTCATCAGCTGTGAAAGGTACAACATGACCCTCTATAATAAAACTTTGCTTTTGAATACTCCACATTGTCAACAGCTATTAAATCAGTGGGGCGTTTTGCTCAAATCTAGGAAAATGAAGAAATTGGAAGATATTCAGGTTCTTCAATTTTTCTTCAACTTCAAGAGGAATTATCTCAGAAAAAGTATCACAGATTATTCTAAATGTTGAAACATAGCAGCGATAGGATATAGGACGGACGTAAATCTACGTAAATTAAGAAACTAAAATTAATTTAGAGAAGCAGATGATACGCATTAAGTACACATATAAAACATAATATATACGCAAAGAATACGCATATTATATGCATTTCATACACATGGTGTACGCAATATATACGCATACTGTATGCAAAGAATACAAAAAATATCAGTAGAAATCAATAATTATTTACGCTAAACATTTTCTTTATTGGAAGTTTATTTTTATGATTTAAAGATCCAAAGTATTTATTATAAAATGTTAGGATTTATCTTCAACATATACACATAAAATAAGCAAAATATACGCAGAATATACACATTATATACAAAGAAAATATGCAGAAAGAACTTAAATGGTGAGATAAATATAATTTTTTATCGTTCTCGGAATGATTTTATTTTTTATTTTGGTTTCTTCCGCAAATACGCATTGAAAACCAAAGAAATACGTATAACACTTTATGTCAAAGTAAGCAATAACGTACCTTTTTTCTTTGCAGGTGAATCCTTCTCTTCCTCCATTTGAGCAGAAGAGATTGTTGGATATTTTTGAGAAGATTTTTTTTGCAGGAACCCTCGAGAGAGAACTGGAGAGAATGGCCGAAATGTGAAAATGTAAAAATTTTCTGCCTTTTTCATATTTTTACTGTTAAATTTGATGGGCGGGCGGGTGTCTCGTCGTCTGTAGTAAACGGGTTGGGTCTTAACTTTCCACGTAAGCACAACACGCGTAATGTTTTTATTGGCAACCGAACACACCTCTGTGACCGGATTCCACACATAATAATTTCTCCTAGATAGGATAGATGGTCCTGATTATTTTGGGAGTAATGCTTGATGTTTTCCCCCTGTCCTAGGGTAGGTACGAGGTAGGAAAAATGACAGCCCCAGTGACATGAAATGGAAAGCTCTCTTTATCTTTACATGGGGAGGGGACCACTTGACTTAGGTTAGGAATTAACCTATAAATTGAGGCTTCTTTAAGAATTTTTTAGAAGCCATTTAGACCTCATTTTTTTCAGCATAATTACGATGTTTTTGGTTCAAATCGTGGAAGTAGTTACTACTCTACTGTTTGATAACACTCCTTTTGCATAATACATTTTCCTGTATCTCCATTTTCTGCCAATCTAAAAAGGAAAAAAATGCCTCTTATCGGTCTGTTCCCTTAGTTGAAAAATGAAAAACTCCATTTTGCCCCACCAATATATCCGCAGGAGCAGCTTCCACCTTCCTCTTCTCCCCAATGGCAAAAATGGTTGCCGCTAGCTCATCCTCTCCGACTGAACCCAACTTCCTCTTCTCGTATTCCAATTCCACTTCATTTATCTTCCTCTTATTATTCTTCTTATTTGACCCATCCCCGTTGGCATCTTCCATAAGCTTCATCCTCTTCTTATAACTCCCGCCTCTCTCTTCCTCTTCCTAGCATTGGAATGCTCTAATTCCAAGTTTTTTGCTTCTTTCATGGTGTCATTCTTAGCTACACTAGAATCCATCCCTAACCCTAGTTTCTTCGCCAGTATGGCCATTAACTACGCTGGATGTCACTTACAGCGGAAGGGATTTGACAACTTCCTCCTTATCTTTGCTTATCTTTTTAGATTTCTTTCCCATTTGGAGATCCGATTTGATATGGGAGAAGTGGGCGGCAGGAAAGTGGAAGGAAATGGTGGACCCGCGTCTTGCCGGCGAGTTTGATGATGTTGGTATGTTGTGAGTCAAGCAGTGCAATTTTATCTCCTTGTTAGATGAAATGAAGCTCTACGTAAAGTCATCTCATGTTTACTTACTGTTAATAACAGAGAAATTTTGTTTTTTCTGCTGAGAAGAGCATAGCTTAGGTTTATGAAAGCATTCAAATAATTATATAACCAAACGAGGTATCAGTTCTCTAATTAATTTTTTGTAGAACTCCATTTCTTCAATTATTATTTCGCAACAAGCTTATATAGAAGGAGTGTAGAAACCAAATGAGGCCTTAAGCTGCTGGAGTTTGTTTGAATCAAAGGGATTAGGAGATTAAAATTTATTTTACCATTTAAACCTCTTGAAGCCCTTAGGAGACTTTATTGACTAGGTTTACCAGTTAACCATTCTCAAGGCTGATGATGTGGAGGTTAGGGAGGTCTTGAGTACTGGTTTGAATGAGATTTAAGGCAACCAATTAGAAGTTTGAGTGGTCAAAACATAACCATTCAAGTTTGACTAAATTTTACAATGGCTTGGCTTGGTCAAATTGACCATGGTTTGACTCATGTTGGATTAAGAAGTGTTCAAGATGTTAAATAAAATGAATTTAAGGATTGTTAAAGGAATGGGGTTAAAGTTTGATTGAAAGAGCATGTGGATTGTAGGGTTTGACCATGGGTCCAGGGTTGACTAAATCAAAACAAATGTGATTTGACTCAAAATGAGTTGGATACATTTAAATTAATCATTGAAGTGAGCTTCAGATTTTAGAGGGCTTGATTTTGTTAAATGGATTGGATTAACCCATTTCAACCTAAAGGGACCATTGGGTCAACCTAGGTTGACTTGGTCAACCAAGTTGACCCAAGGTATGGGTTTAGGCTCAATAGGTTTGGTTTGACATATGGAGTCTGATAGAGGTGGTCTCAAAGGTCAGAATGGTCATTTGGGTAAAAATAATTATTCATGCCCTTAAAGGGCTATTGGGTCAACCTAGTTGAGTTTGAGATCAACAAATTTGATTTAACATCTTGAGTATGGTAGAAGTGATTTCAAGGGTTAGAATGGTCATTTAATTCAAAATGATGGTTCGAACCCTTTATGGGTTGTTTGGTCAACCTAGGCTGACTTGGTCAACCTAGTTCACTTAGGGCATAGGTTTGGGTTCAACATGTTTGATTTGATGTTTTGAGTTGAATAGAAGTGGTCCCATGCAAAGATGAGGCCATTTCGATTGAAATTACCTTTAAAGCCCTCAAAGGGCAATTTAGTCAAACTAGGTTGACTTGGTCAACCAAGCTTGACCATGGTTTGGGTGTGAGTCCAATGCATTTCTAATGGTGTTTATGATGCATTAGAGGTAGTTTTTGGATTTGGTTTGACTGGTTCATGTTGAAGTTTAAAGAAAATTTCAATTTTTCCCTTATAGGATATTTTGGTCATTTTGATCCCTAATCAACTGGGGTCAAACTGAGCACCAAAATATAGTTTAATACTTAACACATCAGAATCAAGAGTTTGGATATAATCAAATATTTTAGGGAAGGCCCCATGGTCAAAATTCATAAGGTGATAGGTCTAAGTTGCATGGGCCATAAATATTTGATAATTATGCACCCCTTGGAAATAGATTCAGTTTCTAGGGCTAAAGGTCTCAGAATGAGATCAAATTTGAAGGGTAGATCCTAGGGACATTCCTGATCAATATGAATATGATAGATCATTAATTAGGGGTCATTTATTTTGAGTAAGATAGCTATCTATATATTTTGATGTGTTTACTTTGACTAAGGAATGTTCGATCATCTCTTTATTTTACACTAAATCCAAGAAAATATGTAAACTCTCTCTTCATACTCATCTCAAATTCTTTGGTCATTGTTATTGTAAATTCATCACACATATTTTCATTTGTAGATCCAAATAATATACTATCCACATAAATTTGAATAATGAGTAAATCATCTCCTATCTTTTTTATGCATAGGGTGGTTTCTACACTTCTCTTAATAAATAATGTATATAGGAGAAATGTGTTATGCTTCTTATACCAATATGCAGGAGCTTCCTTTAACTCATATAATGCCTTTCTCAGTTTATAAACATGATTGGGAAAAGTTAAATTTTTAAACCCAGGGGGTTATTCTACATAAACATCTTTCCTAATTACCACATTTAGAAAGGCAATTTTAAAATCCATCTGATATAGTTTGAAGCCTATAAAATATCCAAATACTAATATAATTTTAGTGAGTTTTGATCTGGCCAGAGGAAAAAAAGTTTCCTTAAAAGCAATACCTTTAATCTGATTGTATCCCATGGCTACTAGCCTGCCTTTATTCCAAATTACTACTCCAGAGTCATTCACCTTATTCTTGAACACACACTTAATTCCTATAATACTCTAGTCCTTAGGTCTACCAACTAACAACCATACTTCATTCTTAATAAATAGGTTCAACTCTACTCTCATAGCAAGGATAAAAATTTATTATATCGAGCTTAATCTATACTAATGGGTTATACTATAAAGATAAATACATAATAACTAATCTCCTTTCTAAGTCCATACCTAATTCTAGCTCCTACGGATGGATCTCCTAAGACGAGTTCTTTACGATAACTAGATGAATACCTCCATTTTCTAGGAAATGGTTCCTAATATTCTTCTCTATTTCCATCAATGGATTCTACTCCTTAGGAAACCTCTACTTATTCTCCTTCATCTAACTAGGCTCCCCTGATCTATCAAATTCATCAAATATAACATGGGTGGACTCCTCTACCACTAAGGTCCTCTTATTAAAGATCCTATAGGCTTTACCTACAAACGAATAACCTAAAAAGACTCCATCATATTTTGGGAAAAAAATTCTTATAGGAGATTTTTCATTGATGAGAATAAAATATTTACATCCAAAGACATGATGTGAAAGATACCTTAAGCAGCTCATAGGGTGTCATATAAAGCTTGGATCTTATATTAACCATATTTAGAACATAACAAGAAATATTCATTGCTTCTGCCCAAAAATACCTAATGAGGGAATATTCAGTTAACATATAGCTGTGGTAGCTTCTACTAAGATTCTCTTCTTTCTTTTAGATATCCCGTTTTATTGAGGGATCATAGGGATAGAGAAATTATATTATATTCCCAACTCCTTATAATATGATTCATACCTATCAATTTCAAATTTTTCAACATGATCACCATGGATAGTTGGAATTTTACATCCTAATTTTCTTTAAATCCAAGTGGATAATATTCTAAATTTCTCAAATGATTCACTCTTATGAGATAAGAACATAACCCATATAAATCTTGAGTAATCATATCACATACCCAAAGGTATTCCCACCTAAGCTGGTTGTACTAACATGCCCAAATAAGTTCATATGCAGGATTTTTAGTGGGCTAGAGGTGATGATATTCTTAATGGAATGAATTGATACTTTGACTTTTTCCTTGTTGGCAGGCATCATAAAAGTGGTCCTTAGAGAAACCTAACTTAGGTATGCCTCTAACTATCTTTTGGGTGATCTTCCTAAGTGGGTTCATGCTTCCAATACATAATCGCCTATGTCATAGCTAAGATTCATCAAAAAAAATTTCAAACATAAGGAATTTGAATATTTAATATCATTTAAATCAAGCATGTAAACATTGTTATTTTTTTTCCTTCTAAAATAAGTTTACCATTTAAACTAATAAATCATTTAGTATATAGAAATTTGATATCAAAACCTCTATTACATAATTGATTAATACTAAGTAGGTTGTGTTTCAAATCGCCTACTAGAAAAATATTCTCAATGATAAAATTTTTAGAATTTTCAATCATATTTGAGCCCACCACTTTGCTGGTGGTGTTATCTCCAAGTGTAAACTTGTCTCTTGCCCTGGCCTGCAGCATGATGAATTACTTTATATCTCAAGTTATGTGTAGAGAGAATCTACTATCCAGGTATCACATGCTCCCACTAGGCCTTTTGGGAGAGTACCCCTATAAAGTCAATCAAGGGTTAGATTTAGGAACCCAAGTTAGTTTGGGAACCTCATTATGCTTATTTGAATAAATGGCATGCATGCTATGCTATGATGAACTTGACTTTGGCCTCTATAATAAATGTGTTCAACCATGCCACAAGAATAACACCTAACCTAATGAATGAATTTAATAATCTATGTATGGTGTTACACTTCTTCCTCAAGAAATCAGATACATTTGTATCATAGGATGTGGCTCTATATAAAGAGGCCCATGAGTGTTTTGTTGTATTTCACTGAGCTTCTTTGACAAGCAATCAATTGCACTTTTCTCACTAACTAATTTTAGTAGAATGCCATGCTTTTCAATTTCTAGCTCTTCTCTAAGTGATTCTAATTCCTTGAATGCTTTCTCTAATTCAATATGTTCATATTTCAAGGATTTGTGTGCTTTGGTTAATTTAATATGCTTACTTTAAAGAATTCATGAGACTTTGATAATTTAATATAACTTTTATTCAATGCATCATATTCATATAATATAGATGAATGCTCTTGATCTAAAGTGATGTGTTCAATTTTAAAAATAGAGTGCTCATTAATTAAGTTTCCATACTCCTCTTTCAAAATTGAAATTTTTTTCTCAACATAGTATGTTGTTTTCTTAGCTTCCTATATGAACCATGAATTTCCTCATAAATGAAAAATAGTTCATCATAGGTTAGCTCGCATACCTCATCTTGATCAGAGTTAACACTTAAGTCATTTACCATTAAGCATAAGTGTGTTACCTAATCATATTGGAACAATTAATCCAAATTTGATCCCCCAATTAAAGGATTAATTTAGGCAAGATTTGATTATATCATATAGTATGATGACTATCGTACGGTATGATTAATATAAATTTTGAATTTTAAAATATTGCCTAAATTATGATTGGAGGCTGAGATCTTAATTTCAACTAATTATCTTGTATGATATTGATCGTACAGTACGATAAATTCAAATAGGATTGATTACACCAATTAATCGTTATAATGATTTTTCGAATGGATGATCATATAGTACGATTAGTTTAGAAAGCTGCACATCTAATTTTCTCACTATCTTACTCCTCAGAGTGTTCATGTGTACGGTCACCAAGTTTAACATCCACCAAATACATGACTTTGAATCAAGAAAAATAGAAATAAATAAAAGTAGAAATACATACTCTCAAAAACACTTAACTCTATTCTACCCAATCTTGAATTGATCACTTTATGTGGTGTAGGGTAGACCTGAACTGTTAGTGCACTATAAGAAATATGCAATAATTACAATAATAAGAGATAACATAATAAGGAGTCCAATAATATTTGTTATTATTAAAATCATAAGACTTTGGTCCAGATTTGCAACATATAATAACTCCAAACATTAGGATCTAAACCCAATCCTCTATTTACAAGTAAATAGAGTTAACAAGATTCGACTGATCAAATGAAAATACTAATAAAACTTTGATGATGACCATGTTGAATGCAAATCTCAATTGGAGGTGTCCACAAAAATTTCAAAGAAATGCCACCAAATCTCAAAGTTAATTATTTGAAGATTATGTATAAATAAAAATTTCAAATCTATTGCACTTTAAAGATTTTAAATATCTAATCAAACTAAATCACATATACACTTAAAGTAAAAAATCAATCTACCCTCAACAACAGTTTGTTTAGGTGAATAAAATTGAAAATCACTTCAACTCATAAAGAGTAAATGTCTAGTCGAGAATATTACTATGATTCATTCTCAGCCCATCTCCTATCAGTAAGGACATGACATGTGTACTCTAACTAGTAATTTCACCATCAAATGGCACCACAAATAAAAAGTTATGGTCGAGGCCCTCTGACTGGGTGATTTTATCATCTAATGGTACCACTAAATTATGGTTATAGCCAGAGCCCGTTGTTCCCCAATAGGTCTAAATCCTTGATTAATGAATCAATAGGGCACAAAGCCCTTTGTTAGCTAAGATGGACTCAAATTTATCATCTTAGGTAAACATTCATGCAAGAATCCTTATACAAGGCAACCATTGACTTCCGATAAGGATCCTTAAGGATCCTTCAAATAAGTTGGGTTGTTTATCTCCTCTGACTAAGTAGATTAATGACCATAATGGCCCAAGATGATGGAGCTATAAGATCTTTATTTGGTTCATCATCCTTCCCCTCACCATCCATTTTAAGTGTATGGTGATAAATTTTTAACTCTTATTATCTTTTTTTTTCTATTATACGATGGGTACTTAGTACCTATTCAATGACTAGTCTTAATCAAAAGTTCTCTCTCATTATCAGGAGCGGTAAATAACAATAGGAGCTTACACCTATAAGAAATTAAAACTTAGATCACAAATTCTCATAAAATGAGAGGAAAATATCTAATTAGTGTCTTATCTAAAAATACAATATATCTTCTGAAAATTTACCCTGAAACATAAACTGTTGAGATAGTTGCTACTTAACTTTGCATGTTTGACATTCTTGTAACTTGTATATTTTTGATGATTTTAAATATTATTGTTCTGATTATTATTTCTCATAACATATTTTGAAAGTATTGGTGCTCTTGTGTGTACTAATATTTTAAGAAAATCATACTCTAGATTGTTGAAGACTTCAAATCAAGATCAACTTAGAGTATTTTGTAAATTGAAGTCGGTATTTTTCATTTTATTTAGTCTGAGAGAGTGAGATTGTAATTGAGTAACTGAGCACACATACACTGGGGGAGAGTTTTTAAATTTACAATTTTTAAACTGATAGTACGGTATCATACAATTTCTTATGGGATGATCTGGTCAGTTATTTTCCTCAATGAGCAATGGAATGAACAGAGAATGGCAAAAAAAATTTCTAAGTATAGATCGTACGAACGATATTTTACATTCATACCAGGACGATCTTATCCATTTTTCCAAATGTGAAGTTCGTATGGATGATATTTTACATTCGTGCCAGGACGATCTTCTCTATTTTTTACGAATGTGAAGATCGTATGGATGATATTTTTCGTTCATACCAGGACAATCTTCTCTATTTTTGACAAATGTGAAGATCGAACGAACGATATTTTTTGTTCGTATCGGGACGATCTTCTCTATTTTTGATGAATGTGAAGATCGCATGGATGATATTTTTCATTTGTGCTAGGACGATCTTCTCTATTTTTTGACGAATGTGAAGATTATACGGATGATATTTTTTGTTCGTGCGAGGACTATCTTCTCTATTTTGTCCTCTAAAGCTATTCGTATGGATGATATTTTTCGATCGTACTGGGACGATGGGCTCTATTGAGTTTTCGTGCAGATGTTCGTACATACATGCTTTAAAATTTCTATTCATACCGGTTGAACATATTTTGTACAGACAATGATCGGGTATGAATATAGTTCATACCTATTCATAATGAGTTGGTACGCAACAATTTTTTAACTTTTCATATATATGAAATTTGATCGTACGAGACGATCGTGGATGGCCAAATTTTAAAAATGCAATTTTTTGGACGATTTTTTGTGTCTTTTCTGTAAAAGGTCCACTTAAGACTATCATTTAATCTTTTAGTCACTTGGTCTTCATGCATGGTAAAGGAAAATTAAAGGAGAGAGTGAGAGAGAGTGTTTGAAGGAGATTTCTTCCTATTGAAGTGTGAAGGGTTCACTTGGCTACTAAAGGGTAAGGATCTCTGTATGTACTTTATATTTACTTCACTCTTTTCTCTTGTCCTTTTAAATTTATAGAGAGAAGATCTTTCAAGAAGATCTGATTCTTTGCCGACACTCGAGGAGTGTGAATAGCCAAGGGTTCTCTACCTACACTTAGAGAGTGTGAACAGACGAAGGTTCTCTACCTACACTTAGAGGGTGTGAAAGGACGAAGGTTCTCTGCATATACTTAGAGAGTGTGAATAGCTGAGGGTTCTCTGCCTACATTTGGAGAGTGTGAACAGCCAAAGGTTCTCTACCTACACTTGGAGGGTGTGAAAGGACGAAGGTTCTCTGCCTACACTGGAGAGTGTGAACAGCCGACGGTTCTCTGCCGACACTTGGAGGGTATAAAAGGATGATGATTCTCTATCGCATCGGGTAGTGATGGAAGAGAATTTTGTGAAGGCTTCTCCACCTTGCTGTGGGAGAAAAATGAGAGATACTTTGGTAATAGTGCAATACCTGAAGTGGGATACTTCAAGGAGTGGATGTTGTCGTGTTTGACCGAACCACTACAAATCTTTATTTTTTTTATTTCCACTGCATTAATTTCTACAATTTATTTTTATGTGGTTGAAAATTTATTTTAAAAAAAAATCTAAAATAAACCTCCTCAGTTTATTAAAACGGTTTTGAATTTTTAAAATCCAAGAGAGGGTCAAGTTTTTAAATTACCAATTCACCCCCCTCTTGGTTAGCCTTTGGGATATAAGCTTAGGTCTAACAACTTATTTATATTTAATAAGTTTTAACAAGTGGTATCATAGCTCTGTTTTAAAATCATAAGTTTAAACTATATTTTGATTAACGATCATGGCTACATTTGGAAACTATATCACACTAGAAGGTTACTATATAACTAGACCTCCCTTGGTTGACATTATTTCTTTCAATTTTTGGAAAACACGTATGTCAATATTTCTACAGTCATTAGACTATCGTATGTGGATCTTAGTTCAAGAAGGGTATACAAAACTAACTAGATTAGTTGACGGAGTTAGAGTTAAAATTCTCTTTGCAGACTGGATTGTAGAATAACATGAATTAGCATAACTTAATACAAAATATTTAAACAGTTTCTTTTGTGCACTTAAATCTGAAGATTACATGTGGATTTTCACTTGCAAAAGTGAAAAGGATATTGTGAGAAAATTATTTCTTTCTTTTTTTTTTGTTAATACTAAAGTCCTAATTTTTATTTAAAATAAAATAAATTCCCACATGATTTACCTTATTTATATTTTAATTATTTTCTTTCAATCAAATCTACATAGTCGGATAGTATACCACCCCGAAGAGCAGACTAATATCCTTCTATTGATTTTAGAGAAAGAAAACTGTAATTCATTCTTCTAATCAGGTGCAGCATAGGGAATATCCAAATCATCCCGAAGAATGATTCACATATAATCCTATCGACCCAATTAGACTAATGAATTATAGATTTATTTCCATAATCAAATATAGAAGATGTTTGACCTGCCTGTAAGAGCAGATCAACCATCTATCTATCCTTTGATTATAGAAATAAATTTTAAGATATGGATAAAGCACTAATCTACGTTCACAGATCTTTCCCCCACCTCAGAAAGGAAATTAAGATGGGGTTTAGATTATTCTGGGATCTAGACTCCCTATAGGGGCAAGCCCCTATAATTAATTACATCTCCTAAGAGAATACTCTCGATTTAAATGAAGACTAATTGATTCCAAAATTATATATAATTTTAATCGAATATTTCGGCTAATTTAAATTTTCATGATCAGGCTTTAGATTATAGAGTTTAAGGTTGAATTTAGAAGAGTTAGAGTTGATTAGAAAGAATGTGCAGAGAGAAGTGTATACGATCTAGACTTACCACCTGCCTAGAGTGGGCTGTCAGCTAATATTCTAATCACAACAGTTCGCTGATGATGCAAGAGTTAAGATGGCTCTATCCTAGGAATCAAGGAGTGATTTAATGATCTTAAACCATATGCAATTGAATATGCTTACAAAAACCAAAAATCTACACGAATGCTAATGATGCATGAAACAGATATATATGAAAGAACTGGTTTTATTAATATTGAATTTATCGATTACATCTTAGAATTTGTAGTAAAGTAAAGGTGGCCAGGTCCCACCGATAACAAACCTGGATTCTAAGCCTATGAGAAAGTAGAATTAAATATAACTGCTTATGATCTTCAGGCTCCAAGTCTTCTATGGAATTCCAAAAAAGAACGTCCTCCTGAGGGAGGATGTTACTTTTTGGAGCCCCATTTGTATGTATATAAGCAGTTATTTTTAATTTTTTTACAGACTCCAGATACTGTACAGACTCATTCTATATACAATAATTCTAGGAAAATAAAGCTTTGCATTTTCATTTATATCAGTACATCAGACCCTAGGAACATTCTACTGTTGCAGTAATATAAAGATAGAAAAGTAGAAGCAGTTGTATATCTATGCATGTTATGAGTGCATTGTGTACAATTATATATGCAGGAAAGTAAAGACAGAAAAGTAAAGTACACGGCCCTCACTTTATTCACTTCGCGCTCTGGTGCACAGATAGGAAAATAGATATGCATGTTATGCAATACAGAAAAGTAAGCAATCGCCCATAGGTTCCCTCTAGGCAAGACACCCGCAAACAAATCACAGCAAACCACCGGCCTAGCCTAGGCTAAAGTTGGTAGTCCTAGCAAGAATCTAAGTGTGTGAAAGAGGTCTTGTGGCTTGGATAGGTCCTATAGGAATTATTATTCAAATTACATGTATTATTAGAGTTTATTTATTAGAGGCCAAATGGAAGGTTAATTAGAGTTTAAGTAGAGTGTATTTGAATTTAAAATTATTCCAATTTTAGAAGTTAAAGTTGTTTTATTTAGTTATAAAGAACTTATAGATTGATAATTCCCTAAGTGTAGGAAATTATCAATTTATAAGTCCTACGACTTTCAAAATGCGCACTCGTCTTATAAATAAGATAAGTGTTTATTTTGAGTGTCCCTGAAGTTTTATTAGAGAGAGAGAAAGGGACCTTATGAATGCAATACCACGTGCCCTCCCGAAGGAATCTAGCACACCGTATAAGGCCGGTGTATTATTATATTTGTTTGAAGATCTCCAAATCCAAATGTATTAGTGCCTTCCTAAAAGGAGTCATGCACAACACATAAGAGAGCTCTTTGTTATTTAGATGTATTAAGGGTCTTTTGAAATCAAAATGCCTAAAGCCCTCCAAAAGGAATCAAGCATTAGGCATAAAAGACCTTAATTTATTTAATCTAAATTAATTATCAAATTTGATTAATTAAGATGAATCTTAACCAATCAAATTATCAAACTAATTTAGTTTAAATAAATTAGAATTTAATTTAAAAATTAATGAATTTTATTATAATATTCAAAATTTTGAATTATTTATTGAATTGTTAATGTTTTGAATTTGATTTTTAAGGTCGATTTTAATTATTGGTTGGATACCACCTTTGTTTCTCACCGAGGCCGTGAAGTTTATTTCACCTTCCTTGGGGCTAAGCTAATAGCCTCGTAGGCCTAGGTAACCTAGTGGTACCCGATATAATTAAGTAGTTTAAGTTGGTTAAGAATTAAAAGTTAATGGATTTTATTTATAAATGTTTGATTGCTGGTTTTATGAGTTAGTTAAGCATTTCTGGAGTTTTAAAATAATTTTTGAACTTTTAGGAATTTTTGAAATATTATAATCATTTAATTAAGGGGTCAAAAATTAATTTTTTATTTCAGGGTGTTTTCTGGAAAGTTAGAATTTTATTAAAATATTAGACCTTAGGACGATCAGTTAGAAGGTAAGTATGCTGAAATTGTTTTTTTTTTAATTAGTTATGAATTTTTGAAGTTTGAGCTATTTATTGGAATTTTGAAATTTGTTTAATTAAAGGGCCTTTTTATGATTTTGCTCCAAATGAGTTCCCAGCTCCTTGAAATCAGCTCCAAAGGTCAGGAATGACCTAAAGAGGGATCCTCAACTATTTTGGAATTTATTGGAATTTTTTAATTATTATCAATTAAATCAATTAAATATTGAATTTCACTTAAAATTAAACTAAGCTTTAATTGGTTGTCAAATCAGTTTGGTTTTATTTTTATTGATTAAGGATTTAATTCTGGCCAGTTAGAGGGGTTATTTGTATTTTTTGGATTTAATCTTGATTTATTACATTTTTTGGAAGTTTAAATGACTTAATTAAGGGTTGATTTAGTTTAATGAAATTTAAGACTTTGAGTTTTGATTTTGAATAATTGTAACTTTGTTTTATGATTTATTAGAGTTGATTGAAATTGATTATAGGTTTTTATGAGTTTTATTTGATTTATTTGAATTTATCAAAATAAAAGAAAAAGATCCTTAATGGAGGATCTCCTAAATCTAGTAGTTGTTATAAGGTCAATTAATGTCAAATCAAGGTATATTAGATTAAAGGATTTGTGACACTATTTTTCTATGTTTGAGTTTCATCTCAAAAGAGATATGTGGAATTCACCTAAATTGATCTAAGTTTACTAAGACAATGTACTTAGTTGTTGTCCTTAGTGTCACTAAGTTGTAGGATAGCAAATCAATGTTTCTAACCCTTTGACACTAATTGTAATCACACCAAAACAATCATGAACAATAAAAGTACCCCTAACATTCTATGGAATGAATATAGTGAATTATTATAGTTATAGGCCATTTAATGACCTATAAGCTTAAACAATTTACTATAGAAGAATAGATACATCAAATTAGAATAAGATGATCTTGGGACATATACATATATGCATATGTGTATCAGCATCCCTAAATTAAGAGTTAATCTAATTTTATACAGTAATCATGTATGATTAATTAGTTACTTAAACTAGATTAAGCATGATATTGAAGGTAAATTTTAGCTAAGTCATACATGATTAAGGGTTTAAACCTATTCTCAGTGAAAAGAAGGCTTTACACTGATTCCATAGAACCCTAATATGCAATAGATTTAGTTTGATTTGATTTGCATTTGAATTTACAATAATTTAGGTCAAATCAAGACCCAAATTTTTGTAAATTCAAATATTAGAGATTTATGCATCAAATAAACTTAAGAAAATTATATGAGGTCAATCTTAAGGTCTTTTACACCTCTGCCAAAATTCAGCACAAAATAATTTGTATAAATGATTTTAAAATAAAAATATTATTTTATGTATTTTTAAAATAGTTAATAATATAATAATTAAAATATTTTTATTATATTTTTAAATTAAAATAGAGATGAAACTGAAAAGAATGAGCCCAAGAACTCCAAAAATGGATGAGAAATGAGATTCTTACAAAATTTTGAAATTTTGTTAATTTTCTGAATTATTTTAAAGTTTTGATAAACCGGGTCAAACGGCGGCGCTGACCCGGGACACGCGACATGGACGGACGCGGCCACGCAGATGGTGGCGGTCAGGCGAGACTCGCCACTTATCCAGCATGGCAGGGCTTACAGCCGTCAGATTAATCTAAGCGTGGATCCGAAGGCTGGGATTAAACCTGCGGTATCGAATCCGATCCGTGATAATCAGACGGCTATCTGGGATCCTGAGGTTTGAACGGACGGCCCAGATTTAGCCTGCTAACGATCTGACTAAACCACGGTTGGAACGGGTCTCAGACTGGGTTTAATCATAGTCGTTGATCAAAACAGAGAAGATCCAACGCCTTCGAACCCGTCATCCTCCTCCAACCACCCGAGAACCCTAGAAAAGAATTTTTTGTTTCGTTTTCGCAAAATACTGAATCGAATGCTCTGAAATTTTAAATAGAGATTCAACAGAGCTTGAAGAGCGATGGGGAGGTATTATTAAGTTATTTGATGCATTTCTTAGTGTGTTATTTAAGAACCTATGTAAATGCCTAGGGTTAGAGATTTACCAAGCTAGGATTGATGGATTGGGATGTTTTAACCACGGTTGAATTTGTTGACTGTCCACGTATTGATCTCCTTCTGACTTTTAGCTTGGACGATCACTAGAAATGAAGTTCGAAAAGATGAGGCGGCCTTGGACTCGGCTCAACATCGATCTGGTCTCTAGCAAGCTTCAAACGTTGGGAAACGATCGTGGAAGGTTGAGAGGAACTCCAAGAAGCAAAATAAAAATGCAAAAACCTCTGGGAATCCCAGAAATGAGAGATATGTTCGAATGAGTCCCTACCGTCTTTTTGCTCTATTCGATGGTTTGGAGCAAAAATGAGCGGTCTGGATTACTCAGTGAAGTCTCTTGGATGGTGGACACCTGGCCCAGGTGGTTAGAAGGACAGGAGAGTGGTTGTACTGGGCAGGATGAGTTGGCCACTTCCTTGTTTGTCTTCACATGAGAGGGGACCATCCGAGCTGGCTGGGCTTGAACCAAGGCCTGGGTTGGGTTAGATCAACTCCCAGGAAGGTTCTAGAATCAATTCTATAGGATGGATGGGCCTGGATTGAAATGAGTGAGGTCATTTGATCGGGTTTACCGAATGAACCCATTTGAGCTCTTGGTTGAGCTGAGGAGCACATCAAGGCTTGGGCTAAGTTGGATTAGCTCCTAGTGAGCTTCTGGAGTCAAATCCAATGGCTGGACTGGCTTGGTTCAAATTGGGTGAGTCAATTTGCACGGGTTTGGCCGAGTGAGCTCGCTTAAGCTCTTGATTAAGCTAGAGGACATGCCAAGGATTGGGTCAGGTTGGGTTGAGTTTAGAGAAGTTTCTGGAGTCGGGTCCATGGGCTGGAAGGGCCTGATTCATGCTGGGGATTTGTTTGGTCGGGTTTGACAAATTAAGCTCATTAGAGCTACCATTGACTGTTTGACCAGTCAATGGGGTCAATGATTGCTGAGTTGGCATTAAAGCAGGCTGTAGAGTGAACTTAGACTATTGGATGAGTTTGAGTTAGACTGGATTCATTGAGTTGAGAAGTTTGTCCAAAGGAATGGTTCTTTAAGCCTTGAGTTGACTGGTTTGACCAGTAAACTCAGTCAATGGTAGGTGAGGTGGCAAGGAGAAGTCTAGGATACTGGTAGGGTAGATCAAATGAAGGCTTCATGTTATGCCATTGGAGTTTGAATATTTGAAATGGGGTTTGGGCCATTTTTGACTAAGTCATAATGCTTTGACTTAGTCTACTTGGCTTGGATTTGATTGACTAGGATTTGAGGCATACTTAGGTTATATTTTAGAATTGACTTGAAGCTTGCACAAGGTTCAAAGTGATAAATGGGTTGAGATAGTCCATTTAAACCTTTAAGGGGCAATTGGGTCAACTAGGTTGACTGGGTCAACCAGGTTGACCCAGGGTGTGGGATCAAGGTCAATAGGTTTGAAATGATATTTGGAGATCATTGGAAGTGGTCCCAAGGTCTAGGGAGGTCATTTGGTTCAAAACACCTACTTTGACCCTTAAAGGGCCTCTTGGGTCAAACCTGTTGACTTGGTCAACTAGGTTGACCCAGGGTCTGGAAATGGGTCCAACAGGTTTGGTTTGGTATTTGAAACCTACTGGAGGTGGTTTCATTCAGTTTGGAGGTCATTTGGTTTGAAATCCCAATTTGAGCCCCATATGGGTATTTTGGTCATTTTGGGCTCATGACCACTGGGGGCTGAAAAGAGTCAAGAAAAATGCAGTTTATTGATCAACATGTCAGTATTGATGGTCTGGAAGTGATTAGAAACTTTGTAGGAAGCTCCAGGGTCAGGATCCACTGGATGAAAGGTCCAGTGGCATAGACCGTAAATATTTGAAGGTTTTACAGCCTTTAGAATTTGATTTAGTTTCTTGGGTTAGAGACTTCAGAATGAGTTCAAATTTGGAGGTTTGCCTCTAGAGACATGTCCCATCAGTATGAAACTAACAGATTCTGAATCAGAGGTCATTTGATAGGGTTTTGAAATGTTTGAAAATTCACTAGAAAAGATCTTTAGGATAGTGCCTTAGGACCTGAGACCTGGGTCTAGAATTGACTTGGAATTGGATTAACTTGACTTTGAGTTGGGTTTAGGATCTCATTAAAGACCTCATACAAAAATGAGGTCAACAGATATATGGGATAGACTTTGTATAACCTATGAATGGACTAATGAAGTTAAGCAATTTAAAAATAATATCTTATTGCATGACTATGAACTATTTCGCATGAAACCCAATGAATCTATTTTTGACATGCACACAAGATTCACACAAATAGTCACTTCTTTACATGCATTTTGTAGGGAACTAACGAATGTTGAAATGGTTAATAAGATACTTCATTATTTTCCTATTACATATGATGCTAAGATAACTACAATTATAGAGTCAAAAGACTAAAATGTTTACTCTATTAATAATCTTCTTGGATCACTAATTACTTACAAGAAAAGAATTAGGAGTGGCTTTAATCAATAGTAATGTCAAGATTTCTATTGATTTGATTTTCTATGAGTGCAGAAAATCTGGACACATTAGGACAGAATGCCCAAAGCTTAAAGCCACTCCTAACAAGGAGAAGGCAAAGGATAAATCAAATGTGAAGAAGGGGAAGAAAAAATTCGAAAGATCTTTCTAGGCTGACTCAGCTTCAAACTCATCAGAAACTGAAAAGGAAGAGGAAGTCACCAACTTGTGCTTGATGACTGATAATCTTGATCAGTCAAATCAATAAGAGGTATGTGACTTAGCCTATGCTGAGCTTTTTGAATTTTATGAAAGAATACATGATGCATATAGAAAGTTAAAGAAAATGCATGATAGTCTGAATGTAAAATTATAAGAACTGCTGAGAGAACATGAAATTCTTAGAATAGATCATGCATTACTTGATAGAAACCACATGAGCTTACTTGATGAGTTCGATGATTTGAATAAGAATAATGAGAATTTGAAATCAACCTATGCAGATTTGGAAAATGAATTTAAAGATTATAAGGATGAATTAAAGAGTGAAAAATATCGATTGAAATATAGTAATAATGTGTTGGAAGATATGAAGATATTTTTGAAATTGAAAGTAAAAGCTTTTGAGGAAAATAAGAAACCCTCAAGACTTGAAGATTTTACTAATCCTATTTTGTATCCAAAATTCTTACAACTCAGGAAGAATCAGAACATATATAGAAGATTAAGAAATCTATTTCCTAGAGTTAAATGCTATAGATGTGGGATAATTAGTCATATTACACACACTTGTACTTTAGATAGAAAAACTCATTTCGTGTGGAGACCAAAGATGCATAAACATAGACATATCATACATGCGTCTGTTTTAAAGTTGCCAAAAGGTGAACCCAAACTTGTTTGGGTTCCCAGGTCTAACATTTTATGATTTTACAGGCACGCTCTCATACAAGGCCTCGTGAGAGCATATGGTATCTGGACAGTAGTTACTCAAGGCATATGACTAAAGATACTAAGCAATTCATATCGCTAGAAGCAAGGAATGGAGGCAAAGTTACACTTGAAGATAACACCACAAGGAAGGTAGTTGGATCAGGTATGATAGAAGATTTGAAAAACTTTTTTTTATTAAGAATGTACTACTAGTTGAAGGCTTAAAGCACAATCTTTGAGTATTAGTCAGCTATGTGATAAAGGATATTATGTTAAATATTTTCCTACTAGCTGCATAATATGCCTAAATAGTAGTGATGTTTTGCATAGTATACGGGAATAGAGGAAACTAGGGTGTGAAATTTAAACAATCCAAGGTAACCATGGTGGAGAATTTGAAAATGAAAAATTTAAGAATTTTTGTAAGGAAAAATGAATTGATTATAATTTTTCTGCACCTAAAATCCCTCAGCAGAATAGAGTAATCAAAAGAAAGAATAGAACATTGATTGAAACCTCTCAAGCCATGTTAGTAGAATATTCACTTCCTAAATATTTTTAGGCTAAAGCGGTTAGCACGACATGTTATGTTTTGAATAGGGTGAATATCAAATCGAACTTGAATAAAATACCCTATGAGTTACTTAAGGGAAGAATACCTAATTTATGACATTTGTATATTTTTGGATGCAAGGTGTTCATACATAATAATGGAAAATTTATCTTAGGAAAATTTGATCCAAAATCAGATGAAGGAATTTTTCTATGATACTCTGGTGTTGAAAAATCTTATAGATATTCAATAAAAAAACTTTGGTAATTGAGGAGACCATACATGTTATTTTTGATGAATTTGGTATTTTGGAAGATTCGAATATTGAAGAGGAAGAGATAGAAATAAACTCCTAAAAGATTGAGAAAGTTAATTTGGAATAAAATTTGAAGATAGAAAATCTGTTGCCTAAAAAATTGAGTTTTTTTAAAAACCACCCTAAGGAATTGATTTTAGGTGAACCTAGTGAGGGTGTTAAGACTAGGCATGGACTGAGCAAAGAAGTTAATCATTCTGCCTTTATTTCTATAATAGAACCCACAAATATAAATCAAGCACTTTCGGATGAGTTTTGGATTTTGGCAATGCAAGAGGAATTGAATCAATTTATAAGGAATAAAATTTGGTAATTAATTATAAGGTCAAATGATCAAAGTGTAGTTGGAACTAAGTGGGTATTCAAGAATAAAAAGAATGACTCAAGAGTAGTCATTAAAAATAAGGCTACATTGATAGCTAAGGGGTATAATCAGATTGAAGGGATTGATTTTGAGAAATTTTTTTCCCCTGTAGCTACACTTGAAGCAGTTAGGGTTATGTTAGTCTTTGCCTATTTTAGATTATTTAAATTGTATCAAATAGATGTTAAAAGTGCTTTTTTAAATGAGGTAATTTAAGAGGATATTTATGTTGAGCAACCTCCAGGATTTGAAATTCCAAAATACTCAAATCATGTTTTTAAATTGAAAAAGGTATTATATGGTTTGAAATAGGCACCTAGGGCTTAGTATAAGAGATTGAGCACTTTCCTACTTAAGAGATCTTTTGAAAAAGGATGTGTGGACACAACTCTCTTTTTGAAGAAATTGGGAGATGACATACTCATTGTATAAATTTATATTGATGATATCATCTCTGAATCTACTGATAAAAATCTTTGTGATGAATTTTCTAAAATAATGAATAGTTAATTTGAAATGAGTCTAATGGGAGATTTAAATTACTTTCTAGGCTTTAGAATTAAGTAAATTGAGGAAGGAATATTTCTTAGTTAATCGAAATAGGTTAAGGACATCCTCAAAAAGTATGAAATGAATAATGCTAAACCTGTTAGTAAACCTATGAGTTTCTTAGTTCAATTGGATAAGGATCCAAAGGGAAAATTAAAATTTCTATTACCTTGATATGTGTTTTTTATGTGTGTATTTTGTGTTTTGATTTATTTGTATGTCTTTCTATTTTTATCATTTTATGTGCGTGTTTACTTTTGTGATTTTTGTCTGTTTGTTTTATGTGTTTTCAAAATATTTTCACATTAAAATTCATGAATTTGATCGATTGAACGAAATTTTCTAAGTATTCTATTCGTACTGTATAAAATTCAATTCATACTGGATGAATTCTATGGCAAATCGATCATTGGGTAGAACAGAATGCATATAATTTTTTAATTTTCATTACAGTTCATATGTACGATCCATAGATCAACTGGACAATATGTATTCATTTGTATGTATGCATGTAGACGATTATACAGATAGGAGCAGTTATTATTTCTGATCGTATGTATGAACCTTACATTCGTACATACGAACATGTGGCATTCTGAGTGGGGGATGATTTAAGACATCATAAAAATGATCTTAAATAATTGATCGTCCCGGATGAACACCTGTTCGTCTGTATGATCGTTTGGTCAAAAAGTATGTATGAAAGGACATCTCATAACTTGCATAATTATGAAAAAGTCATTTCATTTTGGATGCATTCATTCGTACATACAAAATTTTATTTTGTACGTACGACTTCAAGCATCGTACGGTACAAAGCCCTTTTCGTACGTATGAAAGATTATTTCTCTTTAAATAGAAGGCTTTAAAAATCTAATTTCATATACTTCAAAAGTCTTTCTAAATCCTCTCATCTTTCCAAATTCTTCAATGGCAAGCTCTAGCAAAAGGGGTAGATTGGCTAATCAACTAACTAAGGGACCTTCCTCTAAAAATACCGAAGAAAATTTCCTGTCCAAAATAAGCGAAGAATCTTTTTTTAGATTTGTCTTAGCAAAAATCACTCCTTATAGATTTATTTTGCAAGAAAATATCATCTATCAAGTCATGCCACTTTTGGCCTGTACCCAATTCACATTTATCCACACTCATATTCACTCTTATAATAATGAAACTTTCCACTATTTCCTTGCCAATATGATTTTTAGCTCTGATTAGACTAAGATTAGTAGTTATTTTCTGAAGAAAAGGGTTGAAATAACTAAGGAGGATATGGGAATATTTTTAAATTTGAGGACTAAAAGAATAAGAGCCCATACCTTGACTTCTGCTTCTGACTATGACTAGACAGTAATAAATTAAGTGATTAGAGGAATTTGATACGTATGCCATTTTCCTAAGGTGTCAACTTTGAACCTAGATGCTCAAATCATCCAGCACATTCTTAGAACTACTATAATTCCTAAAGCTCGTGACCGTATCAATATCACACCACTTATTTTCACTATAACCTATCTTATTATGACTGATCAACCTATAGATGAAGCCCAACTCATTCTTGACTATATTCATGGGATTTCTGAAATTAGCCATGTCTCCCATAAGAGAAAGAAGAACATAGCCTTAGGACACTTTGTGACATACATACTTGAGAAGAAGTACGACCTAGTCCACCCTTATCCTAATCTGGAAACTCCTACCTATTTTACTGATGTTTCATTCCGAGCAATATTTAGGAAAGGAGGTGGACATGAGGATTCTAAGGAAGAAGGGGGAGTACCTGAACCTACACCTAAGCCTGCTCAAGGACTAGCCTTTCAGGACCTGGTCCAGTTCTTTGATCATCTTGAGAGCCACTTTGATCGACGCTTTGATCAAATTGAGACTCATCTACAGCAGCAGTATTATCAATATCAGTAGGATATGGGTTGGATCTGAGGTCTATTCGACTCGGTCAATACCAACATGGCTATGATAAATAACTATTTTAATCTCTTCAACCAGCCATCTCCTCCAGACCAGGGCCCCTCATAATGAAAAATGTACTTCTTTTATGATTTCCTTTGCCAGCACTTGGGATTTGATGTGATGACTTTGATAGTTTTTGTGACTATTTTTAGTTTTTATTTTAATGTTTTACAATATCCATTGTGAATTGATATCAACTGAGCCCCAATGTATTATCCTTTATTTTGATGTCAATAAAACATGTCATGTTTTTATTTACTTGATTATATTTGTTGGTTGAAATGTTTGTTTGCCTATATGATAATCCTAACTTAAATGATCTTAAAGTAGTATAATTTGACAAGCAATACAAAAATTAACTTCATTAGAAAATCTAATTTTTTTATAAATTTATGTATAACTCGATCAAGTTAAGGATATCAATTTCATATTTTTTTAGGCATATAAATTTTTTAATATTATTATTGTAATCCTGATATCTTATTATTATTTATTTCTCTTTTCAATATAATTATCTTTGTACTTAGAGAAATTTGAGCTTTTAGATTATTGATTTTAGAAAGATCAATTTAAAAATTTAAAAAATGTACAAGTGTACAAAAATCAAAAGAATACGCAATGGTTTGCAACTTGAAAAGAGGCACAAAATTAGCCCAAATATAAAAAGATGCACAAAGTGTGCCACAAATATTGAAAAGATGCGCAATGTCGGCAAAAGTATATGTTCTTTCCTCTATTTTTTATTCTTCAATTTCAAATCAATCTAATGTTCAATTATATTTTGTATTGGAAATTGACTTACATTAATTTTCATTCCATCACTTTTGCAATAATTTTCCTTATCCAATTATCTAGACTGATTCATGACCTTGATATATTTATCTTATCTTTGTTATATCTTAATTTAAATGATAAGAATATTTATTTTTCTTTAAAGAACATTAATCTTATTATTGCAGTTATAACTCCATCTCTTTTAAGATCAATTATCAAAAGCTTCTCATATAACTTCTTACATTTCTGTTGTCTTTTTCTTTTTCTCTTTTTGCTATTGTAAAAAAAGGGGAGAAACATTATTTGAACTTTTATATGTTTTTGTGTTTTTTTTGTTCGTGTTTAGGGGAGAAATATTATTTGTTTGTGCTTTGTGTGATAAAAAAAAAACTTGAAAATTTACAAAAATTTTAAATTGTTCATAATAAAAACTTCTTATATTCGTATGCTTATTCATTCAGGGGGAGTTAAGGAGAAATTTAAGATTTTCAATTGTACTCAAACAATAATTATTTTGCCATCATAAAAAAGGAGGAGATTGTTGAGATAGTTGCTACATAGCTTTGCATGTTTGACATTCTTGCAACTTGTATATTTTTGTTGATTCCAAAAATTATTATTTTGATTATTATTTGTTCTAACATATTTTAGAAGTATTGTTTTTTCTCTTATGTGTACTAATATTTCAGGAAAATCATACTCCAGATTATTGAAGATTTTAAATCAAGATTAGCTTAGAGTGTTTTGTAAATTGAAATTTGTATTTTTTTATTTTATTAAGTCTAAAAGAGTGAGATTGTAATTGAGAAACTGAGCACACACACACTGGGAAAGATTTTTTAAAATTTATAATTTTTAAACTGATCGTACGGTACGATACAATTTCGTACGGGACGATCTGGTCAGTTATTTTCCCCAATAAGCAATGAAATGAACAGAGAATGGCAAAAAAAATTTATAAGTATAGATCGCACTGACGATGTTTTACATTCATACCAGGACAATCTTATCTATTTTGACAAATATGAAGTTCATACGGACGATATTTACATTCGTATCGGGACGATCTTCTCTATTTTTGACGAATATGAAGATCGTATGGGCAATATTTTTTGTTCATACCAGGACGATCTTCTCTATTTTTGATGAATGTGAAGATCGTACATACGATATTTTTCATTCATATCGGGATGATCTTCTCTATTTTGGACAAATGTGAAAATCGTACGGACGATATTTTTCGGTCATGCCGGGATGATCTTCTCTACTTTTTTATGAATGTGAAGATCGTACGAACGATATTTTTCATTCGTACTAGGACGATCTTCTCTGTTTTGTCCTCTAAAGTAATTCATACAAATGATATTTTTTGATTGTACTGGGATGATGGGCTCTGTTGAGTTTTCGTCTAGACGTTCGTATATACGTGCTTTAAAATTTCTATTCAGATAGGACGAACATATTTTGTACAAACGATAATCAAGTACGAATATAGTTTATACCTATTCATAATGAGTTCTTAGACAAAAAATTTTAAATTATTCATACATACAAAATTTGATCATACAGGATGATCGTGGACGGTCAAATTTGAAAATTGCAATTTTTTGTACAATTTTTTGTCTTTTCTATAAAAGGTCGACTTAAGACTATCATTTAATCTTTTTGTCACGTGGTCTTTGTGAATGGTAAAAAGAAATTGAAGGAGAGAGTGAGAGAGAGTGTTTGAAGGAGATTTCTTCCTATTGAAGCATGAAGGGTTCACTTGGTTACTCAAGGGTAAGGATCTCTGTGTATACTTTATATTTACTTCACTCTTTTTTTTCTTATCCTTTTATATTTCTATTTTGAAGATCTTTCAAGAAGATCTGGTTCTCTGCCGACACTAAAGGAGTGTGAATAGCCGAGGGTTCTCTGCCTATACTTAGAGAGTGTGAACAGCTGAAGGTTCTCTACCTACACTTGGAGGGTGTAAAAAGACGAAGGTTCTCTGCCTACACTTGGAGAGTGTTAATAGCCGAAGGTTCTCTGCCTACACTTAGAGAGTGTAAACAACCGAAGGTTCTCTTCCTACACTTGGAGGGTCTTAAAGGATGAAGGTTCTCTGCCTACAGTTGGAGAGTGTGAATAGCCGACGGTTCTCTGCCAACACTTAGAGGGTGTAAAAGGATGACAGTTCTCTGCCACACCAGGTAGTGGTGGAAAAGCGTTTTATGAAGGCTTCTCCACCTTGCTGTGAGAGCAAAAGGAAAGACACTTATGGTAATAGTGCAATACCTGAACTGGGAGACTTCAGGGAGTGGATGTAGGTTATTTTTTGACCGAACCACTATAAATATTTGTGCCTTTTTATTTCAGCTTCTTTAATTTTGCATTTTATTTTTCTATGGTTGAAAATTTATTTTTAAAAAAAAATCTAAATCAACCTGCTCAGTTTATTAAAAAGGTTCTGAATCTTTAAAATCCAAGAAAGGGTTAAGTTTTTAAATTATCAATTTAATCCCCCTCTTGGTTTGCCTTTGGGACATAAGCTTAGGTCTAACAACCTATTTCATATTCAACAAGTTTCAACATAAGCTCATTAAAAACTCACCTTGTCGACACAAAAAGAAAGCATCCCAGACTGAGGCACAAATTTTTAGAGCCAACAGATTTCTAGCGAGTCTGTTGGGGATGACTTTTCTTTCCATCTTTAGCTAATCATATATTTAAGTTATAGTATAAACAAAATACAATGAATATAATTTAAATATCATTCGTGAAATGAGATTTTTAATTGAACTCATTAAAATTTTCTAAATGGTATTTTGAAATTATACAAATTATCCATTTCTATGACTTTATTATGTCGAGTCCCTATGCTTTGAAAGTATAGGATAATATATTAAATTTTAATTATCGATCATCATCTTTCATTCTTTGCGGAATGGACCTCTAGAACACTCTTCACCATCCAGCTGCGATGTGGTGCTAGCATTTAGTTAGCAAACGCTATCATCAACACCATAAACTTTGGTACCTGCATCCAATTTAGTGGTTTACAATTATTTGCAGTTACTGCAAGGGTTATAGCCATCGCTATATATAGCATTGATAATGAAAGGTCTTATTGGGAGGCATCACGTTACTAAAGTAGCTGCTCGTCGCATGCATCCTCTAGCACAGAGAGCACAATAAGCCAAAGTTATTATTGTTAATGAGGTTCCCTAAAAAAAGGACCTTACTTTTCGAAAGACTATCCCAGTCAGGGACCCTGACTATGAAGAGGGTTATAGCTGGGCAAAAAAAATGTTATGGTGCCTGTTAAATAAGCCTTTCACACCTAGAATGCATGACATTATAGCTTTCTCAACTGGAAGAAAATTATTAAGGAGGCAAAGAAGGAAGAATAATATAGAGCTACAAACTCAGCAACCAAAGCAAGATGTTAGCATCACTACCAAAATAAATACACAAATTTAAAATGGATGAAAAGAAATAGCTCTTTTAGTGAGCTAAAAGAATAATTCTTGGAGCAGTAACCCTAAGCCCCGACTCCTTAGAAATAGAAAAGATCTCGAGACTCTATATGGGGTCCACCATGTTTTGAAGGTCGCAAAGGAAAAAGAGCTGATGAAAAAGAAGAACCAAAGGCCAATAATAATTGAAGCCATGAGAACCACACTAAGAGAGTGCTACCTCTAGTGACTCAAAAGGAAATTTAAGTCAGCTCCACTAGAATAACATTTACGTGTGACACTTGTACCATGTGTCAAAGAATCTGCTATCGAAAGGGCCCAATGGAAGGGTAAGGAGATTTGGAAGCTCAAGCCTTATAAAAAAATATTAGAAATTAGAATAAGTACGGATGTGACATCTAGTGCAACCCCCAAAGATTCACTCCCATTAATAAAAATCATTTAAAATGGGTATCGAAAAGGATCCCAGATAACATTCTCTCTGTTTATCAACACTCTGGAGAATTCTATAGGGGATCCCATCGTCTACCAATCCCTTATTTAGAAGAAGCTAGCTTCGATCACAATCTATGTATCGAAGAACATTTTGTATTAAATAATGAGCTAAAGATCTAGTGGAAGTGCCACTCAGAGATTTGAATACAGAATATGACAATAAAGAGATTATTGATGTTAAAGTGGTCTATAAGGTGGGCATGATAATGAGCTGCCACTTTTACAAGCATACCAACGACAACATGGGGTTGGATCTAGCGCCAGTTGAGATGTTGACTCCTTGGAGAATGAAGAAGATGTGGAATTTGAAGAGAATCCTTTCTTAGCTGATGCTACTACACTGGTAGAAGCATAAAGGCAGATGCGACGTTAGATAAAGGCAAAGGTTAAATAAATAGCTCAGTCAAATGCCAAAATGATTGAGATGACGGTGCAAATGGCCATGATAATGTAGATGGTCCAAAGAAATGTCACAACCAATCTTATACCTATCCAACAAATAAATCATCAAGCATCAAGCAGTGGTCTCATTAATTTGCCAGCTCATCCAGGACCCCAAGTGTTAAGAGTGTAAATTGCACATAAAGTAGGAATAATAAATGATTATTTGGCCCACCAGCTTACTCCTCAAAATATGGCAAGCACGACCGAGCTTGTAATTGTGATACAGTTGAAGATAATCATCAATGAGAAGATTAAGGCTATCATAGCTTCTGATTAGATAGAAAAAATAGTAAACAAAGATCATCCGTATCATGCAAAATGAACAGGTGACTTACCCAAAGTATAACATATTCAATTGTAACAGTAACCCTAAACAACACTTGGTCAAGTTCAAGGCCACCTGTAATAATAGGTAAATGTAAAGCTACAGACACTATAAAGAGTGAAAGCTCATTTAATATTATCTTTCAGGGTTGATAAGGGAAAACATGTGGCACATAATGTTGATAAAGAAAAATAACTTGTTTATAAAGAAGATAGAGGGAAACAGCCAGTCAATCCTAATCCTCAATCAAAGCTAATACTAAAAGGAAATGTCAAGCCTCTGACCTTTCTTGGTGGAGGAGAAATTCAAGGAAAATAATGGGAACCAATGATTGAACATTCCATCCCTAAAAGATAGAATAAATAAGTATCTATTTAAGAGGAAAAGTATTGCCAAATTATTTTGGCAACCACTTAGAGCAGGTATACAACTGTCATAAGATAAGAGAGCCTAGGTGGCCAATCATACAGATAGTGCAAATTATTTCCAATATCATCAGGTAATCAACAATCCTATTGAGGATTGCTACGCCTTTAAGAATTAGCTAGAAGAAATACTAAAAATGAGAGTTTACACTATCAAAGAGTAATTTGGTTCATCCCAAGAGGGAATAAACATGGGTGGTCATGTCGTCTTCCATACCCTCGACTAAAGAAAACATAGAAGAAGAACCAATTCAAAATGAATAATGGGAGACTACGATCTTAATGAATATATTGAAAATGTTAAAGTAGCTTGAAGGATTTCCTAGAACTAAATGGAGATCTCCTACTAAATTGGTGCTAGACTTAAAAGGAATGCTAATTTTAAGTGCATCTACTTCCAGATAGCATCCTATTCAACCTAGTTCATTAAAGTCTAATAAATAAGATCAAATCTTCCTAAAACAAAGGCTAAACTAAAAAAAGATAAAAGAGAAAAAGATCGCAACCCAAAGGGTTATAGATAATTTGGATAATTATTATCATATTGTGAGGCAGCATGTTAAGTTCATTGACTTTTTGCCATAACTTAAGATTATTGAAACAGAAGAAGTTGATGAAAATTCACTTATTGTGAAGATATGTTGAGTCATTTCAATGACATCAGATACATTAATAAAAGAAGAATATATTGAAGAAGCGACTTCTAAGTATTACCTGATGTGTTGCCGATGGACTACAAATAAGATGAAGATTTATACTTCCCAAATGAAAATGAGTCAGAATCATACATAGAGTCACAAATGGAGCATGTGAGGTTGGGTAGTGATTTTGAACCTGTAGAAGAGCCTTCCAAAATAACAATGGTGGATTCTAAAGAAAGTGCTTCATTAGATGAATATGAATCAAATGAAGTGGCTCAAGTATAGTTGAGATGTAGAAAGATATTGCCGCCTCCACTAAATAATGGAGTCTCAAGTAAAGACAATGGAAAAGAATTATTCATCAACGAAGAAATTATTCTCAAAGATTCAACGAAGAATTCTACTTCAAATAAAGGGATAGATTATAATATATTGTCTCATTTGTGAAAGATTCATGCACAAGTCAGCTTATACAAAGCTCTCATAATATTTGAAGATTTTTAAGAGACTTTAATCCACGCTATCAAAACCCCCAAATTGAAAGATATGAAGCATACTTCTCTAAATGTTGTATGATTGTTCTACAGGCTCAGAATGAACATATCATTACTTTTATTGAGAATGATCTGATATTTAGAACGACTAACCACAATCACCCTCTGTATATTACCGTAGAGAGTGATGGCATCATGATAAGACAATTCTTGATCAATCACAAATCTTCCATAAATCTAATGAGTTTGAGGTCATTGAGATCATTGTTCCTTCACGTGCAATGTCTTAATCAGGATAAATAAATGATATATTGGTTTAATGAGAAAGATCTAAAAACTATGAGATTATTTATACTTCCTCTCAAATTTGGAGAACTTTATACATAAGTTAAATTCCATGTGATAGATGCACATAATTCATTTAAGGAATTTATGGGCCACCCCTAGTTGCATGAATATGGCATCAACCCAGAAGCAGTGCTTGAAGTACCTTAGAGATGTAGAGGAATTCATAGTCTTAGGCAAAATGTATCCCTTTCCGATTCATGAAGTAAATATATATGAAGATGCAAAGTATTTCATCCCAAAAGAGCTGAAACCAATAAGTTCTTTTGAAGCCAAGATAGCAAACTCAAAAACTGCAAAGCATCCCAAAGAAGAACTTGAGAAAAAGAAATTAGGAAAAAAGAAGGCAACACTAACTCTTCCTAAAATAGGCATTGTATCCAAACCGAATATAACTATGTCTCGTTTGGGAAGTAATATAGAGGAAGATGTCATCCCTAATGAATCAAAGAAGACCTACCAGTATTTAGTCAAAGGAAAGAAGAATGCAAAATATTCATATTATAATTATGAATATGAGTCCACCTGCGCAAGCAGAGCATAGTGTATATTCTCAAGCAGAATAGGTGACTTGTCAAACTCAAAAAGTGCATTCATTAATATGCATCTCCCTCCACAACACTCTAGAGAAATTATCCCTCATGAGGTGCATAACATTGAAGAACTCAAAACATCTTACACATGTTCTTTAAGTGAAAACAATAGACCAAAGATTTTATTCTACAAATCTAGAGAACGTCAAGAAGAGAGGTTTTACTAGCTCGTTGAGCTTATTCATCATGGAGAGATAGTTCTACAATGTTTCCTAGGTATTATCTCAGAAGAGTTTGAAAGTTTATGTGAAAACAAGGAGTTCATAAAGGTATTACTAAGCGACAAACTAGTTTCCTTCTGAAGATATAGTACAAGAAAAGTCCTCTCGCATGTGAAAAAAGTAATGTCCTTACAAGAAGAGGCCTTTAGTTTATTGTACAAAAGTACCCTCGAAAGGAGATTGGTTGTGCAATAATATATATGAAAGTTGACTCTAAGGATAGCAATAAGGAAGAACTTTATGAAATTAATCTTTCAAATAAACAGCACGTAGAATCTAAATCTCCACTAGAAGAGCTTGAAGATGGTAGACATATTACTATAATGGATGAGTTGAATAAAGTTAATTTGGGAAAAGAGGAGGATTCTCATCCAATCATCATCAATGATCTTCTCCCCGAGGATCAAGATGAAGAAATAAAAGATCTCTTTTATGAATTCAAGGATTTCTTTGTCTCAGCATATGCCGAAATGCCTGGATTATCTCCTGATATAGCGGTTCACAGATTAGTTATCATATCGGATGTACCGCCTGTGAAGCAAGCTCCATGAAAAATAGATTGGAGATCGAAGAGCAAGTGATTAGAAAAAGTAAGCTTCATTCGAGAAGAGAAATATGCTCATTAAATTGTTAATATTATTCTCATAAAAAGAATTGGGAAATTGATATTTGCATTAACTTATGGAATTTCAACAAGGCATGTCAACAAGACAACTTTTTGCTACCAGTATCAGAGTTGTTAGTTGATAATACATCCAATTACGGCATCTTCTATTTCATAGAAAAATTGTTGGGATATAAACAACTATTAGAGTATGTCATTTGTCATCAAGAAATTGAAATTGACCCCAATAAAATTAAAGAGATTATGGGGAGGACACCACTAAAGAGTCTTCGAAATCTTCACTCGTTACAAGGGTAAATTGCTTGTATTCGATAGTTTATTTCGAATATGTCAGACATGTGTTAATTATTTTAAAATTGATGAAGAAAGATTGCCACCTCAAATGCGACAAATGAAGCTTTTAATAATATTAAAAGATACTTATTAAGCTCGTCAATTCTTATAGTGCCAATTCTGAGGAAGCCTCGCATTTTATACACAGAAGTATTGAAAGAGTCCCTTGGATCTCTGCTAACCTAGTATAAAGAAATCAAATAAAATGCCTTTTATTACATTAGTTCGAGGATGACTAGATCAGAGATATATTACCCCAAATGAGAAGCACTGCTTGGCATTGATTCTTGTTGCCCAAAAACATTGCCACTACATGTTGTCTCATAAAATTTCTTTGATATCAAAAACATTGGTCAGCTAAACTTTAGAATTAATAGGTCATTTTGCTAGATAAGTAGTGATACTCCTTTAATTTGATATCACATATATGCCACAAAAGGTAATGAGGGGATAAGTCCTAGTGGATTTTATCATCGTGCATCCTATTCATACAGACTCATCGCTCAATGATGATTTTCCTGATGAACAAATTATGCATATCCAAGAAAATGAGACATCATAAGTTTGAGAGATGCATTTCGATGAAGCGTCATTGATTAAGCTTGTCAAACATCCAAAGTTAGCCAAAGTCTAAATTGGTATCAGACTCATTTTTGTAGCACCTGATAGAGGTATAATGATATACTAATTTGGTATAGTCAAATCTCAAACTAACAACGAAACTGAATATGAGGCTTTAACAATGGGTCTCAAAATTGTCATTTCAATCAAAATTCAAAATCAGCTTGTTATAAATTAAGTATTGTACGTTTATTAAATTAATAAGCTTAAGTTAGCATATTATCATCGATGAGTTCTTGAGCTTATGAAGCAAATTCGAACCATTAAATTAGCATGAGTTCCCCGAATTCAAAATAGTAAGGCTAGTTGTCTAGCCAAATTGGATAAGCAAATGAAAAGTATGAGCGATACGCATGTGTTGATCAGAGTATACACTGGTCAAATTTTAGAGCCAACAAATTTATAATCCCCATAGATAAAGGGGTTATCGAATCCAAGCCAGTAGGATGCAACTCTGTTGATTATCAACCTCCCCAACAAATTGTTCTTGAGAACCAAACAGAAAAACCTTAAATGGTCAAAATAAGACGTAAATCTAGTAGAACCTCAAAGTTATGGTGGCACTCCTAAGAGGTCGAAGAATAAAATGATTGGAGGTAGTCATTCATCATTAACTTAAGAGAAAGCAAACTCCCAAAAGATAAATCATTAGCTATACATATCAGGAAGAGAGCATTGATATATACTTGTTAAGAACATGTTGTATCGAAGAGCTTTCAATCAGATGTGGCTACGGTGTTTAGGAAACACAGAGGATGATAAGATGGTAGTAAAAGTTCATGAGAGACTTTATGGTGCAGACAAATCAGGTCATCAAATAGCTGTCAAGATCAAAAAACTTGGTTACTAGTACCATCACTAATAAAAGATTTTATTAATAATGTTAAGAAGTGTCATGAGTGTCAAATTCATGATGATTTTATATATCAGCTGCCAAATATATTACACCATATGGTGGTATCTTGGCCATTTGAATATTTGGGGACATATAATTAACCTAATTGATCCATCGTAATTAGCTAGACGCTGCTTTATATTGGCAACAACTGAATACTTCTTCAAGTGGGTTGAGGCGATTCTGTTAAAAAAGTCACCTCTAAAAACATGATCAAATTTTTTACTCATAATGTCATCTATAGATTTGATGTGTCGCACCGCATAATCTCAAACAATGTTCCAGGTTTTAAAAATACTAAGATTTATAAATTCATTGATCCGCTTAAAATTGATTGATATCATCATCCATATACAATCTAAGGGAGAATGACCTAGCAGAGGCCTTCAACAAATATCGAAGAAATGCTTACAAAGATCCTTATCAAGAATAAAAGGAAGTGAGATACCAAAAAGTTAGAAGTGTTATGGGCATATCATACTACTTACAAGGCACAAACTAAAGTCACTCCTTATGCATTGGTGTTCGGGGTTAAAGTAGTGTTGATTATATATCGAATTACTATCGTTCTAGATAGTTGTCCTATATAATCTCACTCAAGAGAAAAATGCTCGTTTGAGAATGGAAGAGCTCGATGTTTTATACAAAATTAGACTACAAACTAAACGAAATCAAGAGATTTATTAAGCAAGAATGATGAGATCTTTTAATCATATGGTACATCATCGAGCATTTTAAGAAGGGAATTAGCCCTGGTGCTGAGAAGATCAATAATATCATATCAAAGAATTGGAGATAAATTAAGTCTAACTGGGAAGGCCTATTTCCCATCGAAAAGGTGTATCAGAAAGGAGCCTATCAACTTATTGATCTGAATGGACAAAGACTCATGCCTCCAACCAATGATCAATATTTAAAATATCATACATAAAGTTTTCTTAAGAAAACATAGCATTTAAAATCTCATGTTAAAAAATGAGCACTTTATATATACATATTTACATATGTACTATATTTTTTAAAATTTTCTTGTAGTGCAAAAAGTTATTTCTAATAAACCATGAAAATCCCAATGCAATATGATGCATTTTTTAAGAATATTTCAAATATTTATTTGAATAGACATCATGATATATTCTGAGATGCACAAATAAATATTTAAAATCATAAAATATAAAATTCTATAAACTTGTCTAACCAACCACCGCAAGATGGGATATTTTAAATATTTATTTAAATTGACATCATATTTCATGTTAAGATTCACAAATAAATATTTAAAATCATCAAATATAAACATCTTCTCAATTGAGGGGATATGGCAGTTTTCCTTTCGACATGTACATGGAGGTGATTCTCCAAGGCTCAAGACATCGCCTCTTTAATATACCAAAATTTTGAAGGTCAAGAAAGAAAATTTTCATGGTCACACACTCCAATAAGCCAAGATAAAGTATCACAAGCTTTCTTACAGCCTAAAGCTAATGTTCAAATGGGTGTATAAGGACGAACTCAATAAGCCCAAATATGATTGAGTCGCTAGCAGCTCTACTTACTCAATAAGCCATAAAAAGGACACAATGAGGGAACCCCCATTTCGTCCTCCAGATAACTAGGACTACTAGATTCTCAAAGCTTATCTGGCTCGAAAAGTTTAACTAGTCATGGCCCAAAAGATTCTTCTCACCAACTAACGGGTTGAGGTGACAATTGAAGTGACAAGTCTCATTCAAAATAGTTACTAAATGTATGCAAGCTCCAAAATCTTAAATCACAAAGGAAAACTCCAAATCTGCAAACTTCAATAAATCCTATTCGAAGAGCACGTTTCTCCATAGCCCAAGTCTAAAGGTTGAGTGGGCATATGAGGTTGGACTCAACATGCTCAGATGTAGCCGAGTCGCTAACAACTTTGCTTACTAAATAAGCCATAAAAAAGGCTGTAATAAAGGAATCCTATCTCAACAGTTAGATGATAAAAGCTGTCAAGTTCTAGCTTACTTAACTTGATAAGCCTAAGTAAGTCAGATCAAGGTCATCCTAATTGGTTAAAGATCAAAGTACTACCTATATTTGGTAATAACTCCATTTGGTGCTACCAATTAAATCAAAACTCATAAATCCATCAATAAATCTATTGAATACAAAATGAGGATTGAGGGAATTTTTCTTCAATAAGTCCATCAAAGCACAAAGCAAAGGATTAGAGAAATCAAATTATTAAAGCTCTAGGCCATTGACCCTTAGTCATTGACCTAATGCAAAACCTGAGGGCTAAGTCATTAACATGCACTCTTTCATCAAATCCACCAAAGAAAAAAGCAAATGTTTGAAGGTATGCAAGTTTCCTAATAAGTCAATGAAGACTAATCAAGTAATCATTTCCTAGGTATATTGTACAAAGAACAAGATAGAGGAATCAAATTCTTAAATTTCAAATTGGATTCGTCATCAGTAAGTTTATTAACAAAAAGCGTAAGACCAAAAACAATCTCAACTAGTTCAACAAGCAATTATTGCCTAACCAAAAGCAACTATAAGCATGACACTTTGGTCAAGGCTCAGGCATGTTTGTTCACAACCTCAAGTCTCAAATTTCAAATTGGATTCTTCATCAACAAGTTTATTATAATAAAACATCAGACTGATGTAATCCCAATTAGCTCAACAAGCTACTATAGCTTAGCCAAAACAGTTTCAAATTTAATATCTAAGTCAAGATTCATGTGCATGATCTTTGACAACATCAATGATTGAATTATGTCCAATTCTTCAGGCCAAACATTAATACCAACAAAAAAAAAACTACGATGATAAAGATGACAAGAAAAGAGGTGATAAGTTAATGATATGGGGATAAATTTAAATGAGTGGCCCATAAATTTAGCCCCTATCATGTGTTGACATCCAAGAAAAAATATAAAGTTCTTGGAGATTCATAGTTTCAACTATCTGCAACAAATATGGTCTACTACAGGTAAGCACCACAGTTGTTGGTAAGCATTTGTGGACCTCAATATTAGTTTCAAGATTGGGTCGACCATGAACTATGAATTTGATAGCACAAGAGAACTACATTGTGTAAAACTCACCCGACATGCATTAAACAAAAACCCAAATCACTGAAATGGATGTCGTTCGTAAAATAGACAACGACAATGTGTCTGGAGTAATGAAAATAACTAAAACTAACAACAATATTGCTTGGGATCGTCGATTGGTAAAAATTTAAATTTTGTGCACACGAATCGAGCAACATCAATGTGTGCAAACGACAATGACAACATGGACACCAAGGTGATAAAAAGTAATTTTAAAAACTTATATTAATTTTGTATTTAAAATTAATTATAAATAGTAATTTATAAAAAAACACCTAAATCTAAATAATTTCCTAAAATACACCTTATATTTCACTTAAACACTCCCCACACACTCACCCCAATCATTTATTCACTCATCACGTCTCACAATCATGCCCGCGACACTCCCTCATGCATGGCTCACTCTCCCACTCAGTTTTTCCTCTCACATGACTCCAACAGCCTTCAGCCAAGCCTTTTGCTGCTACTACCACCGTAAGGTAAACTTCTCCTCCTCCTCCTCTTATTCTTCTTCTTCTTCTTCTTCTTCTTCTTCTTCTTCTTCCATTCCTTCTTATTTCTTCCTTTCCACTATTTCTCTTCCGCTTCCCCTTCTTCTCCTTGCCCACCTTCTTCTTCCTCCTTTCCAAGACATAAATTTAACTCTAATCCTAAAAAAATTGAATTCTCCCCCTTCATCCCTCAAATCTCACATCCATCTTCACAAAAAACCTTCCTCTACACCGACACCTCCACCAAAAAGCTCCATCATCTCACACTTTCTCTCTCTAGACTTAGATAAAAAAAATTCTCTTTCTAAAAAGAGAAAATTCTTTATTTAATCTTCAAAACCTCATTCTTCACCTTCTACACCTCCCACCATCATTTCTTATTTTCCCTCTACCTAAAAAGAAAAAAATCTCTCCAAAATTTAAGAGAGATTTTCTCTCTCTAACATCACCCTCCTCATCACAAACATATTCCTACACCATATCCATTAAAGACCCCTTTTCTCTCTTTCTCAGTCTAGATAGAGAGGTTGCACCCTTTCTTTCTCTTTGGCCCTCATTTAAAAAAAATGCATACAATTAATAAGAATAACTTATGTGTGTGTGTGTGTATATCACAGGTTTCATGTGACACGTTAACTCGTTGGCTCGTCATTATCGTTATCATGAATATAAGTACCCATAACAACTTTTATTAGCAAGAGAAAATTCATGTGTATGAAATTAAGTACCCGTGATCGCTTTTATTAGAAAGTGAGAAACTTAAATACATGAATATAAGTATCTCTGACTGCTTTTATTAAAGAGCGTGCAAAATATATAAGCATGAATATAAGTACATTTGACGTCTTTTATTAGTGAGCGAAAAAAATCATATGCATGATATAGATACTCGTGCCCGCTTTATTAGTGAGCGAAAAAATTCGTATGCATGAGTATAAATAATCGTGACCATTTTTTTTAACGATCGAGAAAATTCGTATGCATGAAATTAAGTACACTTGACAGCTTTTTTAGTGAGTGGGAAAATTTATATGTATAAAAAAAATTAAGTAATCATGACAATTTTTCTTAATATGCAGGGAAATGTTACAGTTTATAAACAGGTACTTCAATACCCATGACCGTTTTTATTAACAAGCGGGAAACAAAAAAATTTGCTCGTATTGTCATCTAACACCTATGGTAGCTATTTTTATTAGCAGATGGGAAGACTTAGCACACCCAATGCAGCCTCCTATACGAAGAAAATGTTGGAGTGCTGTTGAAATTTACAACAAAATGAATGATAGATAAAATTTAAAGAAATTGAAATTTATCTAAACTCTTAAGTCAACAAAAAGTACATGACAACCTAGGTTCTGAAAACTAAAAATTTAAATGAATGAAAAATAATAATAAGTACAACATAATAGAACTGTTAATGAACTTGTACGAGAACTAATTGCTAAGAGCTAATGCACACTCAAACCCCTTAGCAACACACGCTCTATGAAGTGAAATGTGCAAAGAAATGAATTAGGATCAAGTTCCCTATTTATGACCCAGAAAACTGATCACCTTTTAGGACCCGCTGAGCCAAACTCCAAATACAAAATGACAAGCGGAGGAGTCACAAGCGCACAAGTGTCTTAAGTACGTGTATGTTAACTGTTAAAGTTAGAGACTCGTAATCACTCTGTGAATGTGTCGTACACCCTGTGAATGTCTTTGAAAAAAAAATAGAACATTGTTGCGTATCATGAGTTATATGACCCCTCATTGAAGTATGGACGACATGTCAAATCACTGAAAGGTGTCATCTATGAGTCCCCTATTATATAATGTGCATATATCAAATATATACAAAGCATTATACACATACATAAAGTGGCATTTACTTATATCTCCAGTCGTCTGGGCGCACTACATAATATGTATTCATACCATTAATCAAATAAATGCATCTAGCATATGCACCAATAATCATGTTAAGATAGCATACATGCATATTAAACAAATATATAAATGCATCATACAAATGCACTAAATAAAATTTATGAGTGCATTATATAAATGTAAGTATATGATGCACATATACTAAGCAACATACAAATGTATATGCAAGCACATAAGTGCACATACAAATAGGTAAATGCATATACAAACATGCAAGTGCATATATAAACAAACATACAAATATGTATGCAAATACACTATGGGCCATTTATGCATGTGTATCAATTCTCCATATGCATTATATCAATTATGCAAATGCATTATGCTAATCATACAAGAATCATATAAATGCAAATGCATTATGCCAATCAATTATGAATCATATGCATTAGAACATTGTTGCGTATCATGAGTTATATGACCCCTCATTAAAGTATGGACGACATGTCAAATCACTGAAAGGTGTCATCTATGAGTCCCCTATTATATAATGTGCATATATCAAATATATACAAATGAATTATACACATACATAAAGTGGCATTTACTTATATCTCCAGTCGTCTGGGCGCACTACATAATATGTATTCATACCATTAATCAAATAAATGCATCTAGCATATGCACCAATAATCATGTCAAGATAGCATACATGCATATTAAACAAATATATAAATGCATCATGCAAATGCACTAAATAAAATTTATGAGTGCATTATATAAATGTAAGTATATGATGCACATATACTAAGCAACATACAAATGTATATGCAAGCACATAAGTGCACATACAAATAGGTAAATGCATATAAAAACATGCAAATGCATATATAAACAAGCATACAAATATGTATGCAAATACACTATGGGCCATTTATGCATGTGTATCAATTCTCCATATGCATTATATCAATTATGCAAATGCATTATGCCAATCATACAAGAATCATATAAATGCATATGCAAATTATATATAAGCATTACTCATATTATGTAAATGCTTTGTTTAAATCATGAAGCACGCAAATATGTAATCATACAAATATGAATCAAATAACAATACAAATATATAATATTGCAAAATGCATTGAAAAAGCAAAATATCGTATGGGCCCTCACGAGCATGACATGTGCAAGAAGTTTGAAGATGTTGTGCAGACTAAAGAAATAATGAATGAATTTTCAAACGTACAAAATATATTATATAAATATGTTGATATGCACACACATATATCATTTAAAATAAAATTTAAGATACCTGCATGAGTCCCGACGAGCATAATATAATATTGTGCATGTCAAAAGTGAACTTAGTTCAAATTTGATCCTGTACTTTGAATAGATCGGATTTGACACGATTTGAAACATCAAACAAATACACGACATAACGCTAACTAAAATATTCAATTTTATACATTCATATTAGGCCTTCGAATTCTATTACAATAAAAATTCACTACTAAAAGCATAAACTCTATACAAGAAGTTTGAAGATGTTGTGCAGACTAAAGAAATAATGAATGAATTTTCAAATGTACAAAATATATTGTATAAATATGTTGATATGCACACACATATCATTTAAAATGAAATTTAAGATACCTGCATGGGCCCCGACGAGCATGATATATATATTATATATATATATAAAGTTCAAATTCGATCCTCTACTTTGAATAGGCCGGATTTGACACGATTTGAAACATCGAACAAATACACGACGTTAATTAAAATATTCAATTTTATACATTCATATTAGCCTTTGAATTCTATTATAATAAAAATTCACTATTAAAAGCATAAACTCTTTGAACTGACACTTGTTGAAATTAACCGAAGTATTTAATTTTATACGTTCATATTAGACCTTCAAAATTTCTTACAAAAGAAACTTACATATTAAAATAAATACTCTACTTCGCATATCTATACGACAACTCCAAAAAATAGGAGCATAACCCAATTATATATTTGCTAGAAAACATTGTTGACAATGTTTGACTAATAAAATGACTATACCCATAAAACTCCAATTATGATCATGTTGAATGTAAATCTCAACTGGAGGGGTCCAACAAATTTAAAGAAATACCCTCAAATCTCAAAGTTTATTGTTTGATGCTAAGTTTAAATAAAGATTTCAAATATATTGCTCTTCAAAATTTGAAAATATCTAATCAAAATAAATCACCTAAACACTTAAAATAAAAATTCATCCACCATCCGCAATAGTTTGTCGAGATGAATAAATTTGAAAATTAATTCAGCTCATAAAAAGTGAATGTCTAGTCGATAATATCACTATGATTCATTCTCAAATCATCTCTTGTCATGAAGAATGTGGCACGTGTCCTCTTACAACTGATTTCATCATCAAATGACATCACAAATAAACGGTTATGACCAAGGCTCTTTGATCAAGTAGTTTTACCATCAAATTATACTACTAAATTATGATCAGGACCAGAGCCTATATGTTCCTCAATAGTTCTAAAATCTTGAATAGTGAATCAATAAGATATAATTAATAAGTTAAGATGGACACAAATTTATGCCCGTAGACAATCATTCACCTCAAGTCTATAAGGTATCATTGTATTAAGCAACCAATGGTTATCGAAAATAATTTTTAGGTCGGATTAGGTCTACTACATCCTCTGACTAAAACTAAAGACCATGGTGACCAAAGAAGACAAAACCATGTGATCACCATTCCCCAACCATCCACTTTATGTGCGCGGTGATAAATTTTCACTTTTCAATATTTAATTCTATTGCTACTATTGATTGGGTACATAGTGTCTATCCAATGATTAACCTTAATTAGAACTAACTCATTATCGCAAGGGATAATTAACTATAAAGACTTACACCTATAGGAAACTAGAACTCAAATCATTAACTCGTCACAAAATAAGGATAAAATCTTTTGATTGTCTTATCTAAAAATTCAATATGTATTCTAAAAATTTACACCATAACTTAAACTCGTTAAAACTTTTCTCACCAACAGAAAAAAAAAAAAGGTAGAAGAGGCCGTGGCTCGAATTGTGGAGCCCACACAGCATAAAAAGAAAAAAAAAACTAAATTAAATAAGAAATCGAGTATATGTCATAATGAAGAGGAGCGTGAGGCAATTCAACCAGATCCAAAAGAGAGTATATTTGGACAACCAACTAATTCAACTAAATAGAAGAGAAATAATTCGGCCAAATCCAAAAGACAATAGATTTGAGCACAAAAGATATCTGTTTTCTGAATTTGCTTCTTGGAAATTATTGGCAAACTTATGATTAGAAATCAAGGAAGAAAATGAAGAAGAAAAAGAAACTTAGAATAGATTAGTTAACCTAGGTCAGAAAATTTTAATTTGATTCCAAGCAATTTTTTGCAGCAGAATTTGTGTCCACTAAGTCAACAGTAATAAAATCTGAGAGGAGCTGTAAATTAGTAGGTAAAAACCTCAGAAACAGTGATACCGAGAGCCCTATCAGAGGAAACCCAGTAACTGATGGAAGAATAACAAGAGAAGCAACTATCTAAAGCCATCCACCTCGGGACAAATTATTACATGCAGTCACTAAATTATCCGGAGGTCAATCAGGACATGCTACATCATCCAATACATAATAATATACAAAGATCATACATAGTAAATTGATGATATGACACGTCCGATTGACCTCCGATGACCGCACAAAATAATTTCGCCCACCTCAGCCAATTCTATGGAGCAATTTGGAAGCCTACATCTAAATTCAGAGGAATAGAAGCCATGGAGGAAGAATCTGTTGCAAGTAGTGTAAAAGAAATAAAAAACTGTTGGAAGAATGATAATTCTTAAGATTAATATGTCAATATAAATAAATTTCTTAAAATGAATCTTTGAATTCCAAAAAATTGAAGCTTCCCAAAGAGATAATTTTGAAATTGTGAACAAACATTCAAATGAACCTTCCAAATTAGAAGAAACAAAATTTAGTGATTCCCAATTCCAAAAACAGAGGCAAAATATGATTACCTCTTCAAACATGCTTGAATTTCTTAGAGCTACAGTTACCAATGCTCTCATCCCCTTTTCTGATCATAACAATGAATCGACCTGGCTTTTATGCATTTCCTATTCATAAGAGAATCAATAAATCCAAGGGATTTGAATTTGAAAAACGGAGAGATCAATTTGATAAATGTGAGAAAAAAAAATCCAATTCTTGTTCCAGTGGAAATGAAGCACCTCAACTAAATCATTTTTCTAATCCAATTCTATTGACCGAGACAGACAGAAATCCATGTAAATTATAAATATTTTTTATTTGAATCTACAGCTTGAATAAAAGGCATATGAAGCAAGACAACAGAATTTTTCGGTGTGACACAACTTGGTCCAATAAAGGCTGCTTGCGTTTTGAAGAATTTTTATCATGCAGCAGCAATACAACGTAGCAAACAGATCAAAGTAAGACGAGAACATTGTAATTGAGCACCTCAAGCTCACTAAAAAAGGTCTGAAAAACATTTAGTTTGCATCATCGTGATGATTTGGATGATAGACATGCATGTGTATTAGAAACCCAAGAAAAATTAAAGAGCAAGCAGTTCCAGTAGCTCATGATACAGATATTGAGTTAGTTGTTTTGAAATTAAGAGTAAATTTACAATATGCAGATTTTATACCACCACCAGCTACTTGATGGAGAAGCTTTCAAACTTTCCAGTTCATTATTGCCGTTAAAGCTAATACCAGGGTATATCAGGATTGTAGAATTTCATTTGATGAAAACACGATTATGGTCCACTTGCATATAAGCGAGTCCATTCCTTGGCTGCGCCAATCCAGTTAAGAGAATGAAATCAATGTTAGGATCTAATAAAACAATTCCAAGCTTACAAAGGAAAGCAGAAGTTGCCAGCTCGGCCCCAGCAATGGAATCCAGAGTGAAAAACAATACTTTATAAGATATGGGCAAACCTGTCTCAACAGCTTCAGCTTCATTTGTCTTCCAATGTTTAGCAATATTGTCAGAAAGTGGGTCGTCTGGGTTTGGAGCACTGAGAAGGGCTTGGATGCTAAAAGAGAGAAAGTAATGAAACGTTGTTACATACCAAAATAAAAATGTGGTAGGTCATTTTCATGAATAGCATTTATAATAAGGAAACAATTATCTACATAATAGTAATAAATGACATTAACTACAATGACTTAAGAAGCTTAAGATTTATACAGTAGAGAATATAACATTAGATAGTTGCAGAGGGAAAGAAAAAAAAACATCTTACTTTCACAATTTCAATGTCATGAAACTTCTTCTAATACCCCAATTCATATTTTCAAAAAGTAGTGGAAATGTTCAATGGTAATAGCGGAATGTCAAGTAACTCTATCTGAATAAAACAGTCTGAATTCTCTCTCATGGGCAGAAGACATCAGCATGAGCTGGCATCCTCCACATAGGGTTGTTGGATGGACTGAACTCATGTAAAGAATTCCTTGTAGGAAATTCTATAAGGAATGATTTAACATCACTCACGCTAAATTGAGATTTCTGTTCTTGTTGAGATAAAGCACTACTAATGATCAAAACTTACAGAGTCAAGATGAAAATGAGCGGTGATGAGGCATTACCTTAAAGAAACTTGAGAAAACTCAAAGTGTGATTTTTATCCGTGTTTGATCATATGAGTAGTGCATTTAATATTTTTAAAATTTCTAGTCATTTGTTGCAACCAAATTAACAAAAAAGATAATAATTCTTCAATTATTTAAGTAATAAAACTTCGGAAGGGGATCATAATTCAATTAGTGCATGAAATAATTATTTATTAGTGAAGAATAATAGGAATGTCACCTCAACAGAACTGTTCTAATCTGTAGAGCAGGACTCCACTTATCCTTTAAAATATCCAAACATATCCGTCCTAGCTGCACGTGTAGATGCCTATCATCAAGAAAAAATTACCAAAATAGAAAACATATCAACCAATAAGAGTGTATACACTTGCCTTATCAATGTTGGGATGGTATATTTTGGTAAGAAAGCGGACCTGTTACAATGATGATTAAAACATTTACAGTTCATAAGTCAATGACTCTAACGTACATGAAACTAGTAAGATGCAAATATGAAAAGATGCTTCCAGCGTGTGAAAAAACAATTGCACCCTTGAATGAATGTGGAAAGTTTTGGAAGCTGAGTTAAAATTTGAAGAAAATGATCATGCACTATCTTTACGAAATAATCAATGAAGATATAGGTCCATGGGCAATATATAACAAAAAAATAAAATATTGTGTTATAAACATCATATAACGACAACAACAAGCCTTTATCCCACAACATGGGGTCAGAAAAATTACAGGAAAGTGCAAATTCAAGTGATCTAAACATAAATCTTGTAAAAGCTATTCCAATTTCCAACTGGTATGCAAGGGCTATACAAATGTGTAGTAATCTGAAAAGCCACATAAGATTAACCTATATATGATATACTTGCATGAATAATTGAAAATTGTTTTGTATCCTTATTTTAAAACGCATTAAACTCAATCAAGATTAATCACCAAACAGGTCAGACATTCATACTAGGTACAATAATAGTGTTAAAAGCTTAGGACCCGATTCAATTCACTCCACCATGAAGATTTTTTTTTTAATTTCATTGTTATTTCTTTCACTTAAAATAATAAAAATTTATATTAAGATGGCCATATTTATTTATTGTTTGTATGAATAGAAAGAAGAAGCATATTTATTAATAGAAAAAAACCAAATTACTCTAGACAACAGCCTCAGATAACCACAAATAAAAAATTCTAAAGCCTTGAAAATCGTCATTAAAAATACTGCAATCAATGATAATCCAAAACTATTTGATTAAATAATTATCAATACCTGATTACTATAGCTAAACACTACGAAGACCTTCAATTCTTATTGATAGTTATTTGCCTAAACAGTTAATTAACATAATAATTAATTCTTGGGTGAGAACTAATCCAGTTGGAAAGGACCTTGGGTCCTTGGAAGTTGTTGCCAAAGCCTTGGATTCGATCCTTGGCTACATTATAATGAGCTCCCAACTTGAGGATTTTTGGGAGGGTAAAAAAACATTAGTTGACTACCAATTACACTTTAGACATCTAAGAGTTTATTTTTTACCTCAATTTTAACTATAACAATCTAAGAAAATAATTAACTGACTACTATTCATAAAATTAATCATTAATTTCTGATTTCAGAGCAAATTTTTTAACTAAAAAAAAGAATAATTAAATACCTATTTTATGAATAATTAATTACCTTAGGTGTAGTTTGGTTGATTTAAAAAGGAATACATTGTAAAAAGAACTGCAATGTAAAAATAATAAAGTGTATTTGAAATACTTTCAAATTATTTGGAAGTGTAAAATAAATGCAGGGATTTTTTTTTTTTTTTTTTGGCTAGGACTAAAATGAATGTAGTCTAAAATATGATAGGTGGAGGCTGGAGGGGCGATGGCGTTCAGTGCCTGTCGACGACAGTCAGTGGCGGCCAATGGTGGTGGAGGACGATGGTGAAGGTTGGTAGTGGTGGCAGACAGCGGTGGCGAGCGACGACACGCAATGAAGTTCCAGTGTTTTTGAAAAATCACCCAAATCTAAGGAATTCAAATATACCAAAATGAACTAGAAGGTGAATTCCAAATACACCAAAATTTTATACTACATTTGACTGACATAAAACCAAAAACTGAATACCAATATTCTCCAAATCCCTATATTTGGAATACTTTACACCCTTTTACTTCAAACCAAACAACCCCTTAAGTAATATCTAAATGACCTCAATGCATAATACATAATAAATTATTTTGAATAATTAATTATTCTAGATCAAATAACCATAATTAAATGTAAATAGAAACTTAATGATATTCATGAAAAAAAAAATTAAAAATAAATAAATAATAAATAATAAATAAAATAATAAAATATTCATGAAAAATATCCATTAATTTGACTAGTTGGTCTAAACAACCACTTGTAATGTTTCCAAAACATGTGATAACACCCATAAGTGTGTTCAAACTATTTCAAGAAAAAACTTTTTTTAAAATATAAAATAAGAAATAAAAGCAAACATCTTTTTGTATGGTCTGTTCAAAAAAAAAACTAGAAATGAAAATGGATGGAAACATGGCCAAATTTCCTATTTTCTTATTTCTTTTTAAAAAATAGTTACTTTAGTTGAAAAAGTATTAATTCAACATTCATGTTTTCATTTTCAAATTTAAAAACAAAATGAATTATTTCTGAAACACCTTTAATGTGCTCTTACATATATTTTAAACAAGAATAATTAGTTGTTTCAATTAATTAGACTAACTGGTGGTGCAGGATGTCTTAGGTCTGGAATTTGTAATGCAACAAAATAATGTAATGTATCAAATCACACAATTCTGGTTGAAAATTCTCAATCTAAAGACTATAAATTAGAGTAAGAACTTGCCATGTTTTGATGTAAACCAACAAATATGATAAATTCACATCAAATAGTACTATAACAATTTCCCCAATCAAAGAAATTTAAGAAGAAATTAAAACAAACAAAAGCCAAATGTCAATTAAGATACACACCTAAAAAGATCATTTCTAATATTTTCTAACCAAGCCTTTTTAGGTCTAGCTCTACCTTTTTTATTATAGGTCAAATCTAATACATCTACTCTCCTAACCAAGTCATTGGAAAGCTGACTTTTTGTGCGACCAAACCATCTAAGGAAACTCTCTAATCTTATATACCGTTGGAGCTATTCAAACTTTTCACATATATAATCATTTTGCACTTTGTCTCCAAGAATAAAGCCACTTATCCACTAGAGCATACTCACCTCTGCAGCACTTAAATTAATTTAATGCCTCTCTTTTAATGGCCAACATGTGCATAAAACATTGCAGTTCTCACCACCATCTTATAGAATTTTCCCTTAAGTTTAAAGGGTATTTTTCTATCACACAACAAGCTGAATGCTTCCTCCACCTCAACCATCCAATTTGAATTCAACTAATAATATCCCCATCTATTTCACCATCAGTTTGAACAATAAACCCGAGATATTTAAAACGTTTATTCTTATTAATGACTTGATCGCCCAAAGTCACAATCCCACCACTAAAACTATTACTACTAAAATTACATTTTATGTATTTGATTTTAGATGTATTTAAATGAAAACCTTCATACTCTAAGATTGACCTTTAAAATTCAAATTTTCATTCAACTCTCTCTCCAGTCTTATCAACAAGAAGAATATCATTAACAAAAAACATAAACCAATGCACATCCTCTTGCAAATGTCTAGTAAGAGCATTCAAAACTAAAGTAAAAGATATGGGATTAAAGCTGATCCTTGATGCAATCCAACTGAAATAGGAAATACTTGGTCAAACCACCTTGTGTTTGAACACAAGTAATAGCTCCTGCATGCATATTCTTACTGACTTGAATATAAGCATTATTAATTGCTTTCTTTTCAAGAACTCTACTAAGCATTTCTCTTCTTGTTGTTGTAGTAGTAAACATTGTTTCCCACTTGCTTCTTGTTCATTCAATATCTCCTTGCGATCAGGTGATGTGGTTACTCAATCTAGTTAATTCTTGTTGTATTTTTATTTTTTACTCAAACTACTTAAATCATGTATTCATGTTTATGATTTTTTTTTTTTTTTTTGCAAATACTCCATGTTATGAGTTTGGTACACATAAATGTTGTCACTTGATTATGTAGCTTGGTTCATTTATAAAACTAAGTTTATTATTCTTGCTGGATTGTTGTGCAAATGGTCAATGTTATTATGTTTTTCTGTTGGCTGATTCAGTTATTTGTTAATTTTTGTGAAACTGATCTCTATGTCAATGCATATATTATCACAGCTTGCTTAGTGTAACGGTGTAACACAGCATTATATTGTCCATTAGGAATAGCTACTTATTGGGTTTCTAAAGAAATGTTGTTTGGTAGAGAGAAACTGTGATGATTTATTTAAGTTGATTATCATAAATTTAAAAGATAATCATATCTACAACTGATACCTCAGATATGAATTATGTTTCTTCTATGGTTAATATGGCATAAAGATGGGCAGCCCTTAAGAGGATAAGAGAAGTACAACAACAACAACAACATCAAGTCCTTATCCCACTGTGGGGTCGGCACCACAAATCCTTTTTCTCAATTATGTCCTATTAAGAGTCCGATTCTCATTTAAATCTAATAATGGAAGGTCATTTCTAATACTTTCAAACCAAGTCTATTAGGTCTACCTCTATCTTTCTTAACATAGGCCAAACTTAATACATCTACTCTCCTAATCTAGTTATCGAAACACCAACAATTTATGTGACCAAATCATCTAAGGCGACTCTCTCTAATCTTATCTACCACTAGAGATACTCCAACCTTTTTACATATACACTCATTTCGCATTCCGTCTTTAAGAGTAAAGTCACATATCCACCTGAGCATCCTCATCTCTGCAACACTTAGCTTAATTTTATGCTTCTCTTTTAATGGTCAACATTCGGTGCCATAAAACATTGCAGGTCTTATCACCATCTTATGGAATTTTCCCTTAAGTTTGAGGGGTACTTTTCTGTCACACAACAAGCCTGATGGATTCCTCCACTTCAATCATCCTACTTGAATTCTACTAATAATATCTCCATCTATTTCACCATCACATTGAACAATAGACCCAAGATATCTCTTTTTAATGACTACATTACCTAAAGTCACAATTCCCTCACAAAATCTATTACACTCTTATGTATTCAGTTTAAATCTACTCAAATGAAAACCTTTAGACTATATGATTGACCTCCATAATTCAACTTTTCCTTCAACTCCCTCTCTAATCTTATCAACAAGAAGAATATCATCAGTAAAAAGCATGCACTAGGGAAAATCCTCCTGCAAATGTCGAATAAGAACATCCATGATTAAAACAAAAGGATATAGGCTTAAAGTTGATCCTTGATGTAATACAACTGAAATAGGAAAATACTTGGTCAAACAACCATGTATTTGAACACAAGTATTAGCTCCTGCATACATATCCTTAACAACTTGAATAAAAACATTATTAACTCCTTTGTTTTCTAAAACTCTTTAAAGTACTTCTTTTGAAACTTTATCATATATTTTTTCCTAAATCAATAAATATCATATCTAGATCCTCCTTATTCTCTCTACACTTCTCCATCAAAACTCTTAGTAAAATATATAGCTCCCATAGTAAACCTACCCGGCAAGAATCCAAAATTGTTTTGAGAAACAATAGTATTACGTCGTAACCTATGCTTAATTACTCTTTTCCATAGTTTTTATGTATGACACACTACTTAATTCCTTTATAATTCGCACACTCTTGTGCATCACATTTATTCTTAAAAATAGATACAAAAACACTCCACTCATCTGGCATCCTTTTAGTCACCAAAATAATATTAAAAAGTTTAGTAAATTAAGAAATTCCTTTATCTCCTAAGCATTTCCATACCTCTATTGCAAGAATTGTTATTTGTTTCTTGCTTTAATGCTACCATTGTCATGTCCTAAATCATAGATGAGAAAAATGGAGGGTTACGTTAGATAGTCAATAGCCAACATAAAACTTGGCGAACAATTATGACATGAGAATAAGTAAAAAACTGAAATTTTAATCTGCACGTCAATATTTTCAATTATTAGTTTCTAACATCTTCAACACTCATAAACTGGATGTGTTTTCTACTCTTTACTTATTATTCACAATTTAACATTTCACTAACAATTTGTAATATCTTTATTTCAAGTAAATAATTCAAGTTTTAACAAGTTAGTTGATAGAAAAGAGCACGTCCATTGAAAAGTGCATAGTGAAGAGCATGTCCACTTAGATTGTATAATTGAAGACTAAAGCTATAGATCAAAGGTTTTAGGAATAGATATTAGCGTCTTAATGCATTTCTTATTTATATTTAATTAAATTGACTTCAAAAAATCATATGATGAGCTATAAAATTTGAGTAGGAATTTGTTACTGCAATTTAAATTGTGTGAAAACAACTTGTGAAATTTTTAATTATTTATTTTCTTGTGTATGCTTACTTCATTAAAAAAAATTAAACTTATTTTTTTAATAATTTGAGCCAAATGAGCTCAATAAGATTAAAAGGAATCAAATACAAGCATGATGTTTATGAATAATTTCAAATATGAGTCAATTTCAAACCAATAAAACATTTAGCTAACCACACACGAACAAACATCCAGTTAGCTCAAGCTCAGCTCATTTATACTCCTAGCTAAAGGTACTATCAAATCCCAACCAGAAGCATGCTCTTTAATAAAATAACTCAAATCCTTTTGTTCTTTTTACTTAGTTCTTTAAGAAGAATTGTTATTAGTTTCTTGCTTTGGAGATTATTTATGTATATTTTAATTTGCATAAATACTTAAAGGTGTGCCTATAAATACACCTCACCCTTCAGAGCAGAAACAATTCAATTCCTTTTCTTAGTTAAAGAATCTCTTCTTCTTTTCTATTATTCCCTCTCCTCTCTATTTTCCCTTCACCCTTTTGTTGGCTATAATGTTTTATTTAACAGTGGAGTTTCCTTCCTTGCTACCACGTGATTTTTGTGGAGATGCGAAAAAGCTAGCGCAGCTATTCTATCTCTTACAAATGACGTGCTGAAGTCTCTTATAAAAGGAGTGCTGAAGGGTCGGAGACAGAAATAACATGTTCCAAAGGATTGGGTGATCGAATTGTTAGCTACAGCTGAAAAATCTTGAAGAAGATCAAGGAAAGAGTGAAGGTACTTTTGCTTTCGCTAAACCAGAGAGGATATAAGGACGGATTGTAAGACTGAAGAAAGTGGAGTTTTGTTGACAACCTGATTGTAGTTTATCAAGAACCAGAAGAAGTTTTCTCTACAAGGGGTATGAAAACTAGATCAAGGAAGAAGAAAAACATTAAAGATTCAAGAAGATGTTTATAGCCAAGATTGACGCTATACATTATAGAAATCTCTCCTTATCTATGTCAAAATAAAGAATGCACTAAATTCAAAAGAACTTCAAATAAATTTTGAATCTAATTAAAATGCTGCAATTGAAGAGCTAGGATGTACCATCATTTTTCTTCTCAAAGAGGTATGCAGTGTCCGACATATATCGTACATGACACATATTTGATACCCTAAACATGTTAGATTAAAAACAAATTGGATACGTGCGTTTTAAATATTTTATTTAAAAAAAGTTCAAATATAAATCTTGTATTTCAAGTTTTAATTTATTAAAAATATAAAAAATAAATTTCATATTTTCTCTTCACATACTCAAATTATTCACCCTTGCTCAATACCTCATTCCCCAAGCATTCTCATTTTTATTTCTCAGTGGCATGTTGCACCTAGGATACCATCTCAACTTCGACATTCGACGTCATCACAGCATCAACATTTCAAATTCATCTCAACATCAAAGTATGATGTTATCTTGACATTGATGCTCGACGCCAACAATTTCTATACCCACAATCACGCCCCCGAGCCATCTCGACATCTCATTGTTATCAACATCAACTAAACATCAATGAACAACACTATTTCAATATCGATGGTCGAAGCTGTCTCAACATCGATGCCTGATGCCCTATGACCATTGCACAACATTGATGCCTAACTGTCAACAACATTATCGTCTTCCCTCTCAATGTCTGACATACAACATCAACACTCAACTCTTAACATCCTAATATTAATCATTTTAATCACAAATCCTAGTTAATTGATCTATTATTTTTCAATCCTTCTTAATAACTATGACTATTTTTAAGATATAAAAAATATAATACTATGTCCAACTCGCATCTATGTCCAATATTTTCAACAATTGATGTCTCATATCTATGTCGATGTGTTCATGTCTGGGCATCATAACTGAAAAGCTAATTGAGGGAAGAAGATGAAGAAAATGGGAACTAGTCTAAGAACCAATCAAAATCCAAGTCAAACGCAACAATAAAATGCATTCGTTTTCATAAAGAAGATCATTCCATGAAAAAATGCCCCAGGATGAAGAGCAAGAACAAACAAATGGCTAAAGATAAAGATATTGTGTTAGTGAAAGAAGGCTTTAAGAGTCTTTAGATCCTATAAATATTAAATTAAGATCCAAGCAACTCATGGATCCTAGACTCTGGTATCCTAAATAAGAGTTAATTTTGAGTCTCAATGAAAAAGGTGATACTCTGTATTTATAAAACAACATGACATGAATAGTTCAAGTTGAAGGAGTCATTCAACTCAAACTAAATGATGATATAGATAGACAACTCGTGTTGAAATTCATGAGGCCAATCGTATTGTTTTAATAATTCCAAACATTATTTATTAGATAACATATTATTCTCTGCAATATATATTAGTTGTTTTTTGTGTTATACTAACATTTCAGATATAACATATAATAAATCAAGTCAAAGAAGAAAACTCAAGAATTGCAACAGAGTCTAGTCAAAACTTATAATAAGAGTCTATAATTTTCCCTTTCTTTCTATATATATATATATATATATAGGTTTATATTGGTAAGCCAAACGAGCACACACTCAAAGGTGAGGATGAAAATTAAACACTTGATTTCTCTGTTGAATCATATTATATGATATCAATTGCATTGTACGATCACTTGTTTCAAAAAACAAAGTAAATGTTTATTTAAATTAATCAAACTAAAATTCAGCATAATTAATCAAACTACATGACCTTTGATCATACATAACGATTAGTTATTTTGATAAAACACACACGCTTGGATATGAGCAATCAAATTTAGACAAATTTGAATTTTAAAATTTGACTTAATCATAGTATACGAGCACATTTGTGATGTATAATTATAAATGAATGTTGTCTAATTTGTATTGTTGATCAAGCAATTGAATCAGGATCAAATCTTGATTAACATTCATGTTGTACGATCAAAATCGTCTAAGACGAACTAATAGAACTTTTGGTGGACGATTGTTGATCCAATTCAACTAATCGTACTGTACGATTTATATCGTACAGTCGGATCTATCATAACTCAAAATTGGGTACGTAGTTTAAAATTGTGCAATCAGAGGCGTGCTTCTGCGAAGTTCTGGGCAAAATCACCTCATTGCCTAAGCAATTTTAGTTCCTCATGAGACGTACGCTTCTTGCACTGTGAGGCGCGCCTCTGAGGCTGAATTGCGCAATTTAGTGTGAGGCGCACGCCTCTAATAACCAGGACCCACACACTTAAATCTAAATGCAACAAGGCTTCTTCCTCCCTATCATCGCAGCCTACCCAAAACCGAGCAGGGAAAAAAACCCGCAGCCCGCAAGTTCTTCCGCACGTCCGCTCGGCCTCCCTTCCCGCCGCCTCTCCCACCGGCGCCGCATCACTCCGACGAGCTTGAAGTGTCCGACAGCCCTCTAGGTGAAGTCCACAAATGATTTTAAGTTTTTTTTTTAGTTCAACAAAAGATTTTTCAAGAGAAAGAAAATCTAAGGATTGAACTTTTTTGAGATTTTTTGTTTGTTTTCATATTTTTGTATTAGGAAACATGGTTAAAGCAAGGAAAAGGCAAATACGTCATTGCGACGTGACCCTTCTTAGAAATATATTGTGCAAGTTGATGTAGAAGGCGACGAGAAGACGTGTATTTAAAATGCAATTTTTGTAATAAGGTGGTGAAGAGATGAGTAACTTGCATGAAGGAACACTTATCTGGCTCACATAAAAATGTAGCACCTTGTGCGGATGTTTCGGATAACGTGCAAGAGGAAATTATAACTTATATGAAAAAGAGTACGACGGCCAAACATTTACAACATGAGCAATTTAATGAAAGGGTCGAACAAGGTGCTTACTTAGGGAGCGAGAGTGGAAAGGGTCTTCCTCCACTATACATAATAAAGGTGCACGGGGTCTTATGGACTAGTATATGGACCAGTATATGACAAATCCATGAGAGAATAGAGGACAAGCACAAATGATGCCTGCTGTTGGTACCAAAGACGGCAGGTTTGCATGGATATTGGCATTTTTTTTTTTGAGAATACCATACCATTTAATGTTGCGACATCGCCGGCCTACTTCAATATGCTGCGGTCTATAGGGTTGTATGGGAGAGGGTTGAAAGCACCTTCCATGTATGAGTTGCGAACATGAATTTTGAAGGAGTTGCATAACACAGAGCAGAGCATTGATGAGACTAAACCGACATGGATTGAGATTGGTGTTACCATTATGTCAAATGGATAGTCTGACATGAAAAGCAGGAGCTTGATTAATATCCTTGTCAACAATCCCTATGGCACGATATTTTTACGATCAGTTAAAGCTTCAAATAAGATTAAAAATGCTTAATTCATTTTCAATTTACTAGATGGGGTTGTTGAGGAAATTGGGGTGTATATGATTGTTCATGTGGTGACTGACAATGCCAGTGCATATAAAACAGCCGGTAAGATGTTGATGGAGAAGAGGAAACACCTGTATTGGACCCACTGCGCAGCACACTGTATCGAACTCATATTGGAGGAACTTGGTGATTTACATCAACACAAGAGCGCTCTTTCTAAGGCGAAGAATATCACAAAGTTCATATACAACCAATCATGGGTCTTAGCCTTAATGAGAAAGTTTTCAAAGAATGAAATCATTCGCCCTGCAACCACTAAGTTCGTTATTACATTTGTTCACTACAAATCATTTTCAATTCCTAATGCAAATTTATTCTACAGGTTTGCCACATCTTATTTGATATTGCAGAGTCTGCTGGATGTGAGACAACCACTTGAAGTAATGTTTACATCAACACAATGGCTTAATTCTGCGTGGGGGAAGAAAACTGAGGGGAAGGAAATAAGAAGGCTAATTCTAAATGATAAATTTTGGGCTACTGTGACCTATGTCATATTGAGCACGAGACCCTTGGTATAAGTTCTATGTTTAGTGGATGCCGAGAAGAAACCAGCCATGAGTTTTATATATAATGCTATGGATGGACGAAAAAGTTGATTGCACATAACTTAGGAGGAGAGGAGGCAAGTTATAGAGAGATTTGGGATATCATTGATGCTCGATGGGAGGTCCAGTTACACCATCATCTACATGCAGCGGCATATTATCTCAATCCTCAATTCAATATTCAGAGAGGAAATCCTCAAACCCGGAGGTGAAGCTTGGCTTGAATCACTGCATTGAACGACTAATACGGGACCAGACCGTCAGGGATCCTGCAGATTTATAACTTGTTTTATTTCGGAATAGGAAGGGATTTTTTGGTCTGCAAGCAACAAAATCAACTATTGTCAAACGGTCTCCATGTATACTTATTTTATAAATGCATAACACTTTAATATGTTCTGATTATCATTTTTCTTCTTGAAAAAAGTTGAATGGTGGATACAATTTGGTGATTCCACCCCTGAGTTACAGAGTTTTACTGTTAGAGCTTCGGGACTCACTTGTTCTCCTTCTGGGTGTGAGCGAAACTGGAGTACATATAGTCAAGTGCAAACAAAGATAAGAAATTGGCTTTCAACACTTAGAATGAACTCCCTTGTGTATATTATGCACAACAAGAGATTGAGAGAAAGGAGGTTGAGGATTTGAAGGATGATGAGGGCTCGTTGTTCTGTGATGATGTGGCATTTGATAATGAGTGGTTCATAGATGACGAGACAAATTTGTCATTATCAGATCTACAACTAGAGGATCTAAGTGTGGATATCTTGAGGGGAGAAGCAGATCAAGTTGGCACATCCATGATGCAAGCAAACAAGATAGAAAAAGCCAGATAAGGAGAACGATGGGAAAAATTATAATCAAACTCGATTCAAATAGTAGAAATCATCTATGACATCAAAAACTGACGAATAAACGAGAAGAGAGATCAAAAGAAACAAAAGAAATATAAAAAGACGCTATCCTCAGAACAGCCGACAGAACGATTTCCTCACATGCATCGAAATGTAGGTTAAGTAAAGTATGTGCTTAGGGCTAGCAAATCGATGGTCCACCACAGCAAGATAGTCCAAACATCCAACCAAACTCCTCCAGCAAATACTCCCAAATAAGCCAACAAACACCTCCCAAAGCTCAAGAAGAAGGATACAAATGGAGTGGAACTTGCGTAGAGAAGAAAGAAGTAAGAGGTCCAGACGAAATAGAGGAGAAGAAGAAGTGCAGAAAGCTCTCAAGCTTCTCCAAGAAGAAGAAAACCCTCAGATTTTTAAGAGACTAAGCTCAACCAAATTCAACAACTTTTTCCTTCAAAAATCATCTACTATATATAGGCAAGAGAGAGGAACCAAACAATCAAATCACCTCCAAATAAGCCAATAAGATTTAGGGAAAAGAAAGGTCAACAGACATTTAAACAATTCCCAAACGACACAGCAAAACAGAAGAGGGAACTCACGGGAACCAAGCAGAAAACCGCGGAACCGAGCAGCCCAGCACGGAACCAAGCAGCCAGCTGCAGAACCGAACAGCCAGCCACGGGAACCAAAGGAGCAAGGCATGGGAAATCACACAGCACAGGGAAATGAGAAGAAAAAGGGGAGGAGAAGAGGCAAGTTCACTCCAAATTGAATCCTTTATTTAAAGCATACCTTTTTAGAATAATGAGCTAGGATGCTCAATAAATCTCCCAATAATTGAACTAAACTACAGCTCAACATTAATGAGCTAGCAACTTAGGAAAATAAAGCTCAACTCCAATAAACCACCACCTCCCAACATCATCATAAGCTCAAACCGAGAACCATAAGCCAACCCGAGAATCAGCAGCAGCACAAGGGACCAAACAAGCTAACAAACCAAAGGTCTACCATAGCCCAAGCAGAACCTACCATGATCATTAGATGCCTTCCATCATTGGATAGCTAAAAAAAATATAAAAACTAAATAAAATACTAATGTTCAATATTTGAAAATGAAAATACATAAATTATGATTGCATCAATCCCCCCCTTGTGGAAGAGTCTCATCTCCGGATGAGAAAGCTTCAATAACTTTTTGAAAAAGATCAGGATGACGTCGTTTTAGCTCATTAGCATCCACCCAAGTGCAGTCGGTCAGAGGTCAATTCTTCCATTTTGCCAAGAACCTCTTATGCTTGCCATGTCTAGTTTTAGAAATCCTGACATCAATAATATCTTCAATATGTTCTTCAGTTTTTGCAAAAGAAGTAGAAGGTGGCAAAGTTTCAATTTCTACATAATCGTCAGAATTTCCTTCATATAAAGAAAGGTCATAAACATTAAATACAGGAGAAGTGCCAACAGAAATAGTTAGATCCAACAGATAGGCATTTGTGTCTAATTTTTGAAGCACACGAAAAGGTCCAAATCTCTTTCTATTTAACTTTCTAAAAGTACAAACAGAAAATCGTTGGCGACGAAAGTAAGCCATAATCAAGTCACCCTCATTGAAAATAACCTCTTTTCGATATTTATCGGTAGTAGACTTGTACTTAGCATTAGCTTTTTGGAGTTTTTCAAGGACTTGCTGTTGGATGGTCTTTATGTGGTCAAAAGTTTCAAAAGCTTCAGCACTAGTTTTGTTAGGTAAATGCAAGCAGTTTCTATCTAAAATGTGAGGAATAGGTTGTCCATAAATAATTTCAAAAAGAGTTTTACCAGTGGAACGATTAACAGAATTATTGTAAGCAAACTCAGCTTGAGGCAAGACTAAATCCCATTGGGAAGGTTTTTTTCCAGCAAAACACCTTAATAAATTTCCTAAGCTTCGATTGACAACTTCAGTTTGTCCATCAATTTGAGTATGATATGCACTACTAAATTGAAGAGTAGTCCTAAGTTTTGCCCAAAGAGTTCTCCAAAAATAACTCAAAAATCTAGTGTCTCGATCAGAAATAAAAGTACGAGGAACACAGTGAAGACGAACAATTTCTTTAAAAAACATATCAGCAATGTAAGAAGCATCAGAAGTTTTCTTGCAAGGAATAAAATGTGCCATTTTGCTAAAGCGATCCACCACCAAAAAAACAGAGTCAAATTTTCGAATAGTAATAGGCAAACCCAAAGCGAAATCCATAGAAATATTCTCCCAAGGTTTGTTTGGAATAGGCAGAGGAGTATACAAACCAGAATTTTATGAAGTTCCTTTGAAAGATTGACATATTTTACTTTGTTTAACCAGTTTGGCAATTTGCTTTCTCATATGAGGCCAAAAATACTTTTCTTGAACTAAAGCAATAGTTTTTCCTTGCCCAAAATGTCCACCCAAACCTCCACTATGAAGTTTTTTCACAAGTTATTCTCTTAAAGAGTTTTTAGTTATGCAAAGTCTAGACCCCTTAAACAAAAAACCTTAATATATAACAAACTGTGCAGAATGATCAGTTCCAGAAGCAAGACAAGAATCTCAAATACCCTTAAAATCATAATCACTTGCATAAGTATCTTTCAAAAAATCAAAAGTGCTAGTTGGATAAACAGATACCAACAAATGAGATCTCCTACGTAAAGCATCAGCAACTTTGTTTAAAACACCAGTTTTAGGTTTGATATAAAAAGTATACTCTTGCAAAAATGAAACTCACTTGGCATGCCTTTTATTCAAACTTTTTTGAGAGCCCAAAAAACAAAGAGCTTCATGATCAGTATTTAAAACAAACTCCCTTTGAATCAAATAACACCTCCAGAATTTCAAAATTTGAACAATAGCATAAAACTCCAAATCATAAGTAGAATATTTAGATCTAGTTTTATTCAGTTTTTCACTAAAGTAAGCAACAGGTTTTCCCTCTTGACTAAGCACAACACCAATGCCAATATGAGAAGCATCGCAATCAACTTCAAAAAATATTTTTAAAATTTGGCAAGCTAAGAATGGGAGCTTGACTCATTTTTTCCTTAATGATTTCAAAAGTTTTTTCAGCTTGAGGTGTCCATCTAAATACCCCTTTTTTCAAGCAATCAGTAATAGGAGCAATGAGAGAACTGAAGTTTTTTATAAATATTCTATAGAAAGAAGCCAAGCCATGAAATCCTCTCACCTCACTTATATTTTTAGGAATGGGCCAATTTTGAATTGCTTCTATTTTTATCAGATCCACTTTTATTCCCTCAGCAGAAACAATAAAACCCAAAAATGTCAAGCTCGAAGTCATGAAGGAACACTTTTTAAGATTGATGAAAAGCTTTTGTTATCTTAAAATTTGCAACACTTGCTTCAGATGATTTAAGTGTTCAGAAGAATGAATGCTATAAATCAAAATGTCGTCGAAAAAAACCACAACAAACTTTTCAATAAAAGGTTTCAAAACATGATTCATAGTTCTCATAAAAGTACTCAGAGCATTTGAAAGCCCAAAAGGCATCACAAGCCATTCATACAAACCTTCTTTAGTTTTAAAAAAAGTTTTCCATTCATCGCCAGGCCTTATTCTTATTTGATGATACCCACTTCTCAAATCTATTTTAGAAAAGATTTTGGCACCACTTAGCATATCCAGCGTGTCATCCAGTCTAGGAATTGGAAATCGATATTTAATGATAATTTTGTTTATTGCCCTACTATCCACACACATCCTCAATGTTCCATCTTTTTTTGGTGTTAATAAAGCAGGCACAACACATGGACTTAAGCTTTCTTGAATCAAACCTTTTTTTAACAAATCATTCACTTGCTTAAAAAATTCAGCATGCCTAGATGGACTCATTCTATAATGAGGAAGGTTAGGCAAAGTAGCTCCATAAATTAAATCAATATAATGTTGAATATTTCGCATCGGAGGCAACCCAATTGGCAACTCATCAGGAGTTATGTCAGAAAACACATCAATTAAAGCTTGCATTTCTTTAGGAATTTGAAAAGCAGTATCAGATTCTTTTCCCAAAACCAAATAAGCGACTTCAGAATGTTTCAAATCATTAACATTTAAAAGCAGTTCAGGAGACTTAATTTTGGCAACCATGTTATTCTTAACAGGTGAATCAGGCACATGTTTTTGTGAACGAAGAGTGAACTCTTTATTATTTTGAATCAAAGTGTAAGTATTTTTCTCTCCATTGTGAATAGTTTTATGATCGTATTGTCAAGATCATCCTAACAAAATATGGCATACTTCAAGAGGCACAACATCACAAACAACTTGATATTTAAAAGATCCCCCAATTGATAGATTGATAGCACATTGCTTGGTGATTGGAACATCTCCCCTTTCTTTGAACCAAGAGATTTTATAGGATTTGGCAAGTGGTGTTGACTTTATTTTAAACTTGTCAACCAGTTTTTGAGAAACAAAATTTCCAAAACTCACACTTTCTATCATAAAAGTGCAAATTTTCCCTTCAATTGTACAAGTTGTTTTAAATATGTTTTTTCTTAGACACATATCCCCATTGTCAATTTTTGTTGTTAAGACTTGTCGAATCACTAAAAACTCTTCACCTTCATCACCTTCAACATCAACCTTTTCTAATTCAATGTCATTTTCAGACCCAGACTCATTTACTTCTTCTTCTTCCTCCAAGTTTTCATCATTTTCAATAAGATTATTTCTTGGTGGATTGTTTTTCCTACAAGTGGCAGAGAGATGACCATAAAGCCCACATTTATAGCATGCTCCAATTAATCTAGGTTGATCAGTAGATTTAGCACCTATAATTCCCTTTCCTTTATCTGCATTTTAATTTTCAAATGTTTTAACTTTCACACCAGATGTTCTCCCAGAAGTTTGAGATTGAGTTTTAATCCCGCCAGTTGGTCGTCGTTTATATATTTCCATTACTTTATTGTGACCCCTTTCCCTTTGATGTTGCTTTTCCAATTTTAGTGTCATACGATAAGCCTCGTCAATTTTAATGATATGATGCAAGTTAAGTTGATCTTGGATTGACCACTTTAAGCCATTGATGTATCTTGAAACAGTTTTCTTTTTAGATTCATTTAAATCATTTATGGATTGAAGTTTATAGAACATTTCGGTGTATTCTTCAACAGATTGATTTCTTTGTCGCAAGTTATTAAATTCCTAAAATATTGTTCGAGCATGATCAGTTGGTAAGAGTTTCCCCTTCATTTTCTCCTTCATTCTTTCCCAGTTTTGGACTTTTTCTTTTCCTCTCCTAAGTCTATTATTTTGAAAGTTTTTCCACCAAGTTAAGGCATGACCAGAAAGTTTTACACTAGCAAAGCAAACCTTCCTATTATCAGGTATTTCTTTCCACCCAAAAAATTGATCCATCTTTTCTACCCACTCAAGGAATTGATCGGGTTAAAGTTTTCCCTCAAAGTTAGGAACATCAACTTTTATTCTATGATCCCAATTTTTTTGTTGCCTATGCTGATTTCTAGGAACCTCCTCTTCACTTTTAGATATTTGCACATTAGGATTAGCATTATTAACATTCAGATTTTCAATTGCTTCAGCCATGGTATTGATTTTTTGTTACAAATTATTCAGTTGTTGCATAAGATTTTGCCAATCCCCCGGATAATTAGCCATCTTAGAAATTAGAAAGGACCCACCAAACAAAGACAAGAAACCAACAAAACACACTAACCAAGGATAAGAACTTGCTCTGATACCAAACTTGATGCAAGCAAACTAGATAGAAAAGCCAGATAAGGAGAACGATGGGCAAAACTATAACCAAACTTGAATCAAATAGTAGCAATCATCTATGACATCAAAAATCGACGAATAAATGATAAGAGAGATCAAAAGAAATAAAAGAAATATAAAAAGACGCTATCCTCAGAACAACCGACAGAAAAGTTTCCTCACATGCATCAAAATGTAGGTTAAGTAAAGTATGTGCTTAAGGCTAGCAAATCGATGGTCCACCACAGCAAGATAGTCCAAACATCCAAACAAACTCCTCCAGCAAATGCTCCCAAATCAGCCAACAAACACCTCCCAAAGCTCAAGAAAAAGGATACAAATGGAGTGGAACTTGTGTAGAGAAGAAAGAAGTGAGAAGTCCATACGAAATAGAAGAGAAGAAAAAGTGGATAAAGATCTCAAGCTTTTCCAAGAAGAAGAAAACCCTCAGATTTTTTAAGAGACTAAGCTCAACCAAATTCAACAATCTTTTCCTTCAAAAATCATCTACTATATATAGGCAAGACAGGGGAACCAAACAGCCAAATCACCTCCAAATAAGCCAATAAGATTTAGGGAAAAGAAAGGTCAACAGACATTTCAACAATTCCCAAACGGCACAACAAAACAGAGGAGGGAACTCACGGGAACCAAGCAGAAAACCGCATAACCGAGCAGCCCAGCACGGAACCAAGCAGCCAGCTGCAGAACCGAACAGCCAGCCACAAGAACCAAAGGAGCAAGGCACGGGAAATCACCTAGCACAGGGAAATGAGAAGAAAAAGGGGAGGAGAAGAGGCAAGTCCACTCCAAATTAAATCCTTGATTTAAAGCATACCTTTTTGGAATAATGAGCTAGGAAGCTCAATAAATCTCCCAATAATTGAACTAAACTTCAGCTCAACATTAATGAGCTAGCAACTTAGAAAAATAAAGCTCAACTCCAATAAACCACCACCTCCCAACATCATTATAAGCTCAAACCGAGAACCATAAGCCAACCCGAGAACCAGCAACAGCCCAAGGGATCAAACAAGCTAGCAAACCAAAGGTCTACCAAAGCCCAAGCACAACCTACCATGATCATTGGATGCCTTCCATCATTGGATAGCTAAAAAAATATATAAAAACTAAATAAAATACTAATGTTCAATATTTGAAAATGAAAATACAGAAATTATGATTGCATCAATCCACCACTACCACACCACACACATCCACTAGTTTTGCACCACAACAACAAAATAAAAGTATTCCACAACTTCTTATATGCTAGTATTACATTATATTTATATCAATTGGGTAATTAACATGATAATGATCATTCTTATTGAACAGGGAAGAGAAAAGTAAGTCACATTGAAGATGATGAAGATATGACATTCATAGATACAATTGGAGAAGAAGATTGCCTTGAAGACCCATTTAGTGATGAGACATGATTTGATTTTATATATTCTTTCTTATTTGTACTTTGGGAATTTTGATAGACTAATATTTTGTGGTTTTGTACTTTGGAACATGATTTCATTGCACTTATTTCCTTACTTTTCACTAATTTCACTTGTCATTTAGATGTTTTTATTGTATGTGAGAATCTTACAACTATTTACCTGCTAAAACCCTTAAATTCTCATTTACGCAATTCTTCGTCCGTGAGGCTTACGTCTCAGACCGCCTCAAGGCTTTCGCCTCGCCTCACGGACGAAAAACGTTTTCAGCAATACGATCCACACTTCATATTGTATGATTAGTGTATTAAAATTGAAATTTTAAGGTTTCCTTTAAAGAACCTAATTTGATTTTTTCATAACAATCGTGTAGGGGACAAGTTAGTAACCAGAGCTTTTTTCCCTAGGAGAATCCTTTGGAGAGCGAGAGAGGTTTCTCTTTGCTTGAGAGAGTTGCCCAATCCACTTGGGAGAGAAAAGATGAGGTTGAGAGGTTGTTATTTAGGCAGTCAAGGGTTGTGTTAGGGGGTGCACACGGTTATCTTTATTAGTTTGCACCTTGGTCCTCCGGATTGTGGTTTTGGAGCTCTGGGACAGGAGCTCTATAGAAGAAGTCATTGGGAGAAAGACTCATCACTAACCAAGGAGACTAGGAGAGTATCTTCTCCACCATTGCGAGGAGTATGAGAGAGCGGCCTTTTCATTGTTGCGAGGAGCAGGAGGGAGCAGCATCTCCATCATTATGGGAAGTAGGATGAGAGTTTCTAAGCTTTTTGGGAGGAAAGAAAGATATAACCGTGAGCCCGGACACATCCTGCAGCTGACGGGTAGTACGTTGCCCTTCTCCAAGGGACTTCACACCACGAGCCTGGACCCATCCTGCGGCTAGTGGAAACTCTGATTCCCTCACCCAAGTTCTCTCCGAAGAACACAAGTGCAAATAAAATTTCATTAATAATCCATCATTACATTACACAAGAAAGGGCCTCTATATATAGGCCTAAGAAACTAAAACAAGACACATGCCCCTAGGGCTTACATAGGACGACCCTCTTAAGTGAGGGTAAAAACAGAAAATTCATAATAAAAAAATAAATTATAGTAAAAAAACTTAAAAATAAATTAATTAGCCTAAAGTATAATAATACTGCATTGGTAGAAGAGCAAACAGATCTAGTAAAAATTGTTGCACGACTAAAAGATAAGCATACTGCATTAGTTGATCAACACACTATTTTGCAAAACAAATTACAGTTGAAAAACAATCTTAGGGATAAAACACGACCATATTAATTTTAAACATGCATTTAAAAATTAGTAGAATTGACTTAGAATTTGGATAATAGTGAGCATGATGCATATATTAAATTGAGAATTTATACAAGTTCAAATGAAGTATTCCAAAAAGAAATTAAAATGTTCAAGTCTCACGCACCAAGATCCGCTCACTCACCACTTAGGAAAGCACCACATGCATACTCAACATATAAGGAGAAACCATCATCACATAAGTTTGCTCATTCATTCCCTATGTTAGGTGTTTTTCTTGTGACATGGTAGGACACATTGCACGAGTCTATCCACTTCGAGTCCATCATAACACATGATATATTTGGAGGCCTGAGGCCTCATTAGCACAATATGGCATGACCACATATTCTCACACTTTGGGACCCAAGTTGGTTTGTTTTCCAAAGCGATCACCTTTATTAATTTTGTAGATATGCCTTCACACGAGTCCAATGAAAGCATGTGGTATCTGGATAGCGAGCGTTCGAGGCATATGACTAAAGATTTAAGCAAGTTCATCTCATTGGAGGCCAGAAGCAGAGGCAAAGTAACCTTGGAAGACAACTCTACAAGAAAGGTTATGGATGAATGTAGATCCAACAAAGCAGAAGCTGCAAAGTTCCTAGATGACCTTCATGTTTCATCTCATGGAATTGATATTTAAGGAGAAGTTCATTGAGTTGATGTAGATACTTAAGGGCTTAGGGACAACTGATATTGTGCAAATGAAGTTTCCAGTTGAAGAAAATGCTTGCGGAAATGTTCAAGAAGAATATTTAAAAGAAAAAGTTGAAGTGCTTGGAAAAGAAAATAAGGGATTGAAAGCAGAATTGAATGCTTATGCTTCCCTTTTTGCATATTTGGAAAATGAGATTACGCCACTGGAGGAACACACTCTTTCATTGAAAAATCTTCGCATACTGAACAGTAAGAGAAAACAACCTAACAATTTCATTCAAGTACGAAGCAAGCATCACAGCTCAAGAAGTCTAAGAGCATCGGCCAGAATCTTAGAGCTAAAAAAGTTACGTGCAAAGGTTAAGGTGCTTGAGAAAGCAATAGCAGATATTGAAGGACTTCTAAAGGAGAAGTTGTTTCTGATACCAATGTGGATGATGAAACAAGAAAAGTCAAAGCATGAAAGTCAAATAGAAGCACAAAAGTGAAGGCATTAGCAAAGATGTTAAATTGTTGAAAGATGGCATATTCTCTAGAGTGAAGCACGAGCAAATAATGAAGGATATAGAACTTGAACATGTGTTAAGTGGTAATCGTCATGAAGTAGATTATGTTGTTGAAATAGATAATCAAGAGATAGTTCCCATCCTTCAACCTTGAGGATAAGGTACATCTTTGGGGGGAGTATTGATATGATGGAGAGGGGGGGGGGGGGGGGGGGGGGGGGGGGGGGGGGGCACAGCCAGACTATATAAGCTATTATTCATTATGTAAGGAATCAATGGGGAGCTATTTAGGAATGTTTTTTATTTATGAAGGTTTTAATTTATGAAGGTGTTAATTGAGAAAGGTTTTAATTGAAAAAGGTTTTTATTGTGGAAGATTTTAATTTATGAAGGTTTTGATTGTGGAAAGTTTTAATTGTGAAAGGTTTTAATATTTTAGGAATGTTTTAATTGTTAGGGCTGTTTAAGGAGTTATGTCTAGGATTTTCATGTAATGTATATTGAGTTTGTTTTCCTCTTGTTGTTGTGAGTTCCTAGCGGTAGCTAGGGTATGTGGGAGAACTAATCTACCTCTGGAATAATAGATCAATTGTATCTTTCGTTATTAATTGAATGAGTAATTAAAAATCAGCCCGTATATTTGTATTCCTGCATTTCTTCTTATCTATTTTATTATTTTTTTCTTCCAAAATGCATCAGTAAGCTTAAGAGGACCAGAATAATACAATCAAGGTTCTTAAGAAATACGGATATTATATATTTCAATTTTGTGATCGTTATGTAATAAAAAATCCAAAAAAAAGTTGAATTTTGCCACTTCAAAACATTAATCTTAAAAAATTAAGGATTATGTGCATTTACATATAAAAAAAGTTGAATTTTGCTATTACACTCGGCGGAGCAAGGAATTTTCTATCTTTTATTATTGACTATTTTTAAAAAATGTGGGCATATTTCCTAAAATAGAAAAAGAAAACCTTCAAAAAAATTCAAAGAATGGAAGGTTTTCTTTAAAACTAAAACAATAAATAAGATCAAGAAAATGAGAGAATAACGACTCTGAGTTTTGTTTTAAATCAATTTATGAAGTATTACGAGAATGGATTATCATGACATCTCATATTGAGGTTGATATCTCAACAAAATGGTCTAGTTGAATGCTTTTAACAAAGAATAATGCTCACATTAGGCATGTTGAATAATGCAAGTCTACTAAAGATATTATGGGCATAAGCAATCGATATAATCTCATATTTGATAAATGTCATTCATTAGCAATTAAGTTCAAGGCCGCACAAGAATAGGCGATTGGAAAACCAGGCGTATGCAATAATCTAAAGGTATTTGGTTGCATTGCGTATGCTCACGTTAGGCAGGACAAACAAAACAAAGAGCTTTAACATATATTTTCAAAAGATATTCTAAGAATATATAAGGTTATGGGTTGTAGTGTTTGGTATCAAATCATTATAATAACTTTAATAATAGGGATGCTCTTTTAATGAATAATAAATGGAAATTTTATTTCAAAAAAATATGTCTCAAAGGAAAATTGCTGAATCAAACAAAAATTTGGGTTTTGGGGGGGGGGGGGGGGGGGCCAAAAAAAATGGGGGGGGGGGGGCAGCCAAAAAATATTAGAATTCTTAAAATAAAAGATCGAGAATCATCATCAACAATAATATCAAGCCTTTATCCCACTACGTGGAGTCAGCTAAATGAATTCATTTTCTCCATTGTGTCATGTTAAGAGTTAAATTCTCATTTAGATCTAATAAAGAAAAAAATCATTTCTAAAATTTTCTAACCAAGTCTTTTTAGGTCTACCTCTATCTTTTTAACATAGGTCAAATCTAATACATCTACTATCCTAACTAGCTCATCTGAAGGCCGTCGTTTTATGTAAGCCAATGAATTCCTTCATCTACTTGAAACATTAGAATCAAGTCATAACCTATGCTCCATGACTCTCTCTCAAAGTTTTAAAGTACGATACATTAACTTAATTCTTCTATAATTCGTACAATCTTATGCGTCACCTTAATTCTTAAAGATAGGAATTAACACACTAATTCTCCACACATCTGGCATCTTTTAAGTCTTCAAAATAATATTCAAAAATTTAGTAAGCCAATGAATTCCTTCATCTCCTAAACATTTCCACACCTCTTTCGAAATATCATCAGGTTCAACAGTTTTCCCACACTTCATTTTCTTTAAAGCCTCTCTAATTCATTTTTAGTAATACGCAAATAAAAACAAAAATCTCTATTTTCATTTAGAGTGCTAAGGTCACTAAAGCCAATTGTATTTTCACAATCTTCATTGAAAAGTTTAGTAAAATATCTCATCCACCTTTGCTGAATATCCTCTTCTAAAAAAAGTACTTTTTGATCTTCATCCTTAATGCACTTCACTTAAATAAATTCTTACTACTCATATATCTTTGTTTGGCTAGCCTACACATACATCTTTCGCCCTCTTTAGTATATAATTTATTATATAAATCATTAAAACCTAAAATCTTTTCATCGCAAATTACTTTCATAGACTCCTTACAAATAACTTTGTATCTTTCCAAATTTTCAGATTTTTTACATCTAAACCAAATTTTTTAACATATGACTTTGCATGATGTTTGGGCTCCCCTCCAACAGACAGGCAGGGTCTTTTTTGCCAAGAATGCTCTGATAGTTCAAAAATGGCCAGAAAGCTTAAATTTTTTTCCATAAAAAGTACATTTTTACTTGTACATACACCCATGTGTATCCAACATGCTATCGTGATGTCAAAAAGCATTTAATTGAGTACTTATTAGTACATTTGAATGGGCAGGGGCGCACTGGCAACCAGGGCTTGGGCACGCTGGCAACCAGGGCTAAGGCACACTGACAAGCAAGTGTAAGGCACATCTAAATATTCTTTAGAATCAAGCAATCGAAGGCACAAGCACTAAATAGCTTCACTTATTCACGAATTCTTTTTATCTTATATGCATCAAGATGCAGGAAGGTCGAAGCAACATACTATGCTTAGAACTAGGCACAACCAATCAAAGGCAAGTGTTATGTCTCTCGCATGGTGTTGAAGAAAAATAAGATTTCGCATCCAAACAACAAGCCTTTATATTCTTTTGTTAAGAATTATAGCACAATAGCCATGTCCCACACGTTTGCTAAGGGAAAAATGCCTCTGTCTCTAATTCGAGCTTCATTTGTCATCATTAGATCTTATCTCTCTTAAAATACCTTGTAGAACCACCAGCATGCAACTCTAAGATTACAAATCATTCAATGAGTTTGGAATGCAAAGATGTCTACCCTTAAATAAAAAGCCATCTAGAAGTTGCATGTTATCATCATAATAACAGCACTAGTTAAACTTGTGGTGCAAATCATATTTTGGTCCCAAAATTATGGACCCTAGACCTATTCTAAATATCCATTTTGTGCAAAGTTCTATCAATTTAAAAAGCATACATTTGTGCCCCTTTTGAAAAGAACCAACATACCACTTTTAATGGATTAAATAAGAATCATGATACCATATGATGATTTCCTATAAAGAAAGTCGGGCACATAAAAGATTAACCAAATCGCTAGCATCACTAGGCTTACCACCCTATTGCTTGGGGGCAAAATTATGGATCAGCATTCTTTGTTCATTCTTGTTAAGTGTTGCTCGAAGGGTTACTTCATATAAATATTTTTGCTTGGAAACATCCATTTAACTATTTATTTATCAATTTTTCTTCTTAATTTTTCAACATTAATCTTACATACACTATTATTGGTGCATATTGAACACTCCAAAGTACATATCCAAACTACCCAAGTACTTTTTACTATCTTATTTCAATAAATATTACACCCACAATCCCTCTCACATAATCATTCCTCAATCAATTCTATTTTTGTTTTATAATACGTATCTTAATATTCTCAATTTTCTCACATTAAACTTAGCTATTAGTGGTTACTTATCAGCCAACAGTTAGATCCAAAGAACAAATCAAGTCTAATTGCAATCTCATAAAATTTAAATTTAGGAAAACTCAAGTTAAACAAAAAAATTCAAAAAGACTTGATTAGACTACTCAAATGGAACCAAAATTACACGTATGTCCATGCATGTGTATGTGGGAGCACAAGCCACAAATACATAAAATAACTCTAAAAACACAACTTGACTATTAAGAGTAGTCAATTGGTCATACAAATAAGTAATTTTCTTTCATTCATCAACTAATAATAATCAATTACAAACCAAGGGCACCTATTTATAGAAAGAGTTATAAGGATAAGGCAAATATAATCCTATCCAATTTTAACAACATTCAAAAAATAACATCATCTAAGAAAAAAGATAATTGAACTTCAAAAAATAAATATTATTAAAAACAAGGGAAATTCGTTCTTAAATAAAAATGGGCCTTAGAAAGCTTGAAAGGGCTCAATTCTTTATAATTGACCTATGGCCAATTAGGTTTTTGTGGGATAACTTGGCCTGATTAGAGGCACGTATTACATAAATCTCATAGGATGCAAATAACTCTTTTGATAAGAATTAATATATATCTAATCATCCAAAAAAATCAGGACTTAGCTCCTACAATTCATCTTTAATCATCCAATTATCAATCAAAGGAGGTTCTTCATCCCACTAAATTTGAATATTTGCTCAACATTTTTTCAAGTATTGCTGTGGGGCTATTTGTTTGGCTAAAAAAAGGAATACAGAGTAAAATGAAATATAGAACACAAAGAATTGCAATGTATTTGAAATGTTTGTAGTTGTTTGGATGAGTATAAAATAAAAACAATTGATTACTTTTTGGTTTAGTTTGAAGTAAAGTGAAAGCAGTGCAAAGCCCAACAATGGTGGTAAATGGCAATTGGCGGCTGGCAATAGGCGACGGTTAATGGAAATGAGTGAAGGTGGGTGACAGTCAACGATGACAGTAGAGTTGGCTTGTGGTGTATTTGGAATTTGGCCAAAGAATAGCAAGCTTAGAATACAACAAAACAATAACTATAGAGTGAATTTAAAATTCACCAAAATTTTACTTTGCATTATTTTATTCATACAACCAAACACTGAAATTTCTAAATTCCCTACATTTGTAATACTTTACAATCACTTTTTATCAAACCAAATAGCCCCTTTATCTAAAATACACTTTCAACATCTAAGCAGCCAAATGTAGCTAGAATGATAAAATATGTAGAAATAATAATTGTAGTATAAATCCTTCATACAAGAATCAAAAAACATAATTCTCAAGTTTGATTAGGCAATATATCTTCAATGTTGAAAATATAATTAATAAACATATCAATAGTTAAAAATAAAATATGAGCATTGAAACTGATTTTTTTACTAATTTTTAAAGGAACACGGTATTTTCATGCAAAGTCTTATACATGATTTGCAATAAGTGTTCAACGCATATACAAATCATTACAAATTCACAAGCACAATCTAAAAATTCACATGTTTAGAATATTTCTAATTATATAAATTCAATATGTTCTCAAACCTCATCATAAAATGTTGTGCAAATGATACACCCAAATCTACAAATGAAAGCAGTAGAAAATACCTACAAGCATTCTAGGGTTCCAATCTCTAAATAATTTAAAATGGCATATTGCCCATAGATTTATATATAGCATAATTGTACACAAATTCAACAATAACATGCCGATCCCGATAATCTAGACCTTTTTTATAATAAAATCTATTGATAAATATCAAAGCTTCAATTTATTACTTCAGTTTGACCATCAATTTGAGGGTGGAAGATTGATGAAAAGTTAAGGTTAGTATCGATTAATCATAAGATTTAAAAATAAGAAATAAATTTGATATTTTTATCATATGTTATGCATTGGGAACCCCAATCGCCTAACTTTTCCTAAGAAAAGTTTGGCAATAGAAAATACATATGTCGTTTTTAAGCATTACATAAGCATTGAATGTAATGAACAATTCTAAAGATCTGTCTATTATCACTAGTTTATGATCAAAACATCTAACAATCCTAGGCAATCCTAGTACAAAGTTCATACACAAATCAAGCAATGAGAAAAAGGGCCAAGAAGGAAATTGTGCATAAGAGCATGTTGTTTAATAGTTTCTCCTATTTGATGTGCACAAAATTAACTAATAACCATAATAATATACCTTCTTAATGAAGGTCAGTAAAACCTGCATTCAAGCCATGCCATAAACATGTATTTCTAATTATAATGATTACAAAAAAAGGTCCGAGGAATGCAAAACCCAACTACTTTTATAAAAATATCCATCTCAAACCATACAAGTAGTAAGAAGGAACATAAGACATCCTTTTGATCATATTAAATCAAACAAAAGTCATAAAATGCCAAATACTCTTCTTGTATTCTATCACAACCCAACACATTAATGTGCAATGATGTTAAGAGTTGGAAAGCATAGAGTATTACATCGGTTGCTACATTATGAATGTCAGGTGAATGATTTAGGACAATGTATAATCTTGAAGGTACACATTCCACTAGACATGCCTACTACTTATGCCTACTACTTTATGTATTTGGGTAATCACATATTTCAAGTCCTAAAAAGCATAACTGATAATAAATTCTTTTGGTAACAAATAATATTGTAAACATCTTAAAGCTTAAATGAGAGTATAAAATTATCTATATAAATAGAGCATCCATGTTTAGTCTCATTCAACTTCTCGCAAAAGTAGGTGACTAGAGAACTTTATTTTACTCAAAATGCCACATATACTAACACGAGATGGATCACAAAATATCTTAAACACTTTCACAAAGTCAGTGAGTCTGTGAACTAGTGATGCAATATTATTTTCTCAAAAGTTTTGATAGCAAATGATGTCCAACATGCCTCAAAATATCACATGCCAAGCATATTGCTTGAAGTAAGGAACATAGATTCTTTTTTCCACAAGTTTATGCATAAAACACTACGGAAAATGCAAATTATCAAGCACACCTTACAACCTGACTAGTTCAACTAAAATGTGTTTGGGTGTACAGGATGGGAAAGAAAAAAAATCTACAAGCTTACAAATTGCTTACCAAGATAATTTGATAAATAAAAGGATAGTCTCAGTTATGCCAAATTGAATTGAACCAATTACAAGTCCTAATAATAACCACCTGTCATAATGAATTATTTTTAACATCAATATATATATATAGTTCTTTCCTAAGACTGTTCGTAGCACTTGGGCATTCACCTAGGCAGGAAAATCACACAACCGTCAAGGGGTTCAACTATAAATTGGAAAAAACATTTTCAAATGCAGTCTTCATACCTTTGGAGCAGCCATTGGATATTCTTCAGGGAGAAAAAGTTCAAGTTTAAAAACTCCTCCTAACCAACGAAACAAAAAAAGGAAAAATGTATCAAATTCTAGTTAGAAAAATAGAAATATGCATATGCTTACTTCTTTATGGTATAGAATGAGTAACTATACAACGACATAAAAAGTATCTCAGCACTTTAACCTACTTTAAATATATCCATCCCTAACCAAGCATTGTCATTATCATTAGCCTTATCATATATATTTGAGGACAGTTTTTTGAATCAATTTACTTTGTCATTACTTCTAAGCATTGCTTGGGATGCTAACTCTAATGCAAATTTTTTTAACAATTTCAAGCCTTATTATATTTGGTCTATTATTTCCATTATATTTCCTCCACTAATACACGTAAAATTTAAATCATGAAATGTGCAAAAACCTACATGCATAAACAAAGTTTTAATCAAGTAGCAAATGAGAGCAAGTTCATTATGATTATAATCATGAAAAAAAAGATACCTTTTTTTTTATTTTTTATGGAGATATTTAAAAGATATTATGGTCACGTATGTAAAGAGTTAAAATATCTAATTGCCAAATCGAGATGGTCTAAATCAATAATTTGTCCAGAGTGGTCTATACAATCACAAAACCAAAAGCCCAAGACCATAAAGAATTACATTTAATAGGAAGTATCTTTTTTGCTTAAAGATAAAGCTTCACTGAAGACCGAAGGGTATTCATCTTGAAAATACAACAAAACTCGAAAAAAATATTAAATACAACCATCATATATGAGTGAAATTGGAAACAAGGCACGCTAATCAATAAGCTGGGAAATGCCAACGATGGACAAAGGTAAAATAACACCAACAGTGAATCAGATTCGTAGAGAATATTTACGGATATGTAATTAACTACCAGAATTACAGATTTAGAAATTCTCACAATTAAGCATCATCTCTAATAAATAAGCTTATTCATAATCCAACTTGCTCTTAAAATCAAGGTTGTGAAAACTAGACTGGACATAAAACTGGACAAGAGGTTCAAAATTCAATGGTGCAACCAGGGTTAAATCGGATGACATAATAAATATTAAAACTATTCAACTATAATATAAATAATATAATAAATAATTTTTTTAAAAGTGAATATATAATAAACTCAATAAAAACTATTACTTAAAGATATATAAAGTATGATAAGAAGCTTGATTAGCCATTAATATAGATATAAGCACATGTATATTATAAATGTAAATATATGAGCATTAAACATATTTACCAAATTTTTAAAAATATATATATAATAAATGTATAAATATAAATATAATTTATAGTAAGAATATATTTAATATAATAAATAAATTATATTATTACTTTGTAATGCACTTTATAATAAATTTATAATACATATTAAAAAATTTTGCAATCCAATCAAACCAAATGTGTAGCCCCATCCAACCCAAGTTCTAATTCTAATCCATACAGTATTCATGGCTTCAAGCAACTTTTTTAGTTCTACATCATAGGAGACTAAGGGGAGTTTAAGATAGTTGTATTTTATATAGTTTAAAAGCACACAACCTACAACAAGACATGCTATGAGAGTTGACATGTATATACCATGGTTGAATTCATCTCCATGTTTAAAAAATATGCTTTTAAAATTTTTAAAAGCTTTTTTATTATTTAAAAGATAATTAGTTAAAATTAAATATTTTTTAAAAATGACTGGTTATATAAAATCGGGACCAGTTTTACTGGTTTTCCAGCTCAACCGGTGGCTCGAAGCAATTTGAGCAAATTTGATACAAATCTGGATCCGGTTTTTGAATTTGACCGGACTAGTAACTTGGCCAGTTCACAGTCAAACCGGCCGGTCAGGTCCGTTTTCAAAACATTGCTTAAAACTATTTCATGGAGGGTCTAAGACAAAAATGTAAAATATAGATCATTATTGTAACCATAGTGACTACTATAATCATTATGGCAGCCATTGACTGGATGCTTATGTAACAGTAACAATCAAATTCTCACAACAGATACTTTTATTGAGAATGGTAATACCCTATGCGATCCTTTTTAAAAGTAGCTGTTTTACTGCTGGATAATTAATATCATTGAGGCAGGAAATAACTTCACAGCCTCATCAACAAACAAATTCTCATACAAATTCACCTAATATCCATATTTAATCAGCTATCAATTAAATGTCATATAGTCAAGTGCAGCTCAAGCACAATCGAATCTGGCACATCACATCACAAAACCAGCAATTTAAATATTAAATCTAGCCAAGAAAGAGCAACCTTTTGAAATAACTGATATAAACATAGAACAATGAATTATCGACAGTAAACTACATGTAAGAACCAAACTATTACATAATGATTAAAAAAATGTAACAATGAATTATCCACAGTAAAACTTCAGTACTTGTAAGAAACAAAGTACTACATAACTGATATAAACATGGAAAAATGAATTATCCACACAAAAAATACATTACTTGTAAGAACAAAACTACTATACAAAGGCCTAAATTCCAAAAACAGCAAATACAGATACTAAAATATAACTTTCTATAAACAAATACTTACAAATATTCCCATTTAGGAAACATTTTGGCGACTAATATATGAGTTTTTTTGTCCTAAGCAGCAGAGCAATGTACCCCATCATAATCAATAGCCTTATCCCAACTAGTTGGGATTGGCATTTTGAGTCATCATTTTCCATTCATTCATGAAATGTTGCATGAGTTTTTAAACCTTTCACAAATCCTTTTGAACAATATCGATCCATATTACATTCGGTCTACCGCATTTCTTTGATGCATCCAATCAAGACTTATGATCAGCATCAAAAACATGAGATTGATTAGTCATTTTCACACTTTATTAGTGATAGGAAGTTTTAGGTTTTTCTTTGATGTATTTGAACTTACCCATTTGATAACTTTTAGGTCACTTTTATTTAAGTTTATTATGTGCAATTATTATTAAAGTATTTTTACCATAAATAAGACCCTGGAGTTTGGATTCTGGATTATATGATTGATAACATAATGAATTTGAATTTTACTCCTAGCCCTTCCAAACAGCCATCTTTTTCTATTTTCCAACTCTCAATTTCTTCCTTTTATCCATTCTATCATGTCTCATCCGTCACCTCCCCTCAAGTCTCTCTTTCAGCACTTATTTGTCTCTTCTCTCAGCCCCCTTCCATTGTATAGCTCTATGTTTGATGTCAAGCACGTCAAAACAGTTGTTAATAAGTCAACTCCCACATTATCAACAAACTATCATCCTTTAAGCTTACTATAGACCAATTTGAGATGATGGTGTTGAGGACATTGATAATTTTCCGAATCTAGACAAACTAACATTTGCTCTAGTGCATTCTAACTCCTCAAACATTTACCTCAAGTGATGCCACCTATACTAGATATTTTAAATCCCATTGCTGAACAGACTAATAATATTAAAATAATAATAATTTCCTTCCTAATGAGGACCCACAAGAAGATTCCACTTTGTAAGACGAATTCCATATCCTCCCATCATATACACAATTCTTTATTGAAATATAATGCTCAGCGATGAAAACAAGTATGGGTTATCTCGCTTCCTTTTTATTTCCTTTCAATCCTTGACATGAATACTCCCAAAGTCAACCCCCAACATGAATCATCTTATGTACATATATATCCATTTAAGTCACCCTCACTGAATATCATTTTTTCTTTAGATATATATCGTAATATATAAAAAAATATAAAACTCAACAAGGAAAAAAATGAGAGCAAGAGAAAAGGATGAATTTTGAGGAGTCATAATAAGAGATTATTCAGATAAAAAATTTAACCCTTCAAGCAAAGTGAACTCTGAAGGGAGGGAAAAAAAGGACTCCACTTAAATTGGAAAATCAAAAGCTGCAACACACGGAGTTCACTTTACTAAAATAAATATTACCATACATCTAGCATGACTATTTACCCAAGTTTACGCTAACAAACCATACAAGGGAGAACAGAAACAAAGATCGACTAGCATGCTGTTACAAAATAAACAACAAAGCAATCAATCAAAATAGGAGGGCAAGCCACCTTCATATGGAGATTGTGACGGCCCAAGAATCATCACATTAAAGTAACGCATGTTCTCTTCCGAGGGCGACGCACTGATCCCTGGAGCTGCAGGACATCGGCAAACCAACAAATAAAAAAAGAGGGGCAAAAGTCATATAGATTAAAATTCATCACATGAGCAAAAGCCCTAATTCATCAAATATCAGCTAAATTAACCCCAGAAACTCAAAATCAACGGTTCCAACTGATAAGATTAGACAAAGCAAAAGGAAAGACAAATTACCTGGCTCACTAAGGAGACGCTGCGTTTCCTATCAAAACACAAGATCGATAAACCAATAAACGTCATGGTCCAAAAATCACGATAGAAACAATAGATAAAAAAATCCAGGTCTTGGCAATAGGCAGATGCACTTATACTAGTCTCAAGCATGCAATTCATCTAAGATCTTGTAAGATCGGAATAGATCTATTACCTTGATAATCCTACGGGGCAAATTGCTATTTGCCATCTCCTAGATTAGGGTTTGCTCTTCCTCGAGTGAAGGGGACGCGACGAAGAGAGAGAAGAAGCGAGCTAATGGCTTTTCTTATAACACTCATTATAAAAGTTGAAAACAAAAAGAGCATTAGTTCTCCCGTCGGGAAAATTTGGAGTCGAATATTTTCTCTCGCAAATTTAATCAGGTTGTATTTTAAAATTATTTAAACTTTATTTAAAACAAATGCAAATATTTAATGATTTTGCTGTCGTCTAGTCGAATTTTTATCAGGTGCCTACACCAGATACAGCTCTGCTTCCGGAGGAATCGTAGCATTTGGCCTGTACAAGTAGATGTTAATTTCTATTTTATTTTTTATTTTTTCTTGCCAGCCTGATCGATTCGGTCCAAAATATTCCATTTCAAATTTAGTGTTTCAAATTGGCACTCTTTTTAAAATGAAATATCGCGAAAGTTTCATAATTTTTAAGATTTCAGCTCAAAATATATTTTCATAGCTGTTGAGAAAAAAAGAAACTATGAAAAGCCGATAAAGATAATGATATGCAAACATCCGGAAAGAGAAAGAGGGATAGTTGAAGTTGAAAGAAGAATAGGTTGCAGGAATAACAGTTTTTTCTGTATATTTAGGGAATATGTTGAAGGTTCTGAGGGGGCAACGCCCCCTGCCGAGGGTCCGAGAGGGCAGCGCTCCCTGCGGGGGTTTCCGGGGACGCTGCTCCCAGAACAAATTTTTATTGTAAGAGTAATTTTAAAGTTCTGTTTGTTTTCAAAGTTTGTAAGTCGTTTGTACTCCATGATTTTTAGTAGTAAAAGTGCAGTCGTTTGTACTCCGTGATATTTTAGTTCATTTTAAAGCTTTCTCATCTTTTTCGCAAATATGAATTACATAAACTTTAAAACTTTCTTAGCTTATTTATATGCCTTAGCTTCTCGGTACACAAAATGGGAACTCGGTACCATTCGATATAGCTTGGTACCATCTAGTTAAAAACATAATCATTTGTAAATAAAGAATAGAATTAACATTGGTACCGACAAGTTCGTACCGACAAGTTCCGAGAATGGTACCGACTAGTACAGATCAGTACCAAGCAGTATCGAGCGGTACCAAGTTACAATATTGAGAGGGACCAAATTTTTATACCTAGCATGATACCGAGCGCTGCAAAGATGTACCGACCAGTACCGAGCTATACCAAGCGGTAGCGAGTTTCAAAACCGAGTGGTACCGAGCATTGGTACTTAGAGTTCTTCGATATAAATATTGAATTGATATTAAGGGAAAAATTATGTTTGGTACTGCTATGTATCAATCATATTGATTTAGTTGTAAGAAATATGATTAAGAAATATATAGTTATTTATTATTGCTTATTGAGATATATAGAGCGGAACCAAGCAATACCAAGCGGTACGGAGCAGTACTGAGCAATTTCGAGTGGTACCGAGCGGTACCGAGATCTACAATATCAAAATAAACAAAACATCACATAAATTAATGCAGTGGTACAAAGCATATTTTCAGTTTTGATTAAAATATCTACCGATGCATGCCAAAATTTCAATATAACAGCCAATATAACAGATACATAGCGGTACATAGCAGACCTTATTTAAGAATATGGTGTTATTCTATCGGTGATGTTTTTTCTAATAATCATCTACAATGAAAAAAAACATAAATAAAGCAAAGTATCTTCATTCTTCCCCCAAAGTGTACAGAAAAAAATTATCAATATACAAATAATAGTTCAAAATTACATATTCCCTAAGTGTACAGAAAAAACTATTATTCCTCGTTTCTTCATCGACTTTTCCTCCAAACCAGTCTTCATTTTCATGCTTCTCCTCCTCCTAACCAATAGTAATCGCATCGGCTTTTCCTTTATCCAGACCAGTTTTCATCTTCAACGGCTTCTCCTCCTCCAAATAAATCTTCATCTTCATCGCCTTTACCTCCTTCAGATCAGTCTTCATCTTCGTCGCCTTGGCCTCCCCTAGACTAGTTTTCATCTTCATCGCCTTGACCTCCTCCATAGCAGTCTTCATCTTCATCTTCATCGGTTTTCACTCATTTTTCTTTCTCAACATCTATGAAATGTTTTTTTGAACTAAAATTCTAAAAATATGATGTTTTTGTGGCCCTTCATTTAAAAAAAGAGCGTCAATGCTCAGCCCTAAAATTTGAACATGATTTGTTATGGGCCGGGTTACTTATGCTGGAAAAAAGCTTTAAATAAGAAATATAAAAGAATATACACATGTATAGTACATGTGTCATGATTTTATTGAAGTATGGACACAAAATTATGTATAAATTCCGCACCTAATAAAAATTATGTTTAGTCACGATATTTCAAGCCAATATTTAAGATGTTTGGCCTAGAGGTCTAAACGACGAGTCAAATCGAATATTGATGTTATTGACCTGAGCCAATTTACCTCACAATGAGCTACTTCATAGTGAGATCGAACTCGACTCGTATAGCTCGAGCTCGGCTTGACTACTCGATTCACAATGTCTAAAACATCTAACAATAAGAAGAAGATGAGGGCCTGATTCGAAGTCGTCTGAAATACCAGGCAAGAGGAAGAGTGATTCGAGCTCGATTACACGACTCATTTTTTAGGTGCAGACTGACAAACAAGAAGAAGGGCCAAAAGGAGAAGAAGAAGAAGACAGCTGTTGACGTGATAATGCCATGGAAGAAGTTTTTTCATTTTTTTTCTTGACCTCCGATTAAGTCCGTTTGCAGCTTTTTTTTTTTTTTTTCTTTTAGCTCGCAGCTTCATAAGCTCAGCTTGTGAGCTCCTTATCAAGTCGAGTTTGAGCTTGTTCGGCTCACTTGCACCCTAGTTTCGCCCAAAAACATCGAGATTTGATGTAGTAATAAGAAAAACATGTTTTGTATTTTTTTAAAAATTATATGCAAGTAATGTAATAAAATAAATAAATAAAGAAAAAAAATATAATTTTATTTTTTATTTTAAACCAAAATTATAGCATATCAATAAAGTAGAAATAATAGTAGTTAAAACAAGCACTAAAATAAGCAATTACTAAAATAAAACTACCTAAATCCACAAATAAAATCAAATAAAATACGAAAAAAAATAAACAAATAAAACTACCTATTAGACTGTACAGTTGACAAATATGCTGTTGTGGTAAATACTCTTATGAGACATGCTATAATAAAGTTAATGACCAATAAATTTAACAATTTAAACTCAATAACTAACTCATATATATAAGCATAAAGAATAAGATATACATGTAGCATGAATAAATCAAAAAGGCTAAGAGTGACTAAATACCTATAGATAATCAATATATAAATAGGTAAATGAAACATGTCAAAATTTTGTATAGTATAGGTTATAGTATTGTTGCGGGCTAGAATATACGCATCGATAGAGTTAAAAAATTTTAATCTCAGTGTTGTACGAATATTAAGCACACAAACAGAAGAAAAGTGTAACACCAAAATTTTTATATGGAAACTATGGAAAAGGAAAAAAAATCATAGGGCCACACCTAATTGAAAGGATTCCACTCTAGTATTTGCTTAGATTACAAGTGACTAACTCGTCTCTGAAATTGAGGACGATCAGATTACAATAATCAACTCCCAAATTGAAATTTAGTTACAAACAGAGATCTGAAATCCGGCGATGTTTGCTTGTCACGCGGAAATCTTGCTTCAATTGACAGTCGGGCAGAAATTCGACGTCAGTCAACAATTGGGCAGAACTTCAGCATCGGTCGGCTATCAGGTAGAAGTCCGGTGGTGGTCGAGGAGTCTGGTGACAAGAAAGCTCTCTTCCTTCTCTTCTCTTCTGGCTTGGGTTCCCTCTCATGAGAAATGAGGGTTCTATTTATAATTTTCTAAGAGTGGCATGACCAATAAATAAGAGAAGGATCAAGGGTAAATTGGGAGTGGTTTGAATGGACGACCGATGTTAAATCCCTTGATCATGGACCATTTATTGAGTATTTGAATATCTTAATGATATCAGAATTTGGCAATCTTGGGCTCGTTGGATTCAACTCATTGATCCACTTGATTCGACTATAAGTACACCACATTTGGAAACTATTTCATAATCCAAATTATGGATTGAAACTTCCAAATGTGCTTCGAGTCTTTGATTTGGACCCATTGGAGCTCAGATTGGGTTGAATTTGGTGTCGTTGAGTTCATATTTTTGAGACCTTCAGTTTGACTATAAGTTTGCCAAAATTAAAGTTCATATGATTTTTTATTTAATTTTTGAAGTTTCCAACTTTATTTTGCTTTGCAATTAGTGCCTGGTCAAGAAAATTCTTTGATGAATATCAGTTGTCCATCATTTTCAGAAGATGAAGCATCAAAAGTCCGAAAATATATGTCACAATATTTCAATTTAATCGAATCGCAAAAAATGTCCAAAAATTACATTCCAAAAAATATAATTTTACTCAAATTTGATCATAGGAGCTCCATTGAGCTTTAAAATTGCTTGAATTAAGTTCGAAATGTCGAAAAATGGTTTCAAGGACCCAAAAAATGTCTAATTTGGACTGTCCGGGCCAAAAAATTGGGCACATAAGTGATTTGATGGCCGAACTAGCCGGCCATCAGCCGGCTTTGAAAGGGCGCCCCCCTTAGAGCATGCGATCAATGAAGGCAGTTTGTAATGTTTTTTTGTGGGGCCAACGCCCTTTTTTTAATGGGGCAATGGCTATAGTTACCCCTTTATATTATTTTATTTTTTTTTATTTTTTATGATTTTCTTTAAAAATTCAAAAAATTGTCATTTTTGAGCCCAAAAAAAATCCAAAATTTTATATAATATTCTAAAAATTTTAAAAGCTTTTAGAAGACGCTTTCCCTCTCTTTTTCAAAAAATTTTGCCCCTTTTTCATCATATAAATACCCCCTTTCTAGTGTCCCTCTCCTTATATAGAAGTTAGAATTTTTGTAACCTTTCATTTTCTTTCTTCCTCATTTTTCTTGTTACTCTATATGTCTTCAACTATTTTTGATAGGTGGCATCTCCAACTCAAATTCAATGCCCCTCTTTAATGTAAAAGTTCAAATGGGCGACCTTACCTCTACCAGAATCCCCATAGCCAAAGGAAATCGACATGCTATCCAATCTAAGGGTATGAAGAAGACTAAGAAAGTGGCCAAAGCTAATGATGTTGTATCCACCATAACCGGCGATTCTTTGATCATTTTCAGGAAAAAAATTTATCTCCTTAATGATCTTGTAATGAAAGTGCCTAAAAAATCTGCTCATTCCTATTCCCTTCCTCCAAAATTTTTGATTGTGTACGAGTTCAGTTTGCAAGCGAGGCTATGATTTCCCCCTCCTCCAAAGTTGATTGACATTTTAGTGACATGTGTAATGCATTTTTCCCAGCTTTCTTATAGAGCCATGTTGATCATAATGAATTGATCATGTTTTTTTTAGAGATCGTGGAGCGGTGTTGTCTCCAGAGTACCTTTCTCGGAAGGGTAGTCTTATTGGTGATATGCAGGGTCGTATTTCTTTAAGATCCAAGTGATTGGATATTTGCACTCAATACATATCAAAGAGTTGGGTTAGTAATTTTTTTGTGCAGAATAACTAGAATCTCTAGGAAAAATGAGAAAAACTTAAGGATTTATCCATTCCCCTACACGTTGGAGTAGAGGATTTACCGAAGATACTCAATCTCCCAGATGTTGACACCCTCTACTATGAGGTACAATATTTTAGTAGATATGTAGATGAAGAATATTTTTTTAAGGTTGTAATATCTACTCATGCAAGGAGATCGCATGCTCATATGCTAAAGAAGTTGGCTAAAGTCCTTGAGGCAATTATTCAACCTTTAAAGGCTCCACCTAAATGATCAGGGAATGAGGGTGATCCACATGCATTCAAGAAGAAAAGAGTGGAGTAGATTTTGATTGTCACTAGCAAATGTCACCATGTCTCTCCATCTAAGTCACACATTTCAAAAGATATTTTGAAAAATCAATATATTGGCCATCGACTATCTAAGGAGTTGGTGAGTTCCCATTTTCTTTTTTGATATATTTATTCATTCTAATAAGGATATATCTCTTAATAAGATTTTTTTATTATTTTAGTTGGTAGAACACATGGATCTTAAAATTGAAATGATCAAGACCTTAAATGATTGGAATAATAAATTTGTGAAGGTCTTATATCTCTAAGGAGAGTACAAGAAGATGTATAATAACAAGATCAGGGAGATGAAGACTGTGGAGGAGCAGCTAGTAGTGTAGTGCAGAATTGGCTACTATGGAAACTTTAGCCTCTTTATAGAATCAACAGATGGACCATCTGCATATTGCGTTAGTAGATGCATAGGTAGAAATCAACCAGCATGTTAAAGATCAGTAGGTCCTTGAGGAGAAGATTGTATCCATTGAAAATGAGAACAAGCGATTCAAGAGTTTGTTGTCTGAGAAGGAAGCAATTTCCAAGTTAGAATAGTCACCTTCTAGAATTATATAAGAATTCAAGAAGTCTATTACCTTCAAGATGATCATCCAGGATTAGATTCGGGAAGCTCGTGTTCATATAAATGATGTGGAGGTAAAGGCCTTGGAGTTGGAGTGTATGGAGGAAGGCTTCATTAAAGGTTTTCTTAAGGGCATCAGTCTGGTGCAACGCATGACTGGAGCGGAGATCAAGGGGTTAACACTTAGCTAGGCTTTTGGTGACTCTTTCTTATATTATAATGGTGATGAGATAGAGAGTGAGTTACAGAAGACCTTTGCCCTTAAGGATGATGATGATATTGAAATTATGTAGTGTTGTTCAATTGTTGGTTGTACCACTTTTTATATTTTAGTGATTATAGGATATGTTTGATGTTGATATTGTCATATATTATATATGATATATTAATAAGTTATTAGTGTTCTTTTCTTTTCTTTCTTATATGCATATGAAAATTACTTAGTTTTATTTCAAATTTGGATGATGAGAAATATTTTAGTTGGCTCTTTTGACTTAAGCTAGTGTAAGAGACATCCTCCTTAAATGTTTGACCTATCCTAGGTTATTAGTCAAAGAATTTCCTTGATGAAATTTAATTTGTATGGAAGATGTTAGAATAAATACCCCTGAGATTGATCATCCAGTGATTTTGATATTCAAGACATCCTCCTAGGATATTTGACCTATATGAGATTGTTAGTCAAAGCATTTGTTAGATAACATTAAACTATATGGAATAGGTTGGATCAAATTCCTTTGATATTGATCATCCAGTGATTGAAATACAATGTAAATTTTGTATTTCTTGAATCATGGATAAAGATGTTAGATTCTTTATTTGTTTTTTATTTTACAAGAGGAGATATTATCAGAACAAAGTGGAAATCACATTATTGCATTATATAAGATAGTACAATAAATCCCTTATATAACTTACGAATATAGTAGCTAGAAGAGTTTTACCACATTCAACATAAAAGAGATGAATGTGAGATCAGTATAACAATACAAAAGGATACTTACGAGGACATCATAATGACTTGGGAGAAAATACATAATATAAGACAAAAAGTACTATCAACACCTATTGATAATACTTGCAAAGGTTTCCAATATTCTAAGTTTGAGTGAGCATCTTCCCATTAGCATCCTTCAATTTGAAGGTGCCACGCTTGACCATAGTAGCCACCAAATAAGGACCCTCCCATAGGGGAGAGATTTTGTTACGTTGGGGGCCCTTTTTAGCTACCTTGATGCTACACATAAGTAGAATCTCGATTGAGATACATCAAGGTTTCAACCTCTAGTAGTAGTGATGAGAAACTCTTCGGTGATATGCAGTGACTCAAAGTGAGGCTATATCTCTTACTTATGGGAGGAGATCCAAGTTATTTCTGAGCTTCTCCTCATTGTTACTGAAGTTGAAAGTTTGAACATTATTACTTGGAACTCTAATATCAACCTGTATGACTACTTCCATACTAAAGCAGATATTGCACGGGTTTGTCCTGTAGGAGTTATGTTGGTGGTTCGATAAACCTAGAGGACATTTGGGAGTTCTTCATCCCATTGCCCCCGAGCTTTCCCTAGGCTTCTTTTTAGCCCTTTTAAAATTGTTCAATTTGTAACCTCCATTTGCCTATTTGCTTGAGGATGGGTGACAACTGTGTGGACTAGCTGAATATAAAAATTCTTACAAAAAGATGCAAAGATTTTTATAATAAATTAGGGTCCCATTATCGGTGATAACCCTTATAGGAATGCCAAAATTACAAATTATATTCTGTCATAGGAACTGTTTGGCATTGGCTTCAGTAATCTTCATCAAAGGTTCATTCAAATACAAAATCTGTAAGTGCTTGAGATTTGATATCGGGTTTAGGTAGGTAATTGATGTCAAACTCTCCCAGTTCTATAAAGCACTTGACGAGTTGGCTTTTATAGGATACTTCTCAGCGACAGACTTATATAGACTCCAATTACATGAGCTTGAAAGTAAGGGTGTAGTTTTCCGACAGAGTAAACTAATGCCAAATCTATTTTATTATCTAGTGGATAATGTCCCTCTATTTCAAAAAAAATCTTATTGATATAATATATAGGGGCATTGTACATCATTTTCTTCTCTTACCAAGACCAAATTGATAACTTGGGTAGAAATAGCCATATACAAATACAACTTTTCTCCTGATATTAGTTTAGAAAGTAGTGGTAGAGATGCCAAATATTTTATAATCGTTTGAAAGCTTCTTGGCATTCATCGATCAATTGGAATACTGAGCTACGAGCACCTTTGAGTATCTTGAAGAATGACAAATATTTATCTCATGAATGGGCCAGGAAATGAGACAGTACACCCTTCTATTCAGTCTCTAGATTTCCTTGATAATCTTTATAGGCACCATATCCCTTAGTGCCATAATTTTCTTAAGATTGGCTGCAATTCCTTAGAGGGTTACCATAAGCCCTAATAACTTTCTAGATGCGACTCTAGAAGTACACTTGGCAGGGTTAGTTGCACATTGAAGCATCGTAGTAGGTAGAAACACTATTTTAATAAGATATATATTGAAATTTTTGAAGACTTTTCTAGATGCGACTCTAGAAGTACACTTGGCAGGGTTAGTCACACGTTGAAGCATCGTAGCAGGTAGAAGCACTCTTCTAAGTGAGATATATATTGAAAATTTTGAAGACTTTTTACCAGGTTATCATTAATATATACTTCTATAGTACGTCTTATGAGGTCATTAAAAACCTTATTCATAAGGCATTGATATATTGATCTGGCATGTTTGAGCCCAAATGGCAAGACTAGATAATAGTGTAACCCCTTATCTATCCAAAAGCCATTGCCTCCTCATCTAAAGGATCTATCTTTATTTGATTGTAGTCCATTTGATGTCCAAAGGTGGTATCGACCAACTGGTCAATAGAAGGAAGCAAAAAACTTTTCTTTGGGTATACTTTGTTGAGATATATATACTCTATATACATTCTCCAAGCTTCACTAGCCTTTCTTATCATGATGACATTCGCCAACCAAGTGGGGTAGTGTACTTCCCGTATAAATTCAACTTTCAAAAGCTTATAAACTTCCAGCTCGTTTGCTTGTTGATGATCTGATGAAAAATTTCATTTATTTTGGATTACTGGCTTGTATATTGGGTTAACTTTGAGGGATTGCACGATCACTCAAGGTCGATTCTGGGCATATCTATCAGACTACACACAAAAACATCCTGCTTCTTACATAAAAATATACTTAATTTTTCTTCTCCTCATTTGAGACAATAGACCCAATATGTACAATCCTTGAAGGGTGTTCTTTTGATATGGATATAATAGTGTAGTCTTCTACATGAGAAGCTCTCTGAGGGATATCTTTGATATAAAGATCAAAATCCTTGATACTCAAAATAATTGTTGGACGTGGTTGAACCTGCCTAAGATTGGAGATTTGTACTATTTGTTTTTCTCTACGCCTTACACTGACTCTCGCCAGGGTAAAGAACTTCATTTTAAGGTGAGAGACAGAGGTGATAATCCCAAATATTGATTAGAGTGGCCTACCAAAGATATCATTATAAGCCGATTTTGACTTTTCTATAAAGAACTAGATGGAGTGTGCAGTCTGTCGGAGAAATTCTCTAAGTACAACTAAGAGATTAATTGTTCCTTATTCTTATATAAGTCGATTTTCAAATCTTATAATGGAATTATAGAAGGCTGAAGCTTTTCTTTGGTGATGCCCATATTGAGAAAAATAGAGTGGAAGAGGACATAAATGGAACTTCCATTAACCATAAGAATTATTTTGATATTGCAACATGGATCACTTATCCCCACATTAATCATAATCGGATCTTGATGAAGGGTTTTTACTTCCTCCAAATCAGAAAAATCAAAAGTAATAAAATGATAAATACAATCCTTCTTTGGTGCCAAATTTTCATCTACAACTAACAAGACCTTATTTGATAATAAGGGGCCTCCAGCATTGGTCTCAATCTCACCAACTATTAGACGATTATTCAATGGTTGTATCAATTATTGTTAATTTGCCCCTAGTGGGATGTGATTCCTCTCAAGCAGGTGGATCTCGAATAAATAATTGAAGATAATCTTGGCAGATATGCCTTTCAATTTCATCCTTGATTTGCTTATAAGCTTCATTAGTATGGCCACGACTATGATGAAAATGGTAATATTGATCCTTATTTCGTATATTCAGTTTCAAAAGATTAGGCCACTTCTTAATCTCCTAATCTCGGATGACTATCAACACATTTGCTTGAGATACATTTAGTGGTGACTCCTTTCCTATCGAGGTTCCCATCGTGGCGTTGGAGGCCTAGGAGGCAGATTATTCTTCTCTTATGTCTTTTATTGTGAGAACGAATTATCCATCCCAGGTGTACTTTTATGCTTTCTATTTATTTGCTCGAATTACATTCTATGAGTGTTTATGGCTTCATTTATAGAGATTTGTACCTCTACACAATGGATCAGGTCACCTCATGAATGAACCATGTCTCACATGAGTGTTGAATAAAAGGGGAAAGAATGAAGGCCACCAAGAAAAACACCTCTCAATAATTTAGGATCTACTATTGAAATTTGTCGAGCCTTGGTGGAAAATCATTAAAAATACTCCTTTAATGATTCTCTTTTATTCTAGTAGGTCCTAAAAAGGTGAGAAGAATTTTTATCAATTCTTTGAATGATAATAAATTATTCGGTAAACACTTTAGCCAATTTGATAAAAGTAGGGATCGTTCTGGCTAGAAGTGAATAGATCCATAGTTGAGCTTATCTTTTCAGGGTAACAAGAAAAACTTGGCAGAGGAGCTTGTTTGAGGCTTGCTGGTTATGCATATTTGTTCTATAGTGATTGGTAAGCTCATATGGGTCAGATGTCTCGTCATAAGAATTGATGCTTAGTAGTTTGAATCCTGTTAGAACGAGGTGTTTAATAATGGCTTCAATCATGAGTGATGACTCCTAGAAGTCCCACTAATGAAGAGGTTGTCTTACACCTCTCATGGGAAACTCTTCTTGGATAAATCTTCAAAGTTCATATCATAGGGAATTGTGAGTGATCTCAAGAACGTGCAGTCAGACTAAGTTTTTAGGGATGTTTAGAGGAATGTGAGGTTGTCGATCTATATACGAATGATGGGTAGAACTTGTAGTGTCATCAAGTTTTATATCTTGATGTAATTGCATATGCTTCCTTAGCAAAAGAAGAGGAATCTCTATGTGAAGATCTTTGAGTTGAACATCTTCGGCTAGTGGTGGATCTCGAGGGAGAAAAACCTCCTCCTATGGTGCTAGCGCTAGTTGTCAAGTCTCTCGAAGGAGTTGAAGGATCTCATTTTGAGATTCTTCCATCTTTAAGATACGTTCTTCTGAGGAAGGTCATGAAGTTCCTTCTTTAGCAGTATTTTCCCCCCAGGTTAAAAAGAGGAAGATACTTGGCATCCAATATTTATAGACTGATTCCTGGATTGATGGGTGTTTGAGTGGGAGGCTCCCAAGATGCGAGTGCAATGCCTATTAGACATTGAAGAAATACTTAGAATTATGGGATTATTTCTCACAGATGGTGCCAAATTGTTGTAGTCTAGAGTATACGTGGCAATAGAATTAAAAAATTTTCATCTCAACATTGTACAGGTACACAAATAGAAGAAAAGTGTAACACTAGAAATTTTATGAGGAAACCCTGGAAAAGGGGAAAACCATAGAGCCATGCCTAGTTCAAAGGATTCTAATAATGTTTGCGTAGATTACAAGTGCTTAACTCATCCTTGAAATTTAGGATGATCAAATTATAATAATCAACTCTCACATTGAAATTTAGTTACAAATAAAGATTAGAAGTTTGACGATGTTTGGTGGTCAGGCGAAAATTCGACTTTAATTGACGGTCGGGAAGAAATTTGGCTTCAATATGCTATCGAGCAGAACTTTGGTGCGGTGAAAGTTCGGCGATGGTCAAGGAGGAGTCTGGTGGCAAGAAAGCTTCTTCTCTTCTCTTCCTTCTCTTCTCATCCTTTTCTTCTTCTCTTCTCTTCTTCATTCTCTTCTCTTCTGGCATGGTTCCCGTCTCATGAGAAATGAGGGGTATTATGAGTAGCATGGCCAATAAATAAGAGGAAGATCAAGGGAAAATTGAGAGTGGTTTGAATGGTCGACCGATGTTGAATCCCTTGATCATGGATCATTATTGAGCATTTAAATGTATTTATGATATCAAAATTTGGCAATCTTCGGCTAGTTGAATTTTTCTCATTGAGCTGCTCAATTTGACTATAAGAACACTACATTTGGAAATGGTTTGGTGATCAAAATTATGGATTGAACCTTCCAAATGCACTTTGGGTCTTTGATTTGGACCGATTTGAGCTCAGATTGGGTCAAATTTAGTGTCGATGGGTTTGTATGTTTGGAGAAGGAGACGTCTTGAATAGTCTATAAAACTATAACCCAAATTGCATCATAACCTTACTTTGATTTAAGCAAGCCAACTATAAATTTCATAGGTATTTCTTCCCATATCCAATTTGAAATAGGACGAGGTTGTAATAGATCAGTAGATCTTTGATATTCTAACCTTATAATATGATAAGTCAAACACTTTTCTACAAATTTTGCCACATCATTCTCTATATCAGGATACCAAAAAAACTTCTTTATATATTGATATATGTTGGTATTTTGTTGGTGAATTGAGTATGAATTAGTATGACTTATTGAAGTACATCCTATCAAAGCTCAATGTGATCTATAGTACATAATCAATCTTTAAATTTTAATGTAACTACTTAATTAATAATGAACTCAAGTTTTTAATCTATTTAAACTTGTTATTTGCATCAATTTAATCTATTTTGATCGATCATCATTAGTTAAATAATCATGCAATAAATAATAAGATTGCCTCCCCAAGCAACTATCTTAAGCTCCCTCCACTTCACATATTGATTGTTACTCTTGAGTGGTAATCTATGATGCATAAGATGAAGATTTCCTACATATATATGCAATCATATTAACCTTACCCAGTTCATACTAAATCTACAAATCCTTGTCCTTCATTAACTTAAGACATCCCCAATGCCTCAAATTAAACTCCTTATAATTAAATATAAACTTCAAACTCTTATGATTGATAAAAAGCTCATAATAAGCATCATAAAGGTAATGTCTCAAAATCTTTAGTGTAAAAATAACAGTAACTATTTATAAGTTATAGGTGGGGTAGTTCTCATACATTTTGAGATGTTGAGAAGCATATGCTACCAATGTTTTATGCTAGATTAAGAAATAACCCAGTCTTGAAGTGAAATACATTATAAATTTGAAATCCATTTGTACCAGAAGAAATAATTAGGATAGGAGCTAAAATTAATTAATTATTGGGGTTTTAAACTATTTACTTATAGACATCAAATAAAAATAACTTAACAAACTTCTATGTTAATTTAGTTAGAGGTGTAGCAATAATTGAAAGGCATTTTATAAAACAATTGTTATAAGCAACCATGCCAAGAAAATTTTGAATCTTTGTGATGATGCTCAGCCTCTACTAATCCCTTACTACACCTTGTGTTTTTGAAGCTCAGAAGTTTCCATATGATACAATGCCTTAAAACTTGCAGTGGTACTCATAAAAAAGATTATGATGTTTAGTGAACTCGATTTGATGGCCATGTATTTGGAAAGTTAAATTATCATAAAATACATTAGCAATTTTTTTAACTACTACAACATTGTCTAAACTGATATTATACTTGCTAGTATCCAGTAAGTTAGAAAGTTTCCCAATACACCCATGGAATATCATCCTATGATATTTAATTTGGAGATAAGATAATAATTTGTGATGCTATTAAAACTAAAAGCTATCACACCAGATATATGGAATTTTACTCTTTTAGCAAGAAAAGTTATCATGTTATGATACATATATAGAAAAACCATACTCAATATTATATCAAATTTAGTTAGTAAAAATATAATGAGTGTTGTGGGAATATGCACATTATTAATAATGATACCATAATAAAAAACAAAAAAAGTAACTATTATGGATGCTTCAACAAATGTAATTTGAAATAAGATGTTGATGCATTTTTATTTGATATGAATGAAAGTGGTGACCTATAACAAACTAAAACTCATCTTAGTTTCTTATAAAGAGAAATAATACATGTCACCACATCGAGAGTGATGCAGCACTAAGATAAAGGCCAATGACAAGATCACAAACTAAGGACCATCATCATAATTTTGGTTAGTCATAATATAAAACTAACCATGCAAACCCATGAATGTCCCATAAAACTTTTAAAATCATGGGAGAATACTTAAAAGCTTAATGTAATATCCCTTGATGTGTAGGTGGGCCTTACAAGTAAAAAAGAGAAACATCTGAAAGTGCTTATGACACACCAAGTGGGGAGTGAATTGGTTCTTTTAAAAACTTTTTGAAATCTTTGTCTTAAAAATAAATATAATATGCAGAAGTATTCAAGAAATAAAAAAAAAATCTAAAATAGATACAAAAACAATAAAAAAATAATTTTGTAGAAGAACAAATTTTTTAAAGGCAACTAGTATATTTTTTTTTCTTTTCTTTACTAATTTTCAAAGAATATTCAACAAAAAATTACTCATAAAAATGCCATTTTTTAAGATAACCAAACAAACACTAGAGTGCAATAGAAATAAATTGTATGAAAAATAAAGTGTGAAAAAGTATGACAATGTAAATCGAGGTTTATAATGGTTCAGTCAAATTAACCAACAACCTCTTCCCAAAGGTTCTCCTCCTTGGGATTTTGCTCTATATGTATCTCTCCTTTAGTACCGAGCTTGGTGGAGAAGCCCTTCTCCCTTGAATAGGTGGAAAAACACCCTTATAGACTCTTCACGAAGAAATAATCTCCTCCTCTCGATGGAAATGCCAAAACTCCTTTCGCCCTCAAGCCTAGTAAATATGTCAAACCTCCTTTAACTTTCATGCCCAATGGAGAGTTGATCCTAGCCTCCTTAGCTAATGAGAATTTTGCTCCAAAGACTCTCCCTCCATGAGCTCTCCTCTGAGAGCTCCACATAAACAAAAACTAAAGGAATTAAGGTGTGGGTCAACTAGAGCAACTGTGTGAACCCCATTACACTTCCTTCACACCCTCAAGGCTCTTCTCCCTCTCTCATCTCATCTCCTCTCTCTCATTTTACTTTTTAGACTCTCCCCAAGCTCTCTCACAAAAGTAAGACTTCTCTAGAAGCCAAAAAACACTTGTTCTCTTAAGTTACAAATAAAATTATAATGTTGTCTCTCAAAATTCTAATTTTTAATTAAACCATCTCAATTGTTGTTGAGCTCATTTTTGTATGAGTTCATCAGGATATGTCCAACTTCTTTCTATTGATCTGATGGTTAATAAGCATCTAGTTTTTATTTATCTAGAGCTTCAATTCAATTCAAAATGTAGACTTGTATTTAATTTTAAACCAAGAATTTAGTTTTATCCTGAACCCAAACTTCAATCTAAATTTCAATCATCTAGACTCCAATCCGGACTTTAATCAATCTAGAACTCAATCAATCTTGAATTTAATCAATCCATATTTTAATTAATCCATACTTGGTCAAACTTGGTCAAGCCAGGTCAATGTATGGTCAAATTGTTCCATGAAATCAACTCAATTTATTCAGATTTTATCAAACCTAAAATCAATTTCAATTCATACGTCCAATGAGTTTCAATCATTGATAAGTCAAATCATAGTGAGTTTGACCAATTCAACTCACTATGTTTTGGTCAAACCCTCATTCATATATAACTATGCATTCAAACTTTAATGTCCTAGCATCAAAATCCCTCTAAAACATCTCATCAAACCTCCCTACATGCAACCTCAATAATTGTTACTCATTGACTTGTCAAACAGTCAATGGATGGTTAAATGGCCTTATAAGTGGTTAAACTTGCTCAAACAATTTAATCCCTTCCACTCATTCCAGCAATTCAAAGCTTCTCCAGAAGCTTCTTAAGCTACTCCTAAACCTATGTCAAGCTTTAAGCTAATCCTAAACTCAATCCAAATTATCCCATGTGCACAAAAGGATGTATAACACTTTCCATCTCATTATCCTTGCATAATCTTTTACCCTAACATTTTAACAAACTTAAGACACTTGGAAAGCACCTGAGCTTGCTTCCAAAGTGATCTTAGCCATCCATTCAACTTCTTGGGTTTTGAATGAGGCAAAGGGACAAAAACTAGCCCATTAAATTAGTAGCACTCTCTCGCTCATTCCCTCTTCTCTAGAGGTTTTTTGGCCCCTCCTCTAGCTTCTCCAACCTTTCCCAAAGCATTCCCAAGCTTTTCCACACCAAATCTTAGCCTCCAAATCCCCCATTGGTGATGAGAGATGGATTAGGGAGAGAAATAAGAGATTCATACATATCTCTCAATACAACCAGATCTAATATGTATGGAAGATGTTAGATCAAATCCCCTTGGGATTGATCATCTAGTGATTTTGAGATTCAAGACATCCTCCTAAGATGTTTGACCTATCTGAGGTTTTTAGTCAAAGAATTTGCTAGATAACATTAACTTGTATGGAATAGGTTGGATCAAATCCCTTTAGGATTGATTATCAAGTAATTGAGATACAATGTAAATTTTGTATTTCTTGAATCATGGATAAAGATGTTATATTCTTTGTTGATTTTTTATCCTTTTATAGGAGGAAATAATATCAAAATAAAGTGGACATCATATTATTGTATTATATAAGGCAGTACAATAGTTCCTTAATATAACTTAGGAATATAGGAGTTAGAAGAGCTTTATCATAATTAGCATAAAAGAAATTAATACGAGATCAATATAACAATATAGAAAGGATACATACAAGGACATCATAACGACTTGGGAGAAAATATATAACTTAAGACAAACAATATTATCAACACCTACTAATAATACTTGCTAAGGTTTCTAATTTTTCAACTTTGAGTGAGCATCTACCCATTAGTATCCTTCAATTTGAAGGTGCCAGACTTGACCATAACTTCCACCAAATAAGGACCCTCCCATTGGGGAGATAGTTTGTTATGTTTGGGGCCCTTTCTAGCTACCTCGATGCTGTGCAAAAGTAGATTCTCGATTGAGATACATTGAGGTTTTATCCTCCGGTTGTAGTGACGAGCAACTCTTCGGTGATATACAATGACTCAAAGTGAAGCTATATCTCTTACTTATAGGAGGAGATCCAAGTTATTTTTGAGTTTCTTCTTATTGTTACTGGAGTTGATAGTCTAAACTCTATTGCTTGGGACTCCAATATCAACCTGTATGACTACTTCCATATCAAAGCAGAGATTGTATAAGGTTTCTCCTGTAGTTGTTATGGCGGTTGTTTAATAAACTTAGAGGACATTTGGGAGTTCTTCATCTCATTTCCCCCCAAACTTCCCTAGGCTTATTTTCATCCCTTATAAAATTATCCAGTTTGAAACATTCGTTTGCCTATTTGCCTGAGGATGGATGATAGCTGTGTGGACTAGCCTAATTTAAAAATCCTTACAAAAAGTTGCATACATTTTTCTAGTAAATTGGGACCCATTATCAGTGATGACCTTTGCAGGAATGCCAAAATGATAGATTATATTCTTCCACATGAATTATTTGGCATTGGCTTCAGCAATCTTCATCAGAGGTTCTACCTCCACCCATTTGTTGAAGTAATCAACAACTAAGATGATAAATTTTTATTGTCCATTGGCTATAAGAAAGAGTCTCATTATATTAATTCTTCATTGGGAAAAAGGCTAGGGGCTTTAAAGTTATGCGTGCTATAGAGCATATTTATGGAGAGATTGAAATGCAATTGGCAATTTTTTGCACTTTGGAGTGAGCTCAAGTGCATCCTATTTCATTGTAGGCCAATTGAATCCATGCCTCATGATCTTATAGGCTAATGCTTTTCCTCCAAGATATTCTCCACATACTTTTGAATGAACTTATCAGAGAGCATAATCAACTTCTAAAGGTGGGTGACATTTGAGGTATGGTCCAGTGAAGTATTATTTATACAACTCGCAACCAATAATAGTAAAATTTACTACTTATCTTTAAAATCATGTTGTAGCCATGTGGTCTTCAAGCAGCTCTCCATGTTATAAAAAGGATAAGATGGAATAGATCCAAGAAGCCTCTCTTGGTTCATCTATTGATTGTATGACCCATGGACCTTGAATACTTTGAAAGTGGATCTCTCCCATACACTTACTCTTATAGACATCTCCTATAGTTGATGTAGTAAGTTTAGAAAGATTATTTACTCTTACATTTTACTCCCATAGAACATGGATAATCTAATGCTCTTTTATATGTGATGATATTAACTTTATGATGTTGCAATACTAGCCCTGTTGCGAGTTATAGATGTCAAACTCCCCCTCCACCTGAGAGGTGATGAATTGAGAATCAATATAGACCACCAAGTTTTATACCTCATAGTCAATTGCCAACCTTAGTCAGGCAATAAGGGCCTCATACTCTACTGTATTATTTATTTTAAAGAATTTAAGTTGGAGCATGTACTAAAGAGTAACTTGCTTTGGAGAGATCAACAGAATTCCTGCTTCAGCACTAGAACTTCCAGAAGCTCCATTAACATATAAAGTCTAGCACGGGGGAGAAGGAGAAGCTCTTGATGGCTTGTTAGATATGGAATCGTACATTCAACTATAAAATATGCAAGTGCTTAAGATTTGATATTGAGTTTAGGCAGGTAGTTGATGTCAAACTCTCCCAATTATATAGAACACTTTATGATTCTGCCAGATGCTTTTAGCTTTTACAAGATACTTCTTAGTGATAGATTTGTGTAGACTCCAATTGCATGGACTTGAAAGTAAAGGCATAATTTTCTGGCAGAGTAAACTAATGCCAAAGCTATTTTATCAGCTAGTGGATAACATCCCTCTATTTCAGATAAGATCTTATAGATATAATAGATGGGGCACTATACATCATTTTCTTCTCATACCAAGACCAAATTGATAGCTTGGGTAGAAATAACCATATATAAATATAACTTTTCTCTCAGTATGGGTTTAAAAAGTAGTGGCGGATAAACCAAATACTTTGTAGCTGTTCAAAGGCTTCTTGGTACTTATCAGTTCATTGGAATCCTGAGCTACGAGCACCTCTAAATATCTTGAAGAAGGGTAAATATTTATCTCCTGAATGGGCCAAGAAATGAGATAACACTACAATCTTTATATTAAGTCTCTAGACTTTCTTGATATTCTTTGTGGGAACCGTGTTCCTTAGTGCCTTGATTTTCTTAAGATTGTCCTCAATTCCTTAGTGGGTCAATATAAGCCCTAAGAACTATCTAGAGGCGACTCTAGAAGCACACTTGGGATGAGTTGCATGTTATAGTGTCGTAGCAGGTGGAAGCACTATTCTAAGTCAGATATATGTTGATATTTTTGAATACTTTTTACCAACATATCATTAACATATACTTTCATAGTACGCCCAATAAGGTCTTTAATAACCTTATTCGTAAGATGTTGATATGTTGCTTTAGCTTTTTGAGCCCAAATGGCATGACTAGATACCATTATAACCCCTTATCTATCCAAAAAGTCATTTAGGATCTATCTTTATTTGATTGTAGTAGGAGTAGGCATTTATAAAGGTTAACATTTGATGTCCGGAGGTGGTATTAACTAACTAGTCAATATGAGTAAGCAAAAAACTATCCTTTGGGTAGACTTTGTTGATATATGTACAGTCTACACACATTCTTCAATCTTGACTGGCCTTCTTACCATGACGACATTCGCCAACCAAGTGGGGTAGTATACTTCATGTATAAATCCAACTTCCAAAAGCTTATTAACTTCATGCTCGATTTCTTGATGATGATCTGACTCAAAATTTCATTTCTTCTGGATTAATGGTTGCTTATTGGGTTGATTTTGTGGGAGTGAAAGATCATTTCAAGGTCAATTTTGAGCATATATGTCGGATTCCATGCAAAAATATCCTAATTCATACATACAAAATCTACTTATTTTTTCTTCTCATCATTTGACATAAGAGGCTCAATCTGCACAATCCTTAAAAGGGGTTCTTCTGATATGGATACAATAGTGTGGTCTTCTACATGAGAAGCCCTCTAAGGGATATCTTTGCTATGGAGATCAAAATCCTTGATACTCAAGGTAATTGTTGGACTTGGTTGAACATACCTAAGATTGCAGGTTTGTACTATTTATTGATCTCTACGTACTACACCGACTCTCACCATGGTAAAGAACTTCACTTTTAACATGACACAATGGAGAAAAAGGATTCATGTTGTTGACCCTGCATTGGGGGACAAATGTTTCATGTTGTTGGTGGATGACCCACCTTGAATAGTTTATAAAACTATAACCCAAATTGCATCATAACCTTATTTTATTTAAGCGAGCCAACAATAAATTTCATAGGTATTTCTTCCCATATCCAATTTTAAATAGGACAAGGTTGTAATAGATCACTAGATCTTTTATATTCTAACTTGATAATATGATAAGTCAAACACTTTTCTACAAATTCTACCACATCATTCTTTATACCATGCTACCAAAAAACTTCTTGATATACTGATACATGTTGGCATTTTGTTGGTGAATTGAGTATGAATTAGTATGATTTCTTGAAGTACATCGTATCAAAGCTCAACATGATCAATAATACATAATCAATCTTTAAATTTTAAGGTAGCCACTTAATTAATAATGAAATTGAGTTTTCAAATCCAATTAAACTTGTTGTTTTCATCAATTTAATCTATTTTGATCGATCATCATTGGTTGAATAGTCATGCAATTAATAATAAGATTGCCACCCCAAGCAACTATCTTAAGCCCCCTCCACTTCATATATTGATTGTTACTCTTGAGTGGTAATCAATGATGCATAAGATGAAGATTTCCAACATATATATATGTGATCATATTAACCTTACCCGGGTCATACTAAATCTACAAATCCTTTTCCTTCATTAACTTTAGTCATCCCCAATGCCTTAAATTAAACTCCTAATTAAATATATACTCCAAACTCTTATGATCGATAGAAACCCATAATAAGCATAAAAAAGGTAATGTCTCAAAATCTTTAGTGTAAAAATAATAGTAACTAGTTATAAGTTATATGTAGGATAGTTCTCATACATCTTAAGATATTGAGAAGCATATGCTACCAATGTCTTATGCTATATTAAGAAATAACACAGTCTTGAAGTGAAATACATTATAAATTTGAAATCAATTTGTACTAGAAGAAATAATGAGGATAGGAGCTAAAATTAAATAATTATTGGGTTTTTAAAATATTTACTCACAGACATCAAATAAAAATAATTGAACAAACTTCTAATTTAATTTAATTAGAGGTGTAGCAATAATTGAAAGGCATTTTATAAAACATTTTTTATGGGCAACCAGGCTAAGAAAATTATGAATCTTTGTGATGATGCTCAACCTCTACTAATCCTTTACTACACCTTGAGTTTTTAAAGCTCAGAGGTTGTCATATGATACAATTCCTTATAACTTGGAGTGGTACTCATAAAAAGATGTTTGGCGAACTCGATCTTATGACCATGTATTAAGCAAGATAAATTTTCATAAAATACATTAGCAATTTTTTGAACTACTATAACATTATCTAAATCGATATTATACTTGCTTGTATCTGCTAAGTAAGCAAGTTTCTTAATACACCCATGGAATATCATCCAATGATATTTAATTTGGAGATAAGATAATAATCTCTCATTCTATTAAAACTAAAAGCTACCACACCAGATATATGGAATTTTACTCTTTTCATAAGAAAGTTTTCATGTTATGATATATATATAGACAAACCATACTCAATATTATATCAAATTTAGTTAGTAAAAATATAATGAGTGTTGTGGGAATATGGTCATTATTAATAATGATACCATAATAAAAAAACACAGAAGTAACTATTAAGGATGCTTAAACAAATGTAATTTGAAATAAGATGTTGATGCATTTAATGCAATTTTATTTGATATGAATGAAAGTGATGAACTATAACAAACTAAAACTCATGTTAGTTGCTTATAAAGAGAAATGATACATGTCACCACATCGGGAGTGATGCAACAATGAGAAGATCACAAACTATGATCCATCATCATAATTTTGGTTAGTCATAATATAAAACTAACCATGAAAACTCATGAATGTCCCATAATACATTTAAATCATGGGATAATAAGTAAAAGCTTAATGTAATATCCCTTGATGTGTAGGTGCAGCATACAAGTAAAAAAGGCAAACATTTGAAAGTTCTAATGACGCACCAAGAGGGGGGGGGGGGGGAGAGGGGGGGGGGGGAGGTGAATTGGTTCTTTTAATTTTTTTTTTGAAATATGTCTTAAAAATAAATTTAATATGCATAAGCATTAAAGAAGTAAAAAAATTCTAAAATAGATACCAAAAAAATAAAAAAAATATAATTTTGTAGAAGATCAAATTTATTGAAGGCAGCTAGTATATTTTTATTTCTTTTGTTTACTAATTTTCAAAAGAAGATTCAACCAAAAGTACTCATCAAAATGCCTTTTTCAAGATAGCCAAACAAACACCAGAGTGCAATACAAATAAATTGTATGAAAAATAAAGGGCAAAAAAGTATGATAATGCAAATCGAGGTTTATAGTGGTTCAGTCAAATTAAACTACAACCACTCCCCAAAGACCCTACTCTTTGGGATTTTGCACTATGCATATCTCTCCTTTAGTACAGAGCTAGGTGGAGAAGCCATTCTCCCTTGGACAGGTGAAAAAACACCCTTATAGACTCTTTACGCACAAATAATCTCCTCCTCTCAATGGAGTTGCCAAAACTCCTTTCACCCTCAAGCCCAATAAATATGTCAAACCTCCTTTAAATTTCATGCCCAATGGAGAGCTGATCCTAGACTCCTCAGCTAATAAGAATTTTGCTCCAAAGACTCTCCGTCCATGAGCTCCCCTCCAAGAGCTCCACACAAACATAAACTAGAGGACTTAAGGTATAGGTCAACTAGAACAACTATGTGTACCCCCTTACACTCCCTTGACACCCTCAAGGCCCTTATCCCTCTCTCATCTCATCTCCTCTCTCTCATTTTACTTCATAGACTCTCCCCAAGCTCTCTCACAAAAGTAAGATTTCTCTAGAAGCCAAAAAACACTTGTTCTCTTAAGTTACAAATAAATTTATTATGTTGCCTCTCAAAATCCTAATTTTTAATTAAACCACCTCGATTATTATTGACCTAATTTTTGTATGATGTCATAATGATATATCCAAACTTCTTTCTATTGATCTGATGGTTAATAGGCATCCAGTTGTCATTCATCCAGAGCTTCGATTATGTTCAAAATGTAGAATTCTATTCAATTTTAAACCCAACATTCAATTTAATCCTTAACCCAGACTTTAATCTAAATATAAATTATTCATTGATTGTGATTGAATTGGATAATTCAAATTCAATCGATCAAATCTAAAATCCAACTCAAATCCAAAATTCTACACCAAAATCCATGGCTAAAGGCCATTATCTTGAAACCCATTTTGAGATTTTCAATCTCTTCAAAACCTATTCAAATGATCTATAATTTATAATTTATCAATTGCATATTGATTAGGCATATCCCTAGGTCCAACCCTTAAAATTTGAGCTCAATATGAGACCCTTAGCCCTAAAAATTGAATTGATTTTCAAACGCTGCAAAAACCTTCAAATATTTACAATCTAGTCCACTAGACTTGTCACTTTTTGGATTTTGACATTGGGACCATCCCCAAGATCTTTGATCATGTCCCTAGCGTTTTATGATGTTTTGAGCTCAAAATGGCATTTTGTTGGACCTAGGTTGACTCATAATTGAGCAGAGGCCTAAATGATCATATTGCCCCTTAAGGGAAAAATTGAAGTTTCATTTAAACTTCAAAGTGGCCTAATCAAATCAAACCCTGAAACCTCCTCTAATGCTTCCTAAACACCATTAGGAATGTATTAGACTCAATCACAGAACTTGGTCAAGCTTGGTTAATCAAGTCAACACATTTTGACCAAATTTCCCTTTAAGGGCTTAAATGGTCATTTCAACCCAAATGACTTCACCATTACCTAGAACCACCTCCGTTGAACTCAAAATGCCATTTTAGACCTATTAAACCCAAACTAAGACCTTGTTTGACCTGGTTGACCAAATGGTCCCTTGAGGGTCCAAATCATCATTTTGACTAAAATGGCCCTTCCAGCCCTGCATAACACATTTATTGGTCTTTATTTATCAAATCAAATTTGTGAAGACTAGAGCCAACACCAAGTTTGACCTGATTGACTAATTAAACCTAGGTTGACCAAATCAAGCATTAAGCCTTCTTCATATTGGATGAAGTTCTAAATTTAACCCTTGACTTCATTAAAACATCTTGATCACTCTTTCTATTGATTTGGGATTGACTGGTCACCTTGACCCAATCAATAATTGACTTTGTCAACTAGGCCCAAGTCGAGTGAAACTTGACCTATTGGGTAAAATCACTTCAAGCATTCAATTCAAGTCCTCTAAACCTCCAAGCTCTCATGCCTACTTTAATGAATCGTTCAAATATGTTCTAGCTCATTAGAAGGCAAATCACACTTGATTTAATTTGGTCAAACTTGGTCAAACCAAGTCAATGTATGGTCAAATTTTTCCATGCAATCAATTTAATTTATTAAGATTTTATTAAACCTCAAATCAATTTCAATTCATATCTCAACATGTTTCAATCATTGATGAGTCAAATCATAGCGAGTTTGACCAAGTCAACTCACTATGTTTTGGCCATACCCTCATTCATATATAACTATGCATTCAAACTTTAATCTCCTAGCATCAAACTCCCTCTAAAACATCTCATCAAACCACCTTACATGCCACCTCAATAATTGTTACTCATTGACTTGTCAAACAATCAATGGATGGTCAAATGGCCTTCTAAGTGGTCAAAATTGCTCAAAGAATTTAATCCCTTCCAATCCATTTCATTCCAGAAATTCTAAGCTTCTCTTGAAGCTTCTTAAGCAACTCCTAAACCTATTTCAAGACTTAAGTTAATCCTAAACTCAATCCAAATGATCCCATGTGCATAAAAGTATATATGCACTTTCCATCTCATTATCCTTGCATAGTCCTTTCCCCCAACATTTTAACATACTTGAGGCACTTGGTAATCACCTGAGCTAACTTCTAAAGTGATTTTAGCCATCCATTCAACCCCTTAGGTTTTGAATGAGCCAAAGGGATAAAAACTAGCCCATTCAATCAATAGCACTCTCTCACTCAATCCCTCCTCTCTAGAGCTTTTTGATCCCCTCCTCTAGCTTCTCCAGCCTTTCCCAAAGCATTCCCAAGCTTTTCTCCACCAAATCTTAGCCTCCAAATCCCCCAATGGTGAAGAGAGAGGGATTAGAGAGAGAAATAGGAGATTTAAACATATCTCTTAATACAACCAGATCAAAGCCTTGGAGTCTTCTAGGAAGTTAAAGAGGATATCTCCATATTTCCAATAAGCCCAAGAAATAAAAATCCACCAGTTGAATTGTAATTCTCAACTTTAAGTAGAACTTTAATTTGAAACCAAAAAAATCTACAATGCATGGAGCCTCCAAACTCAAAGCATTGTAATATTAGATTATCATTAATCTATGTTTCAAATTTCATCTAAATTTTTTGAATGTTTTGAAAGTTATGGAAAAATGAAAATTTCAGTTCATTTTGAAGTGAATCAAATCAGGCTCAATTAGAGTCATCTGATTGCACGTTCAGTGCGATTGGACGACCCAAAAGATGCCACATCATCAAAACTTGAAACGCATGCTAAAGCTTTGATTCAAATTGAGTCCATTAAGAATGGGGGTGTGATGGCATGGCATGATCTAAGCCCTCCATATCACTAGGTCTCGATTCGACGATAGAAAAGCTTTGCTGACATGTTTAAGTTGATGTCGAGTGCTCGACGCATGTCCTGGTCTTGATCATACGATGGTGGCAGCGGCACAATCATTGCAGCTTCAATTTTTTGATTAATTTGATTTAAAAACATAATTTTAATGCCCTAAACTTTGAAAAATCTAAGGAAATTTCACCAAATTAAGTGTTTTGGGTGTCGTTTGAAAGCTATTGATATATACTATTTATTAAACTTAAACTCAAAGTGATTTGACCAATAAATTGTGAAATTTTGATGACTGTTTAAAATTCAAATTTTTTTATTTTTCTTACAATCGAGTGGTCATGAACACAAATTTTGGTGAAAATTATTTGAGCATCTTAGGCATCCATTACATTTTTCTTAGGTTCATATGCTCAGTTGATTTATGTGGGGTGAATTTACTAAGTAACGGGTCCATTTTGGACTTGAAATTTTGAAAATTTATAACTCTCCATATTTTTAGAGTTAGGCTATATGTTTATTGTGGTAGCTTTCATATGTACTAGTGTTAGATGACTAGAGATTAAAATATAATTTAACACAAATGATACCTAGAAAAAATAATTAAGGATAAGGTCTTATTAAATTAGAGAATTCCTAATAAATTTTGCATACACCTAATAGGGGTGAAACTTGACAACATTAAATTTAGTGATATTTTACACCTTAGGTTCAAATTTCACTAAATTTGAAACCCATTAGGATAGAAAATTAACTAAGTGAAATTCAACCTCATTAAGGATACTAAAATTTTTATAAAAATACAATAAATTTAAATTAAATTCAAAAAAAAAAAAAAATAATACATCAAATTTATCATAATTAAACTCTTAACTCATGAAAATCAAAAGCCCCTTAATTGGGCTTCAATTTTAAGCTTAATAAATTTAAAAAAAAAACTAATATTTATTTATTATAATTAATTAAAAATTATATAAAAAAAAAATTCTCAAACAATTGAGAATGCTCCCTTAGGTCATTCCTAACCTTTGGGAGTGATTTCCAGAAGTTTGAAATCAATTTGGATCAAAACCTTTAAAACCTTCCTTAATTTAATAATTTAAAATTTTAATTAATTGTTCAAACTTTGAAAAATCATAATCAATTCTAAAAAAATTTGAAATTAAGTAAACTCAAAGGTATTGGACTTTATTTATGGTATAATATTTATTAAAAATATCAAACCACTAAAATTAAGTCAAAGTCAAAAAAGCCAACATTTTGGTCAACCTTAAGTGAAATTTTAAGTAAAAAACTTCAAAGTTTGATAACTAAATGTAGAAAAATCAAATTCCAACAAACTTAGTGTATAATTACTCATCTTAGGTTGAATATTTAAGAAAATATCAAAACTTTATAATCCACTTTAATTTAAAAACTCAAATTTTAACCCCTTTATTCAATCAATTAAAATAATTCAAAAAATTTAAAAATTCACTAACCAACTTAAATTCCACAAAACATTAAACCTAACCTTTAAATTCAAAAATCAACCATTTTACCTAAAAAATTACAATCCTTAAACCATAATTAATTAAGTCACTTTATTAATACCAATTACTACTAAGTAACCTAGGCCACGAGGCTATTAACTTAGCCCCAAAAAAGTTGAAATAAATTTTTTCACACTGGTGTAGATAAAGGTAGTTATTAAATATTATTTTAAATATATTCTAAAATTAACATTAAGGTATTAATGCTTAAATTCAAATTATAATCCCTTAAGCCTACTTCACACACATTAGATGGTTTTCTAGGACATCCAACTTTAGTATTTGGCTAGACTGGTATTTACTTTTTTGGTTGTGTGCCAAGATTTTTATGGTTTTTACTGTATTGCATTTTAGTTTTCAAAACTATATGTTTATATCCTGAGAGTTTTTGATGATTCGAAAATCTTATTATGTTTATTACTGTTTCTCCTAACATATATTGAAAGTTTTTGTTTGTGTTGTTTGTGTGTACTAATATTTCAGGGAAATCATACTCCAAATTATTGAAGACTTCATGATAGATTAGACTAGGATTTATTGTAATTGAAGTTTGCACTTTTTTTATTTTTCTTGAGTCTGAGAGAGTGTGGTTGTAATTGGGTAACCATGCACATACACTTGGGGAGAGTCAAAACTTATATTTTTAAAACTAATCGTACTATACAATTATGGAATCATATGAGGTGATTTGACTTGAGTGTTCATTCAGAAAGCAGTTAATCAAATCATACATAAGAAATTTTTAATTTAACTGTTCATACTGTACGAAGTTACATTTGTATAAACGATGTCTAGAGTATGAAATAGCTTAGTACCAGTTCATCCCAAACAAACTCACCATTTTCTAAACTAAACATACTATATGAAATGAGTTTTGTATAGATGACATCTATAGTATGAAATGGGTTCATATAATTCATCTAAACAAACTGATAAAATAAGCTTATTTTAGCATTGAATGAATGATAAGATATTAAAATTAATTTATTTATGTAAAAGATTATTATAAATTATTATCATAAAAAATAAAAATCAAGCATGTAGGTTAAAAGTTATTTAATTAAATAGAAATTAATGATAAATATTTAATTATACTTATTAAAAGTTATTCAATTATTTAATTGATTTCTTATTTATATATTATATAATAAAAAAATAAATTGAAATTTAATTATTCATATTAATTAAATTGTTAATTATTTAGTATTTTCAAATAAATATAATTTTCAACTACTTAAAAAAATCTAAAAATTTTCTGTGGATTACAATCTCTTCCTCACATATGAGCTATTTCATTGCTCATATCTACAGCCTTATATCACATTGAATTGGTAATTGTGAATAACAATATCGGTAAAAAATAGCCAATCGTTGAGATGCCTCGCCTCCGCCATGAAGTTTTCATTTTTTTTGGTGGGGGAACTATTCTTAAGGATTCAGAGTTGGGAAAAGTTATTTAATAATGATCTTTGACAATTTCATGTGGCAGTTTAAAAATTTAAATAAATTAAAGATTGATTTAATTTATCAACTTTTTGTTAAATTTAATTTAAGTTATATTGTTCTATTTGACCGCTTATGGTCACAATAGTGATGTAAATTTGTGTTTTACCTTTACAAAGTTTAGTTTTTGATGTTAAGGGGAATATCTATTCACAAGAAAATAATGTCTTTTTAATAAACTATAAGCATATTCCTGACCTACTTAAACTTGAGTTGAATCAAACTCCCAAGACAAAAGGATTCTTCTAAAAATACCTCAGAAAACTAAAAATTAACACAAAAAACTAATAAAGTAAATTTCTAGGAACAAAATTATATAAGGATCTCTAAATGTAAAGAATGAATAATGAATACATAACATATGATAAAAAATAATCATTTTATCAAATAGAATCAGCAAAATTTAATCTAATTATATAAGATAAATAGTAAGTTTGAGTGTTATTTGATATTGCAAAATATTTGTACAAAATAATTTACTTGTAGGTTTATACATAGATTCCTTTATATTTTTAATAAAATGTATACCTATTTTGATAAAAAATATTGCACTAATGACACAATTTTCTATTAGGAGGAGAATTTGATGCAATTTATTTCCTAGTTTATAAGCTATTTTGAAGTTGGAGATGAATTTAAAGAAAATATGTCAATAATTTTAATAAAAGTAAGTCTAACAGAATATCAAGAAAATAAATGAACTTCTCAAAAGGTTGTAATGATATATGTGAATTAAATATCAAATTAGCTAAGATGGACATAAGTAGTAAATTTGCAGGCTATTCAATAAACATTCATCATTATAGATGCATTATTATCAAAGGTCTCCAACTACCTAGTTGATCTTGATGATGAGACAAATAGGATAGACAAATACAAAAGTAGAAAATCACTTACTAGAAAGCAACCAAAAGTCTTTCACTCCTGACCGAGGATTTTAATCATGCCTACACAAATGAAAGAGAGACAAATAAAAAAAAATGTAAGAGAATTCAAGCTCTTGATGAAGAAAAAAAGAAGCATAAGAATATCATAATAAAAATTTTTAGTTAAAAGGTAACTTTTCAAATAACAGATCCAGCACATGAGAAAATCTCACATACTTTCCTTAGAAGTATACATCATCCTCATTATCATAGTTGTTATTATCATTATCACTAATCTTATCTAATTAATAAAAAATGATGAGTTTGTCAAAAGAATTGAAACCAAAATAGGTCGTATGACAAAGACAATGAGAAAGGACTAGTCCACATAAAGCAGCTTTTTTTTTTTGGGAAACTAAGGATTTTTTATGCATTCAATAGTCTTCATTCTATGTTTATGATTTGTATATTTTTATTTTGAAATCTATTGTAATTTTGATTTTATGTTTTATTTTTATTTACCTAATGATGGAAAGCAACCAATGATAATGATTAGGTTGGGTGTTCTTTGGTCATGTCAGTTCTTTAGTTTGCTAGATTTCTTTGGTTCTTTGGGCATTTATTGGTGGGTTATTTTTTCTTCTATTGGGTTTCACCCATTTGTCCTTGGCTGCTTGGTGTTTGGAGGTTTTACCTGATGGTTTTCTTTGCTGTTGGGTTGACTGGATGCTAGGTTCCTCAGCTGGTCATACCTTTCCGTTGGTGTTTGTTGAGCTTCCTGGCTGTTTGGTTCCATGGTTGGCTATTGGGATGCTTTGCTGCTCAGTTTCTGTGCTGGTTGTGTCCTATTTTTTGGTTTTTTCCCATGTTTTGATTGGATGCTTGGGTGGAACTTATGGGAGACTATTTGAATTCATTTTTCCTTATTTAAGGGATGTTGGCTGCTGTTGGAGATGGTTGATGAACTGAACATTGTCTCAAAATGCGAGGGTTTTTCTTCCTAAGATTGAGAGCTACTTATTCTCTATGTATTTCTTCTAATTCTCCTATCTATTTCTTCTTCCCACAAGTTACCCCACCATTAAATTCTTTTTCTAAAAGTGTGAGTGGTGCTTTTGGTCGGTTTGTTGGTATTTGTCGGAGGAGTTGCAACAGGTGTTGGATCAGGATTGCTGTGGAAAATAACAAGCTTGAGAGCTACTTATTCTCTATGTATTTCTTCTAATTCTCCTATCTATTTCTTCTTCCCACAAGTTACCAAAACTAATTTGCATGTTCTTTTGAGCATCTTATTTTCCTATTTTATCGATACATGTGAGGTGACTACTTGTTGGTTGTTCTAAGGGTACATTCTTTTAATTTAAGTTTTGTTTTTTTTTTAAAATATTTTTAAGTTAAGTTTTTTGCATCCAGTTGGTTTTCTTCTATCAGTGTTTTTTTTTTCTTTTTTTTTTATTGAGTTGTGTCATGTTTTCTCTTTAGAGTTCTCCATTGGTTTTAGAAATTTTAGATCCCATCAATTTGGTATCAGAGCTCTTGGTTAACGTGTGAGTCTCCTTAAAAAAAAAGAGTAATTAAAATAATCAAGCGAATTGACAACACATGATGATGCAACAAAATGACTAACATACAACAACAAATGGAAACTACGGCTAATACTCTGGCTACCTTAAATGCCAACAACGTTCATGTTCAAAACATTAAAAGTGAAGATGAAGCTCCACAAAATCAAAATAGATAAAATAGGTAATGGGATCATGGGATTAAAATATATGTTTGTGAATTTGAAGGTAAACTATAACCTGAATAACTCCTTAAATGGGTTGAGAAAATTGATCAATTCTTTGAATGGAAAGAAATTCCTAAAAACAATAAAATTAGGTTTGCTAATTTAAAAGTGACGGTTCATGCTCTAACATGGTGAAAAAATCTTCAAAATAATTAAATAAAGAGAGGGGAAGAAAAAAATTCAATCATGAGAAAGAATGAAAGAAAAAATACGAAAAAAAATTCTTACCTTTTGACCATTCTCGAAATCTGTTCCAAGAATATAATAATATTCGCCAAGGAAATCAATCCGTAGAAGAATGCACTAAAAAGTTCTATAAACTACAATCCTTAAATGACTTGAATGAAACGGAAGAATGAACCATAACTCAATACATCAATTGATTAAAGTGGTCCATTCAAAATCAATTGAACCTACATCATGTGATTAAACTTGATGAAGCTTATCGAATGGCTCTTAGAATTGAAAAACAATATCAAAGAAACAATAATAAATTTTTTTTTGGGTCATTTAGGCCATTTAAGGCAAACTCACACACACAACGCATACACAAAGGCTCGAACCCAAGACCTCTTAGTTGGAAGCATAAGCTCTCAACCAACAAGCCAAGGTGAGTTGTGTAAACAATAATAAATTGATTGACTCAACCAAGCCAAGACAATATGTTGGAAGTAAAATTCAAACTTCACAAACAACCTTTGGATCAACTTCTTCAAATCCAAATCCACAAATGAAAACTAATGAAACTTAAGCAATTGAAAAAGGAAAAGGAGTGATAGGACCAAAAGCTATTGGACTCTATTATAAATGTGGTTTATATGGTCATCTGTCTACAACCTATAAAAAAAATAACCCACCTAGAGCAAATTATATTGAACAAGACGAGAGCCCTAAAATCTCAAAAAATGATGAATTTGAAGAAGAAAATGAGGAAGAAGTGGAAGCAATTAATGTTGAAGGTGTCAAAGGAGATTATTATTTAGTTATCCATAGGGTTTTAACCACTAAATCAAATACTAATTTGAAATAACTTAAGAGGAATATTTTTTAACCACATGTACTATAGAATGAAAATTGTATTCCCTCCTAATTGATAGTGGTAGCTTCAAAAATTTTGTGTCTCAACTCATGATGGATAAATTGAAATTGAAACCAAACCCCCTTGACAAGCCTTACAAAATTTCATGGTTTAAGGAAGATGGTGAAGTGTCAATCACTCAACAATGCCTTGTTAGTCTTTCAATTGGAAAATTTTACAAAGACCAAGTATTATGTGCATAATGCCTCTAGAAGTATGTCATATTATATTAGATCGAACTTGGAAATATGATCACAAACCATTCAAAATGGAGAGAAAAACACTTACACTTTTACCTAAGGCAATAAAGAGTTCACCCTGTATCTATAAAAGAAAAATTATGACCCTCCTTCAAAATCTGTCCAAAAAAATTCAATGCCGCTCATTCATGAGTTGCTTCTCAATTCTAATGAACTAAAAAACTTTGAAGTTATTTATCTTGTTTTAAGAAAAGAGACTGAAGAGAACAAAAAAATTCCTAAAAAATTCAATCTTTGATCAACGAATTTGAAGACATAACTCTTGAAGAACTTCTTGACTCATTGCCACCTTTAAGTGATATCCAACAACATATTTAGCTTGTGCCTAGGGAAAATTTACCACACCTACCTCCCTATCTGATGAGTCCTGCTGAATATGAAGAACTTTGCAAACAAGTAACTGAATTCTTAATTAAAGGATTAATTAGAGAAAGCATGAATCCATGTGTTTTCTCAGCCTTGCTTACCCCAAAAAAGATGGAACTTGGAAGATGTTTGTTGATAGTCAAGCTATAAATAAGATAACCATCAAGTGTAAATTTCTAATTCCAAGACTTGATGATATGCTAGACATGCTTAGTGGTGCCAAAACTTTCTCTAAGATTGACTTGAGAAGTGGATATCACCAAACTTGAATACAACCCGTTGATGAGTGGAAAATAGCCTTTACAACTAATGAAGGACTCTATGAATGATTAGTTTTGCCTTTCGGACTTTCAAATGCTCCTAGTACTTTTATGTGAAACATGAATCATATCATATGAACCATTATTGAAAAATTTGTTGTGGTTTATTTTGATGACATACTGATTTATAGTTCTTGTCCTGATGATCATCTTGAACATGTGAGACATGCTCTTTAAGCCTTAAGAGAATAATGCTTATTTATCAACCTTAAAATTGCTATTTCATGACCCCAAGTCTAATTTTCCTTAGATATATTTTCTCTAATGATGGAATTAAAGTGGACCCTATTAAAATTGAAGATATCCACATCTGGCCAACTCAAAAAATAATTAGTGAAGGGGATTTGATGGATTAGCCTCTTTCTACAGTTGATTCATGAAAAATTTTAGTGCTTTGATTTCTCCCATCACTAATTATTTTAAAAAAGTAACTTTTAGGTGGACCCCTGAGGCTGAAAAAGCATTTCATTCGGTTAAAATAAAAATGAGTCAAGCTCATGTTCTTAGGTTACTTAATTTTGACAAAATGTTTGAATTAGAATGTGATGCTTCCCATATTGGCATATGAGCTATTTTTTAGTCAAGAGGGTAGACATGTTGCTTTCTCTAGTGAAAAAACTCAATGATACCGTATCCTAATATTATACTTATGATGTTGAGTTTTATGAAATTATTCTGGCCCTAAAATATTGGAGGCATTATCTTATTCAAAGAGAATTTGTGCTAAACTCTGATCATGTAGCCCTATGATACTTAAGACCTCAAAAAAATTTGAATCGAAGGCATGCTAAATGGACATATTTCTTGCAAGAATATACATTTTATCTTAAAAACAAAGCTAAAATTTTAAATAAAGTCACTAATGCCTTAAGAAGACAAGCCCAATTATTGGTAACTATCAAACCAACTGTAATTTCCCTTGATTCTTTAAAAGTCAACTATGTCACTGATCTAGATTTAAAAACTATTTGGGAATCATGTTGTACTTCTGGAACTGACACTTTTGCTCAATTTACAATTCAATAAAGTTTTTTTTTTAAGAAAACTAGACTTTGTGTTATCCAAAGCTCTTTGTATGAAAAACGCATCCAAGAACTTCATGGAAGAGGATTAGGAGGGCATTTTGGTCAAGGAAAGGCTATGACTTTAGTTGAAGAATGATACTTCTGGCCCCACATGCAAAAGCATATAATGAAACTTGTACAATAATGCAACATCTGCCAAGAATTCAAAGGAACCTCTCAAACATTGGTCTATACACTCCACTCACAATTCCAAATAAACTATGGGAAGATATTACTATGAACTTTATTCTAGGATTACCTGTCACTGCTCAAAAGTTTGATTCTGTGTTTGATGTTGTTGATCAATTTAGCAAAATGGCACATTTCATCATTTGTAAGAAAACGTCTGATGCATCTCATATCGCTAATTTTTTTTTTAAAATTGTGAGACTACATGGCATACCCAAAACTTTTAATTATGATAGGCATACTAGGTTCTTAAGCCATTTTTAGAGAACACTTTAGTGAAAATTTGGGACTACTCTCTAATTCATTGGTGCTTACAACCGACAAACAGATTGACAAACTGAAGTTATAAATAGAATTTTAGGAAACTTGCTTAGATGTCTTGCTGGTGAGAAACCTTCTCAATGGGATTTAATTTTACCCCAAGTCGAATATGCTTATAATAGTTCCATCAACCAAACTACTAGAAAAATCCCTTTTGAAATCATTTATGGCCAATATAGTCCCCACATTTTAGATAGAAATTCATTACCCTTGCCTAGTAGAATTAGTGCCAAGGCTATAGAAATTGTTGGCCATATTCAATCGATCCAACATTAGGTCCTAGAAAAACTCGATATGGAAAATGCTAAATATTAGACTATTGCTGACAAACATCGGAGTGAGTGCCATTTTCAAGAGGGAGATTTAGTTATGGCTTATTTTTTATGATAGTGCTTTCCTATTGAAACTTTTGGCAAGTTAAGCTGAAAAAAAATTGGGCCTTTCTAGATACTTCAAAAATTTGGAACAAATGCTTACCTGCTGGATCTTCCACTTTATGTTTGGACTTCCCCAGTGTTTAATGTTGCTGACCTTACTTTATATGAAGGAAATCCAACTGGTTCTATGGATCCAAAGACCTTACCCATTACTAGTCCAGTTCAAATCAAAGATGATCATATTAAAGATGTTTTGGCCTTTAGAACTACCCAAACAAGGCATGGAGTGCACAGGAGATTCCTGGTAAAATGGAATGGGCTTCCTTTGACTGATTGCACTTGGATTGAAGCAGTGGAATTATAAACTCGTCATTCTGATATTTATCAAAGTTAAGCATTCTCATCAAGAGATGAGATTGTTCTACCATGGGGGAATTGATGCATTCAATGGTCTTCATTTTATGTTTACGATTTGTATATTTTTATTTTGGAATCTATCATAATTTAAATTTTATGTTTTGTTTTTTTTTTGGTCCAATAATGGAAGACAACCACTGATCATGATTAGGTTGGGTGCTCTTTGGTCATGTTATTCTTTTGGTTTTCTAGTTTTCTTTGATTCTTTGGTCATTTATTGGTGGGCTATTTTTTCTTCTATTGGGCTTGGCCCATTTGTCCTTAGCTGCTTGGTGTTTAGTGGTCTTAGCTAATGGTTTTCTTTGCTTTTGGGTTGACTGACTGCTCGATTCCTAGACTGATCGTGCCTTTCCTTTAGTGTCTGTTGAGTTTCCTGACTGTTTGGTTCCAGGGCTGGCTGTTGGGATGCATGGCTACTCGGTTCCTAGGCTAGCTAGGTCTCGATTTTTTTATTTTTCCCCCTGTTTTGATTGGATGCTTGGGAGGAATTTATTGGAGGTTGTTTGGATTCCTTTTTTCCTATTTAATGGTCTATTGGCCACTGTTGGAGATGGTTGATGAACTAAACATTGTCTCAAAACCTGAGAGTTTTTTTTTCTTCCTAAGCTTGAGAGCTACTTCTTCTTTACTTATTTCTTCTAAGTCTCCTATATACTTATTCTCTCCACAAGTTATTCCATGATTGTATCTTTCTTCTAAAAGTGTGAGTGGTGTTGTCGGCCAGTTTGTTGGAATTTGATGGAGGAGTTGCAACGGGTGTTGGATAAGGATTACTGTGGTGGACCACTAGTTAGCATTTTCTTTAGAGCAGCTTATTTTCCTATTTAATTAATACATGTGAGGTGACCACTTCTTGGTTGTTCTGAGGGTATTTTCTTTTAATTTAAGTTTTGTTTATTTCTTAATCTTTAAGTTTATTTTTTGCATTCGGTTTGTTTTCTTTTGTCGGTGGTTTGTTCTCTTTCTTTTTTTTTTTGGATTGAATTGTGTCCTATTTTCTCTTTAGAGTTCTCCTTTTATTTTAAAACTTTTGGATCCCATCAAATTTGTCTGATTATTTGAAACTACCTGTACGAATCCTCTAAATCCTTCATTACTAAATGTTACCTATGGCGCACATATTTGTGCACTGCATGAAAAGTACACAACAAACATAAATATTTGGGATAAAATGATGTCCTCAATCCTTCCTCATTTTTTCTTTTTATTATTTCTTATGTAAAAAAGTTTTATTTATGTAAACCAAGCAATAGGCTTTTCCTAATATGAGGTTTCACAAGAAATTGGAATACACAATATTTATTCTATATCACAGATAAATTGTTTCCATGAAAAATGTTTGTCTCACTCATAATTTAGGTAAATGTTGTATTACATACACTTAATTTGACTCTTCTTTATAGGAAATCTTATTGATTGTCAGCATATTATTCAGAATCCATAGAAATATGAACATGTTGCAGTGCATTATTATACAAATTTTTTCGTGTTTGGTGTGGTTTATCGAAGACTAGATTTATTTATGGATTATTGAAGCATTCTGTTAGATGAGTTTACATAAAGTTGATATGAGATCACTCATGTATTTCAAGACATTGATCAAGATAAAAGTTCTACCCTTTTCTTTCCTCATACATTGTGTTAATAATGCTTAAAAATTCTTACAATATTTATTTTGCACCATTTATCATGCCAATAATATTATTTATCACATCTGGCCTTATACACCTTAATAGAATGATTTTGTTAAATATAAAAATCAACAACTTCTTAATTATGTTAGGACATTAATTTTTTGCATAATTATTCCTTATTAATCCAGCATATTCTATTTTGATCATCTATTATCAAATCAATCAAATCCCTTTTACATTGCTAAACCACTCTTCAATCATCTCTATTCTTTATCCCAATCAAGTTATTCTTCCCCCTTACTTTATAGGACTTTGTCTATATATTCTTTGCTTTTATATTTTGCTCACAAAATTTCTCCTCTTGCAATTCGCTATATCAATCTTGAGTAAGCTCATACTAAAAAACTTTGATGTTATGAACCACTAATATAGCCACAATATACTTCTATTAATATAAACTTTTATGAGACTATCCCTTATTTTTTTCTCCTTCTACTCCTACTCCTACGCCATCATCGCCACAAATGTCTACAACCTCATCATCAAAATTCAAATGCTATAGAAATTGCATGAAAGCACACCAACCTTAAATGGTTAGATAGAGATAAATCAAACTATTTCAATTTATACCCATCTAATTTAGGTCAAAGAGCCTTTTTTGTTAGGGTCTGTCATGCATGAAGGAAACATTCGATGTCTTACTCTACTATAGGTGATTGAAGAAGTCTGCAAAAAGGCTATCAGGGTCTTTCCACTAAAGGATGGAAAGTGTGGGTATTAGAGGTGGAAAAGACGGGCAATCTAAGACAATGAAAGTTGCAAGGAAGTAGTAAAGTTTTGAGATTACAATAACTTTTGATGGATTTCAATAGGTGAGCGGAGCGAAAGCAGGGTAGTCGGTAACGATGTTGCTAACAAGTCATTCCAGCAAAAGGGTGGCACCAACTACACCCAACTGGTGCATTAGTGAACTAAAAGTCAGTCCATCTTCCCCATTCCTTGGTCTAGGATGAGAGAGCCTTAAACTGAGGAAAATATTGCAATGACTTGGCATGGCCCTTTTAAATATTGTTTTGTCCTTTTGCTACTAGGTTATTTTTGTACTTTATAATACTTTATCTCATCAATGAGTGGTTTAAAAATCCAAGTAAGTTTTTTATAGGATGTATAAGAACCTACTTACTATCTCATGATTCATTCATTAACTTTTATTCTTTTTGAAGAATTTTTTGGGATGCCTTCTTTATGGTAGTGTTTTAATCTTTGTATTGAATGGGAAGCCTATAACAAGTTGGAACCCCATCAGTATTAGTATTCAATGTGTAGTGTAGTTCCATTCTTGAAGAGGATAGCTCTAACTATTGTAAAGATTTAGGTTGGATTTATGGCACCACCTATTTGTTAGGGGAAGGTTTTTGATGTTGGTGGCCATGTCACCAACTTTTCCTTTTGAAACACCAATGAGAAGTTGATTTAATTTAAGTATCTTATATCTAGAACACCTTTAGAATTTCAAAGGGTGCAAGCCCAACCTCTCCAATAATAGCCTTCTTAGCACTGAGGTGTTGGTCAAAGCTTTTCTAAGGAGAAGTCTTTCAGGATTTGAGGTTGCAAGCATAGGTATTTACATCCATTATTCCAATGGAAAATTTTTATTTTTGAGGTTTCTATTTGGCTCAAACATTTTTCAACCATAGTAACAATCTATTAAACAAAGTTGTTAAGCAAGAAGTTCAACAAACCAATTTGTATGGCCATATTGACTACTTAATGAAGTGCAACAAGGGCTTCCCACTTGTTGTCCATTTGCAATATTATTTTGAGTTATCCTCATAGGAGCATGAGAACTATTGGACCTTCTTCGACAATAGCCTACTTGAACTTAAGTGCTTCAAAATAGTGGAGTGGGGTGAATTTCCCAGATCCATTATATATTAGTAAGCTATATAAACTCAATAGGATTTGTTAGATTTTGCTGAAATGCAGTTAGATTTGACATTGTCTAGACATATTGGATTTATATAGCTCCCGAGACCCATTAAAAGTTGATAGTTTAATAGTCTCATTAAACTCAATAGGCATACTGAGGTAGATTCCATAGACTAGAAAGAGGCTACCCCTTGGTGTGGAAGCTCATGGTCATCATTTCTCATAAAGCATCATGTTGATCTCAAGAAGTACTCTGAAGTTGGTTTGATCAAATACGATGAAAATAAGAGACAAGGTGCATGAAATTGCATGAAATTACTTTTAAAATGCTTAGACCTAAAGCTGAATTAGCCCAATTTATGTTGGCACATTGATGACACTAAGAACAATAAAGATAGAAACGTATATTGCCAATATTAGTGAAAAAGTAAAAAAAAAAAAAACTAAAAAATCACTTGTGTACGAGGCAACGACATAAAATTGGTATGCACATACAACAAAATGTGTGAGGAGTCACTCTTCACAACTTTATGAACTTCAATAAAGCCATACTATTAGAATCATATTTTGGGTTAGACGATCCTCCCACACATTTCAATTGGATTTAAAGATGGCATCCATATGAATTATGGTATAATATAAACTCTCCTTAAGCTCATCTTATGGATGGGACTTCAATGTGAATTTCATGATTGTACTAGGATTGTGGTTTGACCATCTTTAACACTATCATTTTCGGACATTAATACTTGCTAACTTGAACTTCTTTTTATACAATTAAAATAATTAAGCCGAACATCATCTAGACATGTGATATGGAAACTTAAATTCCTAATTTTCATAATTATCATCATTAACATGTGCTATGGAAACTCACCTAATCCCTAATGTATAAAGATTTGCATAATAGAGTCAGCACACGCACTCAAGAGCTTAGTATAAGATTAGTCATGATAAAAAGAACGCATAAGGAATACATAACTTATGATTAAAAAATGGTCATTTTATCAATAGTACCTGTCTAATTTTATCATTTTATCTAAGATAATTAGTAAGTTTGAGTGTTATTTAATATTGTAGAAAATTTGTATAAAATAATTTGCTTGTTTGTTTATACATAGATGTGTTTGTATTTTTAAAAAAATCTATACCTATTTTGATCATAAATATTGCACTAATGGCACAATTTTGCATTAGGAGGAGCATCTGATGCAAAGTATTTCCTAGTTTATAAGCTATTTTGAACCTGGAGATGAATTTAAAGACAATTTGTTAACCATTTGAATAAAAGTAAGTCTACATAATAGCATGAAAACATATGAATTTCTTAAAGGTTGTAACGATATATGTGAATTAAATATCAAATTAGCAAAGATGGATAGAAGTAGTAAATTTATAGACTATTTAATAAATGTTCATTATTATAGATGCATTATAATCAAAGGTATCCACCTACTGAGTTGATCTTGATGATGAGACAAACATGATAAACAAATACAAAAAGTAGAAAATCACTTACTTGAAAGCAGTCCAAAGCCATTAACTCATGACCGAGGGTTTTAATCATGCCTCCATAAATGCTAGAGAGATGAAGAAAAAAATTGTGAAAGAATTCACGCTCATGTAGAAGAGAAAAAAAAAAGCATAAGAATATCATAGTAAAAAAATTTAATTAAAAGTAACATATTAAATAAGAGATCCAATGCATGAGAAAATCACACATTCTTTCTGAGAAAATGCATATCAATTTCTTAATTTAGTTTACATTGTTTGCTATCAAATTTTATGTACAACAAAGAAAATATAATGTGAGTTGATTCATGATTTATTTCATGTAGTTTACAATTCAAACTTTTTATATAAAATTTGACAAAATGCACATCAATTTAGTGATTCAATTTGTAGTGTTTGTAATCTTATATATATAGTGATTCATTTTACTTATATTTTGATTTAATATATATATATATATATATATATATATATATAATACAAGTTAATTCATAGTTTATTCCATGTGATTTGTTATTAATTATAGAGGTTCATGTGTAAATGTTTGCTCAAAGTTCTTCACCAAATGATTTGAGAAAATTCTTATGTATATTCATGACATAATTTTTTCATGAATTGTGACAAATTATGTAGTTTACATTAACACTTATGCTTTAACACTTAAATAAATAGTAGTTGAAATATAAATTCAATGTGTATGACTTGTTGCAAATTAGTTTTCAAAACTTTGTTTTTATATCATGTGTTTTTTATGATACTTAATATTATTGTGTTGATTATTGTTTCTCCTAACACATATTGGAAAGTGTTATTTGTTTTATTTGTGTGTACTAAAATTTTAGGGAAATCATACTCTAGAATACTGAAGACTTTAAGATAGATTAAATTAGGGTTTATTATAATTGAAGTATGTACTTGTTATATTTTTCTTAAGTCGGAGAGAGTGTGATTGTAATTGGATAACCATGCATACACACATTGGGAGAGTATAAAAAACTTATATTTTTTAAACTAATCATAATATATAAATTTAGGATCATACAAGATGATTTTACCTGAGTATTCCTCAAGAATATAGTTAATTGAATCATGCCTGGAAAATGTTCATACTGTACGAAGTTGCCTTCGTACAGAAGACATTTAAAGTATAAAATGGTTGCATACCAGTTTGTCCCGAGCGAACTCAAAAATTTTATGTACTATTTGTACTATATGATTATAGGTTTATACAGATGACTTTCATAGTATAAAATGGGTGTGTACCAGTTCGTCCAAACTAATAGGTAAATTTTTTGAACTATTCATTCAGTACGATCTTAGGTTTGTATAGATGACTTCTAGGGTACAAAATGGACTCGTCCGGTTTCATACCAAATGAAGCATGATTTGGTTAAAACATATCATACTATATGATATTTAGTTTGTACAATATGCCATTAAGTGTACAAAATTTGTTCATACAGAATCATACCAGAAGCATCTGTTCAATTTTGAACTAATCGTACTATATGATGTCAGTTCATACACACGCCAATCAGAGCGTTTGGGAGCATGAATAGAGAGATATAGCAAGTGGAATTTGTGAAGGTTTCACAAGATTGCCCAAAAGTAAGAATCTCTTTGTGAGTTTGTCAAATCTCTTCCTTACTTCTTTGAAGATGCTTGAGAGAAGATCTTTGGAGAAGATCTGGTTCTCTGTCAATACCAAGAGGGTGTGAAAGGATGCCGGTACTATGCCGACACCCAAAGAGTGTGAAAGGATAATGATACTCTACTAACACTTGAAGGGTATGAAAGGATGATGGTACTCTGTCACACTAGGGATTGGTGGAAGAGTGGTTAATTGTAAGGGCTTCTCCACTTTATTATGGGAGAAAAAGGAGAGTCACTTATGTATAGTTCAATACCCAAAGAGGGAGTCTTCAGGGAGTGGACATAGGTCTTATTGGACCGAACCACTATATATTTCTATGTTCTTTTATTTTTCTTTTTATTGCATTTTTATTTTTCTATACTTTTAATTTTGTTGTTGAAAAGCTTATTTTGATAAATTTTCATTGTGTTAAAATTACAAAATGATTTTCTATAATTTACCAAGAGATTTTTAAAATACCAATTCACCCTCCTCTTAGTTAGTATTGGGACAATTATAATAGGTCTAACAACCTATTTAGACTTTTAAGTGGTATCAAAGCCTACATTCAATAATTAAGGTTTAGATAACTTTTTGAATATGATTATAACTACTTTTTAAAACTGTAACACACATGAAGGATATTTGATCACTAAACCACCATTATTTGATAACATCCCTATCGATTTTTTGAAACACGTATGTCTATTTTTTTTTCAATCGCTTGACTATCGCATGTTGATTTTAGTATAAGAAGGATACACTAGACCAACTACTCTTGTAGATGGAATTAGAACTGAAACATTTTTATTGACTGGACAATAGAAGAAAAATGCATAGCTTAGTTAAACGCTAAATGTTTAAACTATTTTTTTGTGCACTTAAATCTGAAGTCTATATGTGTGTCTCTACTTATAAAACTATACAAGAAATTTAGAATATACTTTATATTATATATAAAGGGACTAATAAGGTGAAACATTCTATATTGAATATTTTGTTACATGATTATGAATTATTTTGCATGAAACCAAATGAATCAATCACTGACATGTATATAAGTTTCACACAAATAGTCACCTCATTGTATGCTTAAGATAGGGAACTAACAAATGTTGAGAAAGTGAATAAAATTATTTGTTATTTTCCTACTACTTATAATGCAAATATTACTAATATAATATAATCAAAAGATTTAAATATTTATTCTATTAACAATCTTCTTAGACCACTAATTACTTATGAGCAAGGAGTAACTTAAAGATAGATTGATGCAGGTGAGAAGCAAATGGAGAAGAATATAGTGTTGAAAGTGGATGACTTAGAGAGTGATCAATCTCAGCCTGAGGATGAAAATGACATTTCCTTGATGACAAGGTAATTAAGAAGTTTTCTTAAGAGGAAGTAAAGGAGATGTTAGCAATGGAATAAAGGTAAGTTCCAGAAAAAATGCTAAGTCTTTTAATGATGTAATTTGCTATGAATGTAGAAAGTTTGGACATATCAAAGCTGATTGTCTGAATCTTAAAGTCAATCCTAACAAGGAAAAGGTTGATAAGAAAAGCAATGTAAGGAAGGGAAAGAAGACAATATAGAGAGCATTTTGGGCAGACTCAATTTTAGATTCTTCAAAAATAGAAGTAGAAGAGGAAGTTACCAACTTGTGTTTGGCTGACAAGCTTGATCAATTATATCAAGAAGAGGTATGTGACTTAACCTATGAAGAGTTATTTTATATTTTTGAAAAAAATCATACTGCCTATAGAAAACTCAAAAAGATGCATGCTAGGTTGAACATAGAATTTTTAGAATTATAAAAAGAGCATGAAATCCTCAAGAAAGATCATGCACTGATTAATAGTAACAACATAAAATTATTAGATGAGTTTGATGAGTTGAACAAATATCATGAACTATTAAAATCATCACATATTGAACTTGATTTTAAAATATTTATGGACGAATCTGATAGCAGATAGAACTATTTGAAAGTTGACAATACTATTCTAGAAAGTGTAAACTCATTTTTTAAAGTAAAATTGAAAGCACTTAAGCAAAATAGGATACTATCTGCACCTGAATATTTTTTCAATCCTATTCAGAAGCATAAAATGTTAAAATATAGGAAAATATAATTTAATACATGTAGATTGATAAATCCTTTTCCCGGAATAAAATGTTTTTCTTATGGATTAATTGGGCATATCTCACACACTTGTATTATTAATAGTAAAACTTATTTAGTTTGGAGACCTAAGATGCATAAAATAAATCATATAAAACATGCATTTAGATTATTATTGCCAAGAGGAGAACTCAAACTTATTTCGGTTCCCAAGACTAACATTTAATTATCTTATAGAAACACTCTCTTATAAGATCTCATGAGAGCATTTGTTACTTGGATGGCAAATGTTTAAAGCATATGACTGGAGATATGAGATAATTCATATCATTGGAAGCCAGGAATGGAGGCAAGGTTATATTGGGAGACAATACCATTAGGAAAGTGCTAGGCACAAGTATGATTAAAAATTTGCATAATTTTTACATTGAGAATATTTTATTGGTAGAAGGCTTAAAGAACAAACTATTGAGCAGTTGTCAGTTATGTGATAAGTGTTATAGTGTAAATTTTTTTCCCATTTGCTATATAATAAGCCAAAATGGAATTGATGTACTGCATGAAAATAGGATAAATAATATGTATATGCTTGATTTGAATTTCATTAAATATTATAATGCTTTATATCTTAAAATAATTACTGATGAATTATGGTTATGACATAGGAGACTTTGTCACACAAGTATTGAAAATCTTAGGAAAATTATCGCAAAAGAATTGGTTAGAGGAATACCCAAACTATACTTTACTAAGGATCACCTATGTGATGCATGTCAATTAGGAAAATAGGTGAAGTCCTCCTTTTATTCTATTAAGGATCTTAAAACTAGCAAACCATTGGAAATACTTCACATGAATCTTTTTGGACCTATTAACATTGTAAGTCTAAGAAATAAAGTGTTTGGATTTGTGATACTTGATGATTTTTCAAGATTAACTTTGGTTAAATTTTTATTTATAAGAGTGGATTATTTGAGAAATTTAAAAACTTTTATACTTAAATTCAAAGGAAATTAGGGTTTGAAATTTTATCAGTTGAAAGTGATTAAGGAGGAAAATTTAAAAAATGAAAGATTTGAAGACTTTTATAAAGAATAAGGAATTGATCATAATTTTTTAGCACTTAGGACCCCTCAGTAGAATGGGGTAGTAGGAAAAAAATAATAAAACATTAATAGAAGATGCTAAAGCCATGTTAGCAGAATACTCACTCCCAAAATATTTTTGGCCAGAAGCGGTTAGTTAAGCTTGCTATTTTTTGAATATGTTGAGCATTAGATCAAAATTAATTAAGACACCATATGAACTTCTTAATGGGAGAACACTAAATTTTTCACATTTGTATGTTTTTGGATATAAGGTGTTCATTCATAATATTGAGAAAACTTCTTTAGAAAAATCTGATGAAGAACTTTTTCTTAGATATTATAGTATTGGAAAATCTTATATAGTTTTTAACAAGACAACTTTGGTAGTTGAGGAGACCACACATTTTGTTTGATGAATATGGTATTTTGGAAGAGTCAAAGTTGGAAGAGGATCATATTAAAAATATCTCCACCTCCTCCTCCAGATTAAGGCCCCTCTAATTTCTAGTTATATTTATGTGCTGTTGATGCTTATGAGTTTTTGTGTTTGTTATTGTGATGTTTCTCCTATGAGTTTAGTATTTTCATGTGTTATTTTAAATTTCTAAGATGATGTTATTTGGATGATGTTATGTGGAATGATGTGAAATGAGAAATATGTTTATATAAGCTCTTGGATAATCAATGAAATGATGGAATATTTTGTTAACTTCCATTGAATTTTATTTCTTGAAATATTTATGTTTTTAATGAAAATTCTTTTTTAGCTGATCAGTGGAACGAATTCTTAATTACTTTGATCTACATATTAATTTCATTACAAATGTTTAATGTTTCAAATATTTAAATTAAAATTATGACTGGATGTAGATAAGAATATCAATTTCATATTCTTATAGACAAATATATCTAAGCTATAATTGTTGCAAAATTGATATCTCATTTTTTTATATCTTTTTCAATATATTTATTTTTTTATTAGTGGATTTTAAATTTAGAATTAATGATATTGGAAAGACCCGAAAGGTAAAAAAAGGAGATGTACAAAGCATGTAAAAATAGAAAAGATACATAATGGTTCACAAAGTAAAAAAAGGGGTAAAATTAGCCCAAATAAAAAAAGATATTAAAATTGTGTCACAAATATTTGAAAAGATGTGTAATGTTGCCAATTTAAAACATTTATATCATTCTTTCCTTTATCATTCTATCTCTAATCCAAATCAATCTAATTAAAAATCATATTCACTATTGAATTCAAAATTTATTAATTTTTATTTCATTATTTTTGCAATAATCATTTTTTATTTAATTTGTCTAGCATGAATAATGAACCTGGTTGACTTTTTTTATCTTAGTTGTTCTTTGATTTAAAATTTTGAAATTTTTATTTTTAGCATTATGAAGTTAATATTGTATTTTTAATTGATTTAAAATCCTTTTCATCTTCAACTATATTGATTTATCTATAGAAAATTTTCATTTCAAGGTTTCTTCCCTTTTCGTTGTTGTCAAAAGGGAGAGTCATATTATTATTTGATTATTATTGTTTGATGTTGTTTTGATTATTGTTTTGATGTATGTATGTTGTGTGTATGTAAGTGTTGTATTATGCATCTGTGTATGTTTTTATGTTTTTTTTTTGTTTTTGTTTGCAAGTTATTTTTAGATTTATTAGTTTTTGTTTCTTTTTAATTTTTAGATTTGTTGTTTTTGATCTTCATGTGAACCCCTTGTTTTTAAATGGGTCATTCATTTAGGGGGTGCTAAGGAGAAAATTAGTTTTTTATGTTAACTCAATCAATAATTATTTTATCATCATCAAATAGGGAGAAAATGTTGTAAATTAGTTTTTAAAACTATGTTTTTTTATCATGTGTTTTTTATGATACCAAATTATTATTGTGTTGATTATTGTTTCTCTTAACACATATTGAAAAATGTTGTTTATGTTGTTTATGGGTACTAATATTTTAGGAAAATTATACTCCAGACTGCTAAAGACTTCAAGATAGATTAGATTAGGGTTTATTGTAATTAAAGTATGTACTTTTTATATTTTTCTTGAGTCTGAGAGAGTGTGATTGTAATTGGGTAACCATACACACACAAACTAGGGGAGTGTAAAAACTTCTATTTTTTAAACTAATCATACTGTATGTTTTTTGGATCGTATGGGACGATTTGACCTGAGTGTTCCTCCAAAATGGAGTTAATTGAATCATGTATAGAAAATTTTTAAGTACTGTTCGTACTGCACGAAGTTTCCTTCATACAAATGATATCTAGAGTTTGAAATGGTTATGTACCAGTTCAACCCAAATTAAATAAAAAATTTTATGTACTGATCATACTATGTAAATATAGGTTCATACATATGACGTCTAGAGTATGAAATTAGTGCTTACAAGTTCATCCATATGAACAGGTAAATTTTTGAATTGTTTATATTTTACGATCTTGGGTTGGTATAGATTACTTCTAATATACAAAATGGATTCATCCAGTTTCATTCCAAACGAAGCATGATTTGGTTAAAATAGATCATACTATAAAATATTTAGTTCATATAGTATGCCATCCAATGTACAAAATTGTTTCATACAAAATCATACAGGATGAATATGCTTAATTCTGAACTGATTGTATTGTACAATGTCAGTTCATACACATGCCAATTATAGTACAAAATTGGTTTGTACAGGATCGTACAAGCAAATTTTGAACTGATCGTACGTATGATGTGCGATTGTACTATACGATCCAGGACGGTCAAATTGAATATTTTAATTTTCTGGATGATTTTTTGCATCTTTCATATTTAAGACTCCTAAAAATTAACTAAAATGAATCCTTCTTTAAATTTTGTTTGAAAGCAAGAGTTAGGGTGCTTTGAGAGAGTGTTTGAGAGCATGAATAGAGAGATCTAGCAAGTGAAATTGGTGAAGGTTTCACAAGGTTGCCCAAAGATGAGGATTGTCAAATCTCTTCCTTGCTTCTCTGAAGATGCTTGAGAGATGATCTTTAGAGAGGATCTGATTCTCTATCGACGCTAGGAGGGTGTGAAAGGATACAGGTACTCTGCCAATACTAGGAGAGTGTTAAAGGATGATAGTACTCTATCGATACTTGGAGGGTGTGAAAGGATGACGGTACTCTGCCGACACTTGGAGGGTGTGAAAGGATGTTGGTACTCCGCCTCACCAGGGATTGGTAGAAGAGAGGTTAATTGTAAGGGTTTCTCTACCTTACTATGGGAGCAAAAGAAGAGTAACTTTGATATAGTGCAATACCTGAAGAGAGAGCCTTCAGGGAGTGGACATAGGTCTTGTTGGATTGAACCACAATAAATTTTTGTGCTCTTTTATTTATTTTTTTTGCATTTTTATTTTTTTTGCACTTTTAATTTTGTGGTTAAAAAGTTTATTTTGAAAAATTTTCATTGTGTTAAAATTACAAAATGGTTTTCTATAATTTTCCAAAATATTTTTAAAATACCAATTCATCCCCCCCCCTTAAAATACCAATTCACCCCTCCCCCTCTCTTGGTTAGCATTAGAACAATTGTAATAGGTCTAACAGCCTGTTTGAACTTTCATGTCTTACTTCAAAAGTTTGTGTAAATTTGACATTGATAAGTAATACTTATAATGAGAAGTTTACTTTCATGTTTAGGGATTTGATACTATCAATTCATCTAATGGAATAATTTATAACTTTGTTTAGCATGCATACATTCATCTTATCTTGTTCAATGTAAAAGTTGAGCTATTTATACAAAGGAGTTATTGATTCCTTATGATAAGTGTATATCTCATGTATATTTTTTTTCTTATCGTATCAAATTATAATGGTGATAAATTACAAAGTATTAAAATACTCTTTCGATATTATAAATGTTTACTTATCATCAAAATTGTATAAAGACAGGTTAACTTTTATGTTTGAAATAATGTTGAATTCTTCTTACCTATTATAGTGCATTATTCACAAGGTACTCTTCTAACCATTATTTATTTGTTTTCTTGCTTAATTATATTTCAATAAATATTTGGAATAAATTATAGCATAATGAACAATTTAATCACCAAATTTCTTTTAAATGGAGGTGCCACAGCCAGAAATCACTGGATAAGCTCCTGTGAGGTAAATTCTATAAAACTTAATGCCCCTTAGGTCTTCAAAGTTATGCATGTGAGTAAGATATCTTGAACCTTAGGTCCTTATAGAAACTTAATGTTTAATTTTTCAATCCTGATAACCTGCTAGTGAGTAAGACTTTACCCATTAGTGCTAAGTTTATGGATGCATAATATTGATTAATCAACTACATTTTGGATTTTCTCCCTTTGATTTTCCTAAATCATAATGTGTATAATTCCAAAGAAATTAAAAAATATAATATTATTCTAATAAAAAGAAAATAAAATAATCAAACATTAATAAATTAAACTTAATTTAATCAAATAAATTTACTAATTAATTATCAAACCATTAATTAAAAAACTCTCATAATTTTTTGTTGATTCCTTTTGATGGCATAATAACATTGGATTTTAGGGGACCTTAATCAATTTTAACTAACAAAATACCCTTATGCTTTGTAACAAACTCATTCTGGAAAATACACCTGCGTTTTGATTGGGAGGTCTTTAAAAATCCATTAGGCCTTATACATTATGTTTACCTACAGTTTGGAAAACAAAAGTTTATAGGATTCATAAGATTTTAATAATTTAAATACATATAAAATTTAAAATGTAATAATAATGTATGTTATTGGGTAACTTGGGCACACAAGATTATTAGCTAGCCCCAAGGAGGGTGAAATAAATCTAATAGCCCTGATTTAATAAAGAGAATCTCTATTCATCTTTAAACACAATTGAATAGTTAGTTATAAAATACTTAGATATTTGAAGCTTTCATACTGTTTTCTTAACTCCTTTTAAAAAAGCAAAGAGTTATTAGATTGAAAGTTTAAAGACTAAAATACTTAATCAAAATAAAAGACTATACAACTAATCTATCCTTCATGGGGGAATGGTAGCATTGCAATCATGAGCCTTAGGACTTGCGTTAGTGGCGTTTACACTATAAATCCAATAACATGATTTTTTTAAAAAATAAATAAAATAACTTAAATAAATAAAATATGCTAAAATTTATTTAATTAAATTCTAAAATATTAAAACTTAATTTTAATCAAAATCTTTATTGACATTTAACACAAAAATAACTTTAAATCTAAATATCATAATCATTAAAATCTCCTAGTACATATCAAAGCCACGATATTTTTCACGCACTAGAACAAGTTTGCTAAGGCCACCGACTATTGTCTTAGGCTAGGCCATAGTTTTTTTTGTTTGATGTGGATACCTTTGCCTAGAGGGTATCCTTGGTGTACTTGTTTATTTTGAGTACTTTAGATATTATGGCATGCATGATTAGTTTTTTATTGGAGCATAATTTAGCTTTTAAATTATATACACTTGCACTAAATTCATACATACATTGCATTTATGTTTATATTATATCTTCTTTGATGTAAAAAGTAAATCAAATATAATATATCATGGCTTGCTCATAAAAATAAAGAGGAGAAAAGTGTTTTGGTATAAATGTATATGCAAATGTTCAAATATAAATGTTATGTGTTTAGATTGTATATATAGATAATGTTGTAAAAAATTTAAAGAGTTTAAATGGTTGAAGGTGAATATTTATATATACATGTAGGGCTCCAAAAGATAATTCCTTCTCCTTTGGATGGTATTCTCTATTGGAATCCCATAGGAGACTTGAAGCCAAAAGATAATAAACAATCACAAGTAAACCTTTTTAATTTATAGATGTAGCAATCTATACATGTTGTTGTTGATCGTAGCCACCTTTATTTCTTGTAATCCTTATATAATATTTATATTTCAAATAAATTGATAAAATATTTTTATTTATACATTTATTTCATATATCATATATAGAATTAGTTAGATTAATTTATATATTTTATGTATCCCTATTTTAAAATTTTTTTAAATCCTTGACTCTTTAAGATTGAGCCATCCTATTGTGCATGCATAAGGCGTTGATTGATTTCTTGAATGTTAGCTTGTTGTCCACTCCATGTAGATATAAGTTCAGATTGTACACCCTCAGTGTATCTTCTCTAAATCCTACCAAATTCTAAATCATGAATTCCTTCTAAAATAATTAACTATCTTTTAAACTTCTAAACTCAATTTTTAATTAAATCTTTATATACTTAATAAATCCTAATGCTCATTTTAATCAAGATTATTTTATTTAGAGATGTAATTAACTATAGAGGCTTTCCTCTAAGAGAGTTTAGAATATGGTCTCAAATAAACCCTACTTTAGTTTAATAAAGTAAGGGATTTTTTTTGGACTCAGATAAAATATTAGACCTTATTTAACTTCATAATTAAAATTGATAGGCAAATATGAATTTTATCCTTCGAGATGATTTTTTCATTCTCTATGTTGAGTTTGATTATGAAAATAAATTTCTCTTTTCATGTCGATGTTGTTACATTAGTCTATCTCTTGAGTTAGTATAATGTGGGCCATGTGGATTTAATTAAAGAAATATTGTAGCAAATAAGTTGTCATAAATTTTATTTATCCACAAATGTTTTTGTGACTCCACTAGAGATAGACACTTCTATTCATCTGTACTGAGGATTAGTCATTTTTAAAAATATAAATATTTAATAAAAAATTGAGTTTATTAGATATTTATCCAAGATTTTAGAATTTAATTCTAAATTCTAAAATCAAATTACGTCACTCTTTAAACTCAAATCTAAATTCTTTTTTCAATCATCTAACTAGTCTGAAGTTTTTTAGAACGAGTCCTTATTTTAATCCCTTAAAATCAAAATCCTGATTAAAAAATTCCTCTAGTCCGAAGTCTTTCAGATTGGATCTTTATTTAAATCTTTTAAAAGATTAAAATAGAAAATCAAGTTTCAAATCATACTCCTTGGTCTAAGAATAATTTTTTAGAACTTGGGTTTGGATTTTTTTTAAGTTATTTAATTCATTTTTCTTAATGGAAATTGACATCTATCTTTAATCTTAAAAAGAAGAAAGTTGTGATGGACTCTACTAAATACTTAAAGGTTAAAATAAATGATTGATCAAAATTAAAAATAAAATCAAATTCCCTCCCTCCTACCTCTTATATGTGGATAAAATTATGTTTTAAATTTAAATTTATAATCAAAATAAAATTGACTTAGAAATGAAAATCTTAGTAAAATTCCAGCAATTTTACATCTTATGGGCATCTTTGACATGATCATAAATCTATTCGAAGATATTCCGAGTTAAGTTATCATTCTTGCCAAAAGATTTGATTTATTTTAAGGATTTTTTTCTTGTTACAAGGGAGTGAGTTTCTTCTTTTATGTTCGGAATATAATCCTACAACAGAGAAAATTCATTTTGAAGTTTAAATGGAAGACCCTTGCCAAAATTATAATTAAAAAATACAAATGCTGAGCATAGCATGCCAAAAATAAAAGATGCACAAAGCCTGCCAAAATAAAAGATATGTAAAGTGCACCAAAATAAAGAATGCATAAAGTTTTCCAAAACAAAAAATGTGTAAAGTGCATCAAAAATAAAAGATGCACAAGGTGTGATAAATAATAAAATATGCACAAAATGTGCCAAAAATTAAATGACTAAATGACTTCTTTTCAAAACTTTAAGTCTCAGAAAATATTTTTTCCTTAGATATTTTTCTTGATGCTTGACTTTGAAAATCATTATCCTAGATTCATCATCATGCATTAATATTCAATTAGATATTAAAATCATGAAAGAAAATTAAAAAAAAAAAAAAATTCTTTCCTCAATTAAATATTCTAAAATAGAATTTAATTTAAAAATTCATGTGGGAGACTCTAGTTTAACTTCTAGAGTGCTTGATCTAGGTTAACAAAATATAAATCCTTAGACCTTTTTGGTTTAGTTGAAGTCAATCTACATCTTCCTTGACTTTTGACTATGTTCCTATTTATCCTTTTTATAGGGTCTAGGTGATTTAGAGAAAATTTTTGTAATAAAAAGAATAAATTATCTACTCTATATTAGAAATTTAAAATGTAAATCTTTCCTTTAGGATTGGTGCAAGACCTTACACTTAGGCATCCTTTTGTTTAGGTTTAATTTCCAATAAAAATAGCCATTAGGAGTAAGTCTGTTCCCGTGGTAGCCTAAATACTTCACTCCCTAAAAATAGTTGTTAGGTATACTCACATTTTATTGGCATCCTATATGCTGCATCGAGACCTGCTAGTGGTATTGTTAACCCCTCGTGGCATTATCCTTGTCCAAATTGACTTTACAGTTAAGTGCGAGTCTCCGTACTTAGGCTTCCTTTTCATATAATTATTAACTTGAAGTAGAGCAATCCCCTCGTGGCATAACATTTGTTTAAATTTTGATCATTTAAGATTTGGTGTAAGTCCCCACATGCAAGCATCTATTTCTTATGATAATTTACTAGTAGTGATGTAAGACCTCATGGCACTATCCTATTTTAAATTTAAATCTTAGTTCTCTAAGGTTAAGTGTGAGTCCCCACACATAGGTTTCATTTCCTTATATCCAAATTTGCTAGCCGTGGAGTAAGCCTCTCATGGCACCTCCTTAGTTAAATTTTCATCCTCTATGGTTAGCTGTGAATCCGCACTCTTAGGCTTCCTTTTCTTATGGTCATTCATTAGTGGTAGAATAAGTTCCTCATGGCATCATCCTAGTTTAAATATAAATTTGTGTCATCTTATGGTTTAATTTTCTTTTGTTCATTCGCTAGCGGTGGATGAAGCACCTTATGGAACCATCCTAGTTTAAATATAAATTATGGTCCTCTATGGTTATGTGATAGTCTCACCACTCAGGCTTCCTTTTTAATGTCCAAATTCACTAGGGGTGGATCAAGACCCTCGTGGTACAATCCAAGTTTAACTTTTGATCCTCTAATGTTAGGTATGAATCATATTTAGGATACTTTTCCTTGTGGTCATTTGATAGTGGGGGAGCAAGCCCTTTATGGCACCATCCTAGTTTAAATCTAAATCTTGGTTCTCTAATTTTAGGAATAAATCCCCACACTTAAGGCTTCTTTTTCTTATGTCCAAATCTACTAGTGGTGGATCAAGCCCCTCGTGACACCATCCTAGTTTAAATCTTGATCGTCTAAAGTTAGGTGTAAGTCCCCATACTTAGTATTCCTTTTCTTATGATCATTTGCTAGTGGTGGAGTAAGTCCCTTGGGGTACCGTCCTAGTTTAAATATAAATCTTAGTTCTTTAAGGCTAACTGTGAGTCCCAAAACTTAGGCTATCTTTTTTTTGTGGCTAAATCCACTAGTGCTAGAGTAAGCCCCGATGACACCATTCTAGTAAAACTTAAATCACAAACCTTCCAAGTTTAGGTTCAAATCTTCCCATAGATTTCCATTTTCTTAGAAGATGTCCTCTAATTTATTGAGATAGGCATGATTACACACATGCCTTTCCTTGTCTTGGATTAGGAAGAAGACTTGACTCTTATCAAATCATACATAAATCCCTTCATTCGTGGAACACAATCATTCAGCTCATTCATTGAACACAATCATTGAACTTAATCAAATTACTAAAATCACTACTTTTTCTTATTAAATTATTCTATTGAACTCTTCCATTGAATTCATCCATTGAACTCGTCCATTGAACTCATTCATTGAACTCATGTATTGAAGTCTTTCATACCATTTGCTTTGCAAGATGTCTTTATTTTTTAGAGCATTCTTCCTTATCTACTTCTAATCAATCAACCAACTTTTCTAAGCTTGAAATTTTAATACCATTTTGAAATCTAATTCAAAATCTAAAATCTAAACTCACTGAAATTTAAAACTCAAAATCAAAATAAAATTTGAACTCATTTTGACTATGTTGATCAGCTTGGTCAATGCCAACACATGTGATTAACTTTCCAAGTATATCACGTGTTGGGGGTCCATTTGTTGTCCCATTTTTTCCATAGGTCGCTTACATCATATTTTTGCACATTGGGTAGGTCGATTCATCTCCTATACACATTTTCATTCCATAAAATCTTTTCATTGGGGCCTTAACTTGTGAAACATATTACACCATTGTGCTCGGCTCATCGAGACAGATCAAATGAGTACATTCATGCCTGAATCATATATCATTTGATGTGTGTTGAGGAGAGAGAATATTATAAGCCTTTTTTATTAAATTTAATAATTAGCATAAATTAAAATCATGTATATTAAAAAAATCTCAAAAGAACTAAGAATTTTTTTTTAATAAATAAATCTTTTATTTAGAAAATAAAATAGTAAACACACACGCACATAAAATAAAAGAAATAATAAAAACTTTCAATCGAATTTAATTTTATTTATGTTAGGATACAAATAATTTATCCCTTACCTTTCTATATACTCCCAAATCAAGCAATCTCTTAGATAAAGGGCATCAAAGGGCTTTATCCTTTCCCTCATAACAATAGTACTCATTTCAACCATCTAAGTTAGATCCAATAGCTATTTTTTTCAATAGAACAAAATTCTTTTAAGTCTTTCAAGGGTTTACTCAAACAAAGGCTAGGGTTAATTTGGTGGCTCACTCATGTGCACTTTCAAATTTAATTCTAAAATTAAATTACTTCATTCTCGAATCAAATCTAAATTCCTTTTTCAATCATCTACCTGGTATGAAGTTTTTCAGGCTGGGTCCTTATTTTAATCCCTATTAAATTAAAATTCTGATAAAAAACTCCTCTTATTATGATGTCTTTCAGATTGGATCCTCTTTTTAATCATTTTAAAAAAAATCAAGTTTAAAATCAAACCCCTTGGTTTGATATTTTTTTTATAACATGGGTTTTGATTTATGTTAAAATGTTTTTTATTCATTCTTTTTAAAAAATGAAATACTTTTTTAGAACTTGAGTTTTGAAAATCTTGACTTTTTCAAGTGTAGTGATCTTTTTAATTGTGTTCATTTGAAAATTATTTGATGCCTAGTTGAACTCATACTTCTTGCTCATTGCTATTCATTTCTAAAGCTACATCTTATAATTCTTTAAATGTTTCTTCTAGCTAAAATGAAAGTATCTTATTTTAGGACTTGTGTCATTTCATAGGAGTAAAATCTAGGTTGTTGTTGGTGGAGCTTGTCCACTTTTAATTTCAGCAAACCCTTGGTTGTAATTACGTGGTAGTTACCACATGGACATTTAGAAGTTTACCTTATGGTTCATGTTTATTTACATTGATTATGCATAGAAATTACCTATTTTTTATAGGTTTATTTCTTGTGTGTTCCTTCCCTTGGATTTTGCTAGGCTCTTATGAAATAAAAATTTTAAGATAACATAGAAAGATAACCCATTTTTAAAAGTAAGCCATAGCTTATTTGGGGACCCATGCATAAATATCCTTCCTTATGTCCTTTCTAGACACCTCCCTTCATACAAGTAGTAGTATACCACCTAACTTATAAAGGTGTAGTTCAATCTCAAGGGAAGTTATGCACCTTAGGATAAAAACTTATTTTTATTCCTTTTAAAACCTTACAACATGTTGATTTTACATTCCACTATCATGTATTGCATTAGAAATAAAGTAAAAATAAATAAAATTTTATTGCATCAAATTGGATGCATAATACCACTCATATATGTAATTCCATTTAGTGTTCTTTTAGATGTCATCCCAATATTAAAAAAAAACTTAAATAACAGCTTACCCATCTTTCATTAGACTGGACAACATGGACTTAAATTGATTAGGTGGTTTAGCTGGCTTTCCACTCCATGCAGATGTAAGTCTAAAAATTCATACACTTACGCATTTCATTAAAATAGGTTTGAGCACTACTTTGTAGTACCTAAATTAGATCAAGGCTCTGAGGTAGACCTCTAATCATAAGTTCTCACCCTCTAAGAATGTAATCCTAAATATTTTAAAAAATATCAACTCAAATATAAAAAAATCTCCCCTCTAAAATATTAAAACCCAACATAAGATAGACTGGAGAGCTTCTAGGTTGTCCCAAAATCTTAGGTGCTCCCTACTCTTCATCTTATGAATTCCAAAAAGAATAATTCATTATTAATCTAATCCCCTTAAAACTCTAAAATCTCTCATCCTAGTCTTAAATGTTTAAATCTATACTTGACACTACTTTGTTGAAACTTAGTTTTCATAACTATGTTTTCATATCATGTGTGTTTTTTATGAATCCAAATATTATTATTTTGATTATTGTTTCTCCTAATATATATTGGATATATTGCTTTTGTTGTTTGTGTGTACTAACATTTCAGGGAAGCTATACTCCAGATTGTTAAAGACTTCAAGATAGATTAGATTAGGGTTTATTATAAATGGAGTATATATTTAATACTTTTATTGAGTCTAAGAGAGTATGATTATAATTGGGTAACCATACACACACGCACTGGGGGAGTATTAAAAATTATAATATTTTTAAACTAATCGACTGTACAATTTCAGATTGTATGGGACGATTTGTCTAGTTATTTCCTCCAAGAAGCAGTTAATCAAACCATATGAAGAAATTTTTCTAAGTCCTAATCATACTGTATGAAATCATATTTGTACAGATGATGTATAGAGTACAAAATAGATATGTACAAGTTCGTCCCGATAATCATCAAAGTTTTTTTTAAACTGATCGTAACGTATGAAGTCCACTTCATACGGACGATGTCCAGAGTATGAAAAGATTGGAACTCTTTTAATTCCTACGAACACTAATTTTTTCTGAACTATTTGTACTGTATGATCTCATGTTCATACAAATGATAACTAGAGTATAAAAAGATTGGGTCTCTTTTTTTCCTAACAAACACTAAATTTTTCTGAACTGTTCATAATGTATGATCTCATATTTATACATATGACATCTAGACTAAAAATTATGGGGTATATTTTCATCCCAATAAACCTTAAAAATTTTCTTAACTATTCATATTGTATGATATATATTCGTACTGTGCAATCAATATGTATAAAAATGTTTTGTACAGGATATTATACGAGCAAATTTTTAACTATTCGCACGTATGATCGTTGATTGTACTGTATGATTATGGATATTCAAAATTGAAATTTTTTGTTTTCTAGATAGTTTTTTGTGTCTTTCATATATAAGGTCCTTAAAACTATCTAAAAAAATCCTTCTTCATTTTTATTGAGAGCAAAAGTGTGAGAGTGATTTGGGAGAGTGTTTGAGAGAGATTTCTTGCAAATTAAGAGTGGGAAGGGTCACAAGGTTACTCCAAGGTGAGAATCTCTTAATGTTTGTTGTAAATCTCTTCCTTAATTTTTTAAAGACGCTCGAGGGAAGATCTTTGAAGAAGATATGGTTCTCTACCAACACTTGGAGAGTGTGAAAAGATGTCAGTTCTTTGTCGACACTAGGAGGGTGTGAAAGGATGCTGGTTCTCTACTGACACTGGGAGAGTATGAAAGGATGACGGTACTTTGCCGGCACTTAGAGAGTGTGAAAAGTATTAGTTCTCTCCCGACACCAAGTGGGTGTGAAAGGATGCTGATTTTTTGCCAACACTTTGAGAGTGTGAAAGGATGATGATACTCTACTGACACTTGGAGGGTGTGAAAGGATTGAACTTCTGCATTTGCATTCATCTAAACCCCATTACAAAACCAATCAAAACAAATACCCCACATCCGGGGCAAAATTACAACTATCATCCTCAAGGAAACGCAAAAAATCCTGAGGAATACATATATTATTTCTATCTCCAACATCCCAAACAAAACTATCTTCAATTGCTCTTTGAGCACAAAAATGAGCTGCCATGTTATGCTCCCTATAAGTATGAACAAAAAATACCTTTTGGAATGATTTCATCCAGTTTAGCTTGTGTCCTTCATTCGGTCGGAGCCTCCACAACTCCTCTTGCTTGCAATGGTGCATAAACTCCATCACACTTGCATTGTCCCCCTCCATGATGATCCCCTCGACCTCATACATCCACTCAAGGAGGAGTTTATCGATATAATGCACAGCCATAATCTCCACTTGGGTACTGTCCCAATGTGTAATACTCCATCCCGCCGTAGTTACCAGCTTGCACAAGCTATCCCGGATGACAATGCCCACTGACCAACAATCCAGCGGATTGATTGGTGAACCGTTGCTCCAAGTTACGTGAAAAGAAACAATGCGTGGTCGAGCCCAGGATCCTTGTGGCCATCGTGGTAATAGTGGTAGCACTCTTTCCGTGTCGAATTGCATTTTTATTCCCCCAACAGAGGTGCACAGCCGCACAATAGATAAGAGGCCAACGAGCCTTGGCCGAAAGGCCCCTCGTCAGCGCAACCTTGAGCTCATCCAGTGAACTAAACCTCAAAGTGGGAAACCCCCAAGCCTCCAGCTGTCTCAGAACCTCTCCTAATTGCTTGCACTAGGTCGTAACATGGTTCAGATCTTCCAATTTATTGCACCCAATCGGGCATAGCACACAAGCCCCGCCGATGAAGCCATCCGCACGTGAGGATGAGCTCCATGTAAATTCTCCACCAGAATATACGCTCCCGAGGTCTTAACCCAAGCTTCAGGATAGTGTACACTTGGTTCTCCTCACATTGGAACAAGGAATCATAGCAGATAGCCGAGATAGAGGTGCCAAGGAGAATTTTACTGAGCTCCAGCGAGTCTGCATCAAGTTCCGTCCAGAGCTTGACATCACAAATTCTGTCAACGAGAGCTTCTTGAAAACACAGCAGAAGCTTATGACGATCCCAACAGTTGTCCGGAGTGATAAACTCGTTGACCGAGAAGCCTTCAATCCTCTCAATGTTGCAAAAAGTAGGCCATAAGGAGATGGCCGAATCCAGGATCCATATGTGATTTACGATGTCGATATCGACTCCATTGCACACCTTCTAGTGAACATTGTTACTCAAGCTGTCTGCCCCATTGCAGAAAATTCTCCACCCGCCAGATTCACCCCATTTTCGATCTTGCTGCCATGGCCATGCACCGTAAGTATGTCTCATGCATCTTTGAAATAAGTTCCGGGGCTTATGCAAGAAATCCCACGCAATTCTGGCTCGTAATGGTCCAATCCAGTTGTGGCTAGCATGGAAATCGAGACCTCCAAACCATCTAGGCCTTGTAATATCCCCCCAGGCAGCGTAGTGTAGACTCTTATGTTCAATGTCTTTATCCCACAGGAATCTTCGACAAATCCTTTCCACCTCAGTAAGAACACCCCGTGGCACCAATGTGTGCGTCACCGCATAGGTCGAAAGGGGGAGTAAAACTGAATTGATCATTGTAATTCTACCGGCAAGGGATAAGTGACGGGTTCCCCAGGAGATCGTGAGAGCATTCACTTTCTATAGCAGCGAGCTGAAGTCAGCCTTAGTAAGCCTCCGCATCGCAAATTTGACACCAAGGTAGTCCATCTCCTCCACCTTGCGGCACCCAGCAATCCTGGCCAACCGGTTCATAGTAGATGAAGGCACTAGTCTACTAAACATGATCGCCGATTTGTGCTTCTTGATTCGTTGAACCGTCCATCCATAATAGTCCTCCAGAATGGTTAAGAATTTTCTGACATTGGCGGTGGTCACACCTGCAAAAAATAAAACATCGTCAGCATAAAGGAGGTGGGACACGAGAGGTCCCTTCGTTCGGATTTGAACACCCAACTCCTGGTAGTTTTGATGGAAGTGCAGCGAGAGAAGCTCCGAGCAAAGAATAAACAGGTAAGGAGAGAGCGGGCACCCCTGTCAGAACCCGCAGCCAGCCGTAATCCCGTCCGTAAGCGTCCCATTGACCAGAATAGAGAAACGGGGTGTGGTCACACAGTTTAGCACCCAAGTATGAAATCTCGGGGGGAATCCCATCTTCATGAGCACCAGCTCCAGAGTTATCCAGCTCATTTTTTCATAGGTCTGCTCCATGTCCGCCTTCATATCCATCCAACCCCTGGAGGATTTGGACACTTTGAATTTGTTTACAAATTCTTGCCCCAGAAGGCAATGATCGGAGATCGATCGACCATGCACAAACGCCGCTTGTTCCTCAGAGATAAGGTTGGGTAGAATGCCTTTGATACGGGAAACAAGAATCTTCGCAATGATCTTATAGATGGTTTGGCATAAGCTGATGGGTCAGAACTTAGAAGGATGGTTCAGCTTGTCCACCTTCGGCAACAGGACAACAACCGTTTCCTTCCAGGCCGGCTCCATATGACATGAAGAGAAAAATTCCAAGCACGCCAGCGTAACTTGCTCACCAACAATGTCCCAGAAGGCCTTAAGGAACGACGCCGTCACGCCGTCCCTACCGGGCACACGATTCGGCCCCATGGACTTGACAGCAAGCCAAATTTCCTCCTGGGTAATCTCCCTGTCAAGGTGCCCAGCGTACTATTCCATGCTCACCAACCGGGACTCCAAGGAGGGCCATCCCATCTCAACAATAGGTGTGTTGTTCCATTTTTGTGCAAAGATATCATGAACCACCCGCAAGATGTCCGCCTGCTCCGTTGCGGCCTGTCCGTCCGGAAACTGCAGCTGCTCAATTTGGTTAGATCGCCGCCTTGTAGAGGCCATGGAATGAAAGAACCGGGTGTTCCCATCCCCCTCCTCACTCCACCGCACCTTGGCGCGTTGCCCCCACCACATCGTAATTCTAGCCAAAGTGACCTTTAGTAAATGCACCTTGTACCTCAAAGTTTCAGATTGGGTCTCCGAGAGTCCGGTCGGGGAGCATTCAAGTTCATGGAGAATCCTAATTTCCCCGTCAAGTTCATCTTTCAACTGATTTAACATCTTAATCTTGTTTCTGCTCCAGAAGAAAAGAGCCCTTAATGATCGTTTACATTTCATTTGCAGCTTAATTGCCTCCGATCCCGTATCACGCACCTTCCATAAGGAGATGGCAGAATCCAGGATCCATATGTGATTTACGATATCGATATCCACTGCGAGTACTTTCTTTTACCTTCCTCCTGAACAGAGCAGAGAATGGGGCAGTGGTCCGACGCAATTCTAGTTAAGTGAAACACCTTCAGTCCCTGGAACATGTCTAGCAAAGCCGAGCTAACCAAGAACCTGTCCAGCCGATAGTAAATCCGGCTCATTGCATCCTTATTATTAGACCAAGTGTAGGTCGGACCAGAGAACCCCAGATCAATCAGATCATTTGTGGCCATAAAGTCGCCCATTTCACTCGCCGCTTGAGAATAGCAGAACGGCCTTCCACCCTTCTTTTCCCAGGCGCCAAAATACAGTTGAAATCACCCCCAAACACCATTGGGACATCGGCATTATGATAGCAAGAGATATCCTCCCAGAGCTGTCTCCGGACATACCTGTCATTGTCCGCATAGACCATGGCAATCTCCCACACAAACGTGCTCGACTTTCTCATGGTCCCCAAGATACATTGATCCGACTGGAAGAGCACCTGGAAAGAGCCCGCCGAACCCTTCCATAGCACAAGGATGCCCCCAGCTCTGCCCACCGACGGTTGGTAGCAAAATTCCCAGTTCCTACCCACCAACCTATCAATGTCCCGTATAGTAAAATTTTCCATCTTTGTCTCAAGCAAGCCAATGAAGCTGACACCCCGTTCCCCCACCAGGTACCGTATGACATTACCCGTCTCCTTCTTACGGGCACCTCTACAATTCCAGCAGAGAAGACTAAACATTATCCACCAAAGGGGAAGCGTCCCCGCCGCAGAAGACCTCTGAAAACACCTCTTGCCATTGATCCGTAAAATCACCTTCGATCCTTCCATTAGTAGACCGATCCATGACATTTAAAGCATGTTCCCTGGTAGGTGAAACTGCCATAATCATTTGATCTTTATTCCGCCTGACTCCAGGCAGCTTCTATAAGGGACCATAATTCCCAAGTTCTTTGGTGCGTTTGTCTTTGGCTTCCCTGGCCTTCTCATTTTTTGTCTTAAGAGGATTAGATTTCGAACTTGAGAATATCAACACCCTTGGGGTAAAATTTGGGCTGGGGAGGCCAAGTTGCTACGACGAGTCTTCCGATGCGCAATCGGCCCACTCACCACACCTTGAGCAGGAATGTCATCCCCTGTCCTGATCTCCTCCATGTTCAAATCTTGAGGTAACCGCACATCCCTACCGCCCGATTCTATATGCATAGGAACCTCAGGCCCTCCCTTAGCCGGTTCCCCAGCACCTGCCAGGCAAGATGAGGAAAGGCTACTGTGTTCAAAACTCATCTCCATACCAATCGGGTACTTTTCCATTTTCACATTATCTTCAATCATTGGATGAACCAATCCATTCGATGGCTTGTTCAGTTCCCCACCTTCAGCACTAGTCGACCTCCCAGATTGTCTAGGATTCACAGTCTTTTCCTTACCATACAAACTTCCCTCCAAATTCGGGTCCCCCTTGGGGACATTTCCATTGGCCACAACCTTCCACATAGTGCCATTGGTTGTTTTCGTAGTCATATTGAGTTGAGCATTATTCATATCCGTGATTTTCGAGCCGAATTTTGTCGATCTGGGTCGCCTCCTTCTAGTAACTATAGTCCATTCCCCTTGCTCGACATTCCTAGTGGTGGTTTCGCCGCCCACCGAGCTCGGCGCTGAAGCCAAGTTACCATCATTCACCCGATCCACCTCCATATCCTTCAATTGGCCATTGGCAGTGGGCACCACATGGCCCCAAGAAGGATAATCCCCCCTTGTGGAGAGCGTGGACTCCCTACAACCCTCAGCCTTATGGCCAACTTTCCCACATACCTGACAAAAGAGGGTGTGAAAGGATGATGGTACTATACCGCACCAAGGATTGGTGGAAGAGATGGTAATTTTTAGGCTTCTTTGCCTTGTTGTGGGAGAAAAAGAACAGTTACTTTGGTAATAGTGCAATAACTAAAGAGGGATTCTTCAGGGAGTGGACGTAGGTCTTGTTGGACTAAAACACTATAAATTTCTATGTTGTTTACCTTTCCCGCAATTTTTATTTTCCTGTACTTTTTATTTTTATGGTTGAAAATTTTCTTTGTATAAAAAATTAAAAAAATGGTTTTCTAAATTTCCAAGAGAATATAAAAATTACCAATTCACCCCTCCTGGTTAGCCTATTGTGTTAGGTCTAACAACATATACAGACTTTTCAAGTGGTATTAGAGCCTATTTCAAAATATAAAGTTTAGATTACTTTTTGAAAAAAGATTATAGCTACTTTTGAAAACCGTAACACACCTAAAGGGTATTTGATTACTAGTCCCTCATTATTTGATAATATCCCTTTTGATTTTTGGAAAACACAATTTTTTTACTTTTCTTCAATTGCATGACTATCGCTTGTGAATTTTAGTAAAACAAGGATACACTAGGCGAATTAGACTTGAAGATGACATTAAAACTAAAATATTATTTACTTACTAGACTGTAGAAGAATGAGATTTAGCTCAATTAAACACAAAATATTTGAAATTTTTTTTATATTCACTTAAATATGAAGACAACATGCGTGTTTTTACCTGTAAAAGTGAAAAGGAAATTTGGCATAGAACAGATTTGACTCAACTTTGAATTCCTCAGAAATAGAAGTAGAAGAAAAAGTCATAAATTTGTGCTTAATTACAAGCTTGATCAATTAGATTAAGAAGAGGTATGTGACTTATGAAGAATTATTTGATATTTTTGAAAAAATACATACCGCATATAGAAAACTTAAAAATATGCATGCTAGGTTAAATTTATATTTTCTTGAATTATAAAAAGAGCTTGAATTCCTTAGGAAAGATCATGCACAAATTGATAATAAAAAAATGAAACTTTTGGATGATCTTAATGAAGTGAATAAATAGCATGAAATATTGAAAATAACCCACACTGAATTTGAAAAAGATTTTAAAACTTTTATGGATGAATCTGATAAAAGAGAGCATTATTTGAAAGTTGACAATATTGTGTTAGAAAGTGCAAACTTATTTCTTAAAGCTCAATTGAACGCACTTGAGAAAAATAGGATTCCACCTACACCTGAATAATTTTTTAATCCTGATAAAAGATAAAAATTTTAAAACTTAGGAAAAGATAAGTTTACTCATATAAATTGAAAAATCCTTTTTCTAGAGTTAAATGTTTTTATTGTGTTATGATTGGGCTCATATCTCATACTGCACTATTCATAGTAAATTATATCTAGTGTGGACGCTTAAGATGCATAAAATAAGTCATATCATATATGTATTTAGTTTAATTTTGCTAAGAGGAGAACCCAAACTTTGTTTGGGCTCCCAAGACTAATGTTTGATCTTATTATAGAAATGCTCTCATACAAGACTTTGTGAGAGCATTTGGTACCTAGACATCGAATGTTCAAAGCATATGACTGGAGACACCATATAATTTGTATCACTGGAAGCCATAAATAGATGCAAGGTTACACTGGGAGATAATATCACTAGGAAAGTGGTTAGCACAAGTATGATTGAAAACTTGAACAACTTTTACATTGAGAATATTTTACTTGTGGATGGCATAAAGAATAATTAGTTAAATATTAGTCAACTATGTGATAAGGGTTATAATGTTAAATATTTTCTCACTAGCTACATATTAAGCTAGAATGAAAATGATATACTTCATGGAACTAGGATAAACAATACATACATGCTAGATTTAAATTGTATTAAATCTCATAATGCTTTTTATCTAAAAACATTTTTTGATGAATCATGGTTATGGCATAGGAGGCTTTGTCACACTAGTATGAAAAATCTTAAGATAATTACCCAAAATGAACTGGTTAGAGGAATACCAAAACTAAACTTTATTAAGGATCACCTATGTGATGCATATTAATTAGGAAAATAGATGAAGTCCTCCTTTCATTCCATTTAGAATCTTAGAATTAGCAAACCATTGAAGATTATTTTATGAATCTTTTTGGATCGATTATCACTATAAGTCTAGGAGGTAAAGTATATGGATTTATGATTGTTGATGATTTTTTTAGATTCACTTGGGTTAAATTTTTATTTCATAAGAGTGAATCATTTGAGGAATTTAGAAATTTTTGCACTTAGAATCAAAGAAAACTAGGATGCGATATTTTAACAATTCAAAGTGTTCCTAGAGGTGAATTTAAGAATGCAAAATTTGAAGAGTTTTATAAAGAGAAAAGAATTGATCATATTTTTTTAGCACCTAGGACCCCTCAATAGAATTGAGTAATAGAGAGAAATAATAGAACATTAATTGAAGCTGCTAAAACCATATTGGTAGAATACTCACTCCCTAAATATTTTTGAGTTAAACCAGTTAGTACAGCTTGTTATGTTCTGAATAGGATAAACATTAGATCCAAATTGAATAAGATACCATATAACATTCTTAAGGGAAGAACACAAAATTTTCCACATTTGCATGTTTTTGGATGTAAGGTGTTCATTCATAATAATGGAAAAACTCTTTTAGGAAAATTTGATCCAATATTTGATGAAAAAAATTATCTTGGATACTCTAATGTTGAAAAATCTTATAGAGTTTTTAATAAGAGGACTTTGGTAGTTGAGGAGACAACACATGTTATGTTTAATGAGTCTGGCATTTTGTAAGAGTCAAAGTAGGCAGATGGTAATTTTTAAAATAACTCCCTAAGATAGATTTGGAAAAAAAATGTAGAAATTCAAAACCCTTTTCCTAGAGAATTGTAATTTTCTAAGATTCACCCTAAGAAACTAATTTTATGTGAACCTAGTGAGGGTGTTAGAACTAGGCATGAACTTAGTAAAGAGTTGAATCATTCTGATTTATTTTAATGATTGAACCCATAAATATAAATCAAGTGCCTTCAAATGAATTTTAGATTTTGGCCATGCAAGAAGAGTTGAATCAATTTGTAAGAAATGATGTTTGGGAATTAATAGAAAGGCCTAAGGATCAAATTATTGTTGGAACTAAGTGGGTGTTCAAAAATAAAATGAATGACTCAGGAATTGTGATTAAAAATAAGGCTAGACTGGCCACTAAGGGGTATAATCAAATATATGAGATTAATTTTGAAGAGACTTTTTCCTTTGTAGAAAGATTTGAAGCAATTAGGGTTTTATCATCCTTTACCTATTTTAAAGGATTTAAATTATTTCAAATGGATGTCAAAAGTGCCTTTCTGAATTTGGTTATATAAGAGAATGTTTATATTAAGTAACCTCCAAGTTTTGAAAATTCTAAATTCTTTTATCACATGTTTAAATTGAAAATGACATTATATGGACTGAAACATGCACCTAGGGCTTGGTATGAGAGGTTAAGCACTTTTCTATTAGAAAGATATTTTGTGAAACGAAGTATGGACACCACTCTCTTTTTTAAGAAATTAGGACATGATATACTCATTATTCAAATATATGTTGATGACATCAATTTTGGATCTACAAATAAAAATTTTAGTAATAATTTTTCAAAAACAATGAGTATTAAATTTTAGCTGAGTTTAATGAGAGATCTAAGTTATTTTCTTAGTTTTAGTATTAAGCAAAATGAGGAGGGAACTTTTCTTAGTTAGTCAAAGTATATTAAGGACAACCTCAAAAAATATGAAATGGACAATGCTAAATTAGTAACTACACCAATGAGTTCCTCAGTGCTGTTGGATAAGGACCCAAAAGGAAAATGTGTTGATTAAAAGAAATTTAAAGGTATAAATGGATCATTGCTTTACTTGATTTCTAGCATACTAAATAAAATATTTAGTATTTATTCGTGTGCTAAATTTTAATCTGATCTAAAAGAATCATATTTGACAATAATAAAAAGAATTTTAAGATATCTTTTAGGAACTCAAAGTTTAGGGATTTGGTATCCTAACCACATCTCTTCTTTTGAAATAATTTGATATTATGATTCAGATTTTTTTGGTTATAGGGTTGTTTGAAAAAGTACATCTGAAACTTATCACTTTATAAGAAACTCTTTAGTTTTTCATCCAATAGGAAACAACATTTAGCAGCCCTATCTACTGTTAAAGCAGAATACATTGCCTTTGGTAGTTATGTGGCACAAGTTATTTGATTAAAATAATAATTGATTGACTTAGGTTTTTTTATTGACACAATTCCAATTTTTTGTGATAATATTAGTGTCATTTGCATTTCAAAGAATCCTATTCAACATTTTAAAACAAAGCATATGGACATAAAGCATCACTTTATTAGAGATCATGAAGCTAAGAAAGAAATTGAATTGAATCACATTTCTACAAAAAATCAATTTGAGATATTTTTACAAAACCACTAACCTTTGACACTTTTAGCACCATAAAAATAAGATTAGGTGTGATTGATCTTAATGCTTAAATTAAAAGTTATGCAAACTTGATATGTTCTATGTTTGTGTCTGTTTAGTTTGTTTTTTATTTGTTTGTTTTATTTGTTTATGTGTGTTCGTTTTTATTTTACTTTTCATTTTTTAGGTGTGTTAAATTTATAAGCATGTCACTTGATTGAAATAATTTATTTTGAGAAGTTTTTGTAATTTTCATTTATTATTTTCTAAGTGGGCTATTTATAGTGTATGAAAATTATTTCATCCTGTACGAATTCTGTAGTATATAAATGATAGTTTTGGGAGTTGAGAACATGAAACTTATATTTTTTTCATAGGTTTCATATTATATTATGACATCATCATCTAGTATAATTTATATTGATTCGTCTATACCCATGGGGATGATTTTACCAATTTGGTTCAGTTATTTATTATTAATCATACGTACAAAATCATCGTTCATTTTTATGATCCAATCATCAGTTTCTATGGGGGACAAACCTAACCTCCTTTAAAATTATCTTTAATATTTTGATAGTCCCGGATGAACACCTGTTCTTCTATACGATCGAGTAGTCAAAAAGCATGTATGAAAGGATGCCTAAAAAATGATGTTTTATGAAAAATCATTTCATTTCTGGTCATTTTAATTCGTACATACAAAAATAATTTTGTCCCATACAATTTTAAAATCATATGTACGAAACAATTTTTGTACTGTACGATAGGTAATTTTCCTTTAAATAGAAGGGTTGTTAAAGTCATTTTCATTCCATTTCTAAACCCTCTAGATTCCTTATCTTAGGAATGGCTAGCTTATGCAAATGTGCACATGTTTCCAAGGGTTCCTCATCTAGAAGTAGTGGGGATGGCAACTTTCTATCCAAGGTAAATAAAAATGCCTTCATTAGGTATTCTTCTGCCAAAATCACTTCTTCTCCTCATCTAATTTAGGATGATCTCTATTTTTCTGTAATGCCCCTGTTTGCTTCAACCCAACTCTCTTTCATTCTAACACTAATTTATATTTATCACAAAGAAACCTTCTAGTATTTTTTAGCCAATATGAAAGTTAGTGAGGACCAAACAAGGATCACGTTTTTTGTCCAGAAATAAAGAGTAGAGATTACCAAAGAAGATTTAGGCAACTAACTCTGCTTAAGAACCCAAGGGATTAGAGCACACACTTTGACCTCTAGATTTTAATTTTGACTATTCTAAAAATAATAAAGTTCTTAGAGATGTCTCTAGAATGTGTCATTTATCAAGAGTCTACATATTGAACCAAAATGCCTGGATCATCCAGCATGTTTTAAGAACCTCAATCATTACTAAGGCTTGTTATCATATAAACATGGCTCCTCTCCTATCCACTATCACATACCTGATTATGATTAAAAACCCTTTGATGAGGCCTAACTCATCATGAATTACATTTATGATCTTTAAGAAATTGGGCTTCCTCATCATAAGAGGAAACATAATGTGGCTTTAGGACACTTAGTTGCCTATATACTTCATAAGAAGTACAATCTCATTCATCTTGATCCTCCCATTGAACTCTCAATTTACTTTATTGATGCTTCTTTTCAATCACTATTTGGGAAAGATTAGAGTTCAATTGATGATACTGAGGGAGTAGGGGGAGCTCCTGTACCTATATTTGGACCCAATAAAAATTACTTTTAGGAAATGGTCCAGCGGTTTAATCATTTGGAGACTCATTTTAATCAATGCTTTGATCAAATTGAGTCTCACATAAATCAATAGGATGCAAGATACCAGGAGGACATGGGTTGGATCTGTGGTTAGTTTGACATGGTCAATAATAATGTAGCTATGATGAATAACTATTTTTCTATGTTCAATCAACCTCCACCTCCATATCAGGCCCCCTATGAGTTTTAGGTGTACACTACAGGAAAAACACACAATACTGGTGGCCTTTACCGGCGGTTATATGGCCACCGGTAATAACGGCGGTTTCGTCGGTGGTTTGGCCACCGGCTATTACCGATGGCCTAACTGGGGGTTTTTTAAGTTTAGGCTGTCTGTAATAGCGGCGGTCATGTAACCGCTGGATAAACCGCTAGACATCATTATTACCGGCGATGAACCGGTGGCTCATACTGCAGTTGTTAAGTGAACTCATTACCGGCAGCCTAGACCGCCGGAAGGCCGCCGATAAAAGCCCTAAAATTAACAGGACCGAGCCTCCCATTTCATTTCTATTCTTCCCTTCTCTCACTTCGAATGAGCTCTGCCGTCACCTCTGCCCACCTCTTCGCTCGATCGAGCTTACTGATAATTGTCGACGACTTCTCTCCGGTCGCCAACCGCCGATCGCCGCCGACCCCACATCGATCGCCCTCGAAGCTAGCTGTGTTGCTGCCATCGATCTCACACCGGCCGTCCTAGTGTTTGTGGGAGTTGAAGGAAAACTAGGATTTGAAGGTAAACTTGAATTTTTTTCTGTGATTATTTCTTCTCACTAGACATTTGCAAGAGTTTGTAATTTAGTGTATGCTTTAGGTTATAATCTAGACATTTGCAATAGGTAATCTTGTAATCGATTGAGAAGATCTAAATTTGAATTTATTAAGTGTAATTTTAGTAATAATAGATCTAATGGGTTGAGAGAGAAATGAGAGAGAGGGGGGGAGAGAGATAGAGCAAGAGAGATAGATAGATAGAGAGAGAGAGAGAGAGAAAGAGAGAGAGATAGAAAGAGGGATAGAGATATAGAGAGAGAAAGAGAGCTAGCAAGTGTAAGAGAGAGCAAGAGAGAGGGAGAGAGAGAGAGAGAGAGAGAGGAAGAGAGAGATAGAAATTAACATTTTTGAAGAAAGTAAGTTATAAGTTAACCCATAACTTAACTAGTTATAAGTTAAAACTAGTTATAAGTTAAAACTATTTATCATTAACAAAATCTATCCACCATTTTTCGTTAAGTCCATATATTTTGGTTGAGTAGATCTAAAACTAAAGTCTTAAGTCCAGGATCTAAAACTATATTGGTTGAGTAGATCTAAAACTATATTTTTGTTAGCTCTAATTTGGTTGGATTACATCAAGGATCATCCTTAAGTCCATATATTTTTTGCTTTGGTCATGTATGTTCTCACTAGACATTTGCAAGAGGATGTACGAAGTACTTTCCTTAGACTTGAATTATGAAGGTCAACTTTAGAGTCAAAAGGTTTTCATTTGAGTAGATCTAAAACTGAATATATGGAGTGTAATTTTAGGGGAAATAGACATAGTGAGGGGATTGTAATTTTGTGTAAATAATATCCTCTAGTTTACCATATCCAATTTTGTGTCCAAGTTGATTGATGGTCCAAGTTTTATCCATTTTGAGTCATTTAATTAAACATCTAACGATGACTGCTGACTCAAACTAGTACCTCCAAACGGAAGTGCACAATGGGTCCATTAGTGAGGCAGCGATCATGCCTTGTGTGATAGAATAGTCTCCCTCAAACTTTAGTAAAAATGCTATAAGATGGTGGCGAGATCTGCAATGCTTTCATGCTTCAAAGTATAGCACGTTTAGACATGTGTTCTAAAAAATGTTTTCATAACTATGTAGGGGGACGTTTGCTTCAACGTCCAAATGACTATCCAAGAAGAGAGATGTTGGATGTATAATAGATTGTTGCCTGGTCGAAAAGGATTAACAGTTGAATTTATATAGGGAGTTAAAACTTTCATTCAAGTTGCATCTCAACTGCCTTCCTTTCAGTTTGATAAAATGTTTAGATGTCCATGTTCGAAGCATAAGAATCTAGCCTTCCTCAAGCCCAATGATCTGAAGCTTGATTTATATTGTAGGGGATTTCTTCCAAACAACTGGATTTGGACATCACATGGCGAGTACGAGCCACACAGAGATGCTCATGCCGGTTCATCTACAACTTATGAAACATTTGATGAAGATCAAATGAGTAGACCCTATGAAGAACTTATTTTTGATGTAGCAGGTCATAATTTAAGGTCTAGTACGAAAGAGCCACCAAATGAATAAACATAAAAATTCTTTGAGTTATTACATTCAGCTCAAAAGCCAAATTGGGATGGTTGTAGTACACATTCATAATTATCCATTGTAGTGAGGATGCTAAGTATTAAAACTGAGTATAATATTCCTCATGATTGTTTCAATGACTTTATTGGTCTTATGAAGGAAACTAATCTAGTGGGCAATTTAATTCTCTCAGACTTGTACCGAACGAAGAAATTAGTATCCAAGCTAGGTCTCACTGCTACAAAAATTGATTATTGTATCAATGGATGTATGTTATACTACAAGGATGATGCAGTAGAAGTTTTTTGTCGCACCTGTAATGCTTCTCTGTTTAAGCCAAACTCGGGAAAACAACATCGTCCAAAGAAAGATGTGCCATATTCTCATTTATTTTATTTACCAATCATTCTGAGACTTCAGCGACTCTATGCATCAATGAGTTTAGCATGCCATATGAGATGGCATAAGGAGAAAATAGTAAAAAGTGATGCTCTTTCTCATCCATCAGATGCTGAAGCGTGGAAACATTTTGATCGAGTGCATGCTTCATTTGCTGCTGAACCCTGCAACATAAGATTGGGATTATGTGCTGATGGTTTTACTCCCTATAGTCAAACAACTACACCGTACTCTTATTGGCCAGTTATATTAATACCATACAACCTTCCACCGGAGATGTGTATGACTACTCCGTACATGTTCTTAACTCTTATAATACCTAGACCACATAATCCGAAAGAAAAAATTGGTATGTTTTTGCAATCATTAATTGATGACCTCAAGTTATTATGGGAAGAAGGAGTGCTCACATATGACATATCAACAAAACAAAATTTTCTCCTTCAAGCTGCATTGTTGTGGACAATTGGTGATTTTCCAGCTTATGGTATGTTGTCTGGTTGAAGCACAGCAGGAAAATTAGCATGTCCTTACTGCATGGAGAATAGTAAAGCTTTCACATTAAAATATAGAGGAAAAATACTTGGTTTGAATGTCATCGTATGTTTCTACCTGCTAATCATCAGTTTCGGAGAAATAAGGAAACATTTGTTAAAAATAAAATTGAGCGGTCACCTCCTCCACCCAGATTAAGTGGTGATGATGTACTATATAGACTTTCTGACATTCTAACAATTATTGATTTTCCAATGCTATCAGAGTCTAAATTTCTTGGTTATGGTGTTGAACATAATTGGATAAAAAAAAAGTATTTTTTGGACATTACCATATTGGAGAACTAATTTTATAAGGCATAATCTGGATGTTATGCACATTGAGAAGAACTTCATGGATAATATTTTTAATACAATTATTGATATTAAAGGTAAGAGTAAAGATAATGTCAAAGAAAGGATGGACATTAAAGAGTACTATCGACAAAAAAGTTTGAAGTTAGTAACAATAATCGACGGTAAAATAATGAAGCCCAATGCTCCGTAATTTTTCACGTTAGAGGAAAAAAGATCGATATGTCAGCGGTTTAAAGGTTTAAAAATGCCTGATGGCTATGGATCAAATATAAGCCGATGTGTTGACATGAAATCTGTAAGGTTATTTGGACTCAAAAGTCATGATTGTCATATAATTATGGAGGTTCTTCTTCTAATCATAGTATGTATGTTATCCGATTACATATTAAATCTGTTGACTGAGCTTAGCATTTTTTTCAAAGATTTATGTTCATCTAAAATAAGCGAAGATGCTTTACGGAGGTACGAGGATAACATACCAATCATCCTCTGCAAGTTAGAAAAGATATTTACCCTGGGTTTTTTTGATTCTATGGAACATCTTCCAGTCCATCTACCTTACGAAGCTAGAGTTGGTGGACCTGTACAATATCGTTGGATGTATTCTTTCGAAAGGTAAATGGGTTCAGATTTTTATTAAGTCTCCAATATTTTTGAATAAGTTGAGATAACATATTTTTATTAACTTGATTATTGTAATTATTTAATAGATATTTAGACAAGTTAAAGAAATATGTTAAGAATAAAGCACGACCAGAAGGATCAATATGTGAAGCATATTTGTCTCAAGAAATAACTCATTTTTGCTCCTACTACTTCGAGCCCCATATAAGGAGTACAAGAACAAAGATTGGTCATAACATGAACTTTGATGTAGAAGAACAATCACATGCTAAACTATCAGTATTAAGAAGGCAAGGAAAGTCTAGTGGCAAATGTGTTGAAAGATTTCTCAATGATTTAGAAATAAATACAGCGAATTTGTATGTGCTACTGAATTGTGAAGAAGTTGAACCAATCTTAGAGTAAGTTCTTGCATAATGTTAATAATGAGTAATGTTTATTAATTTAAAATACTAAAGTATTATTTGTCACCAGGTATTTCGTAAGTAATTTGCCTTTGACAGATTCAATGAATTGAGAAAGCTGTTGCAAATGAATTTTCAACTTGGTTCAGATCTTATGTGAGCACATCAACTTTAAAAATTTAAATCTTATTTATTATAAAAAATACTAATATTTGAAAATGTTTCTAGGTACAAAACCCTGATAACAAATATTTCGATAAAGGTTTGCAAGCACTAGCATGGGGTCCAATGCAAAAAGTAAAAACTTGGCCAATATATATAGTGAATGGGTTCATATTTCATACCAAGTCGTGGAGTGAAGGAAGAAAATTGAAAATTGTGGAGTATGTGTTAGAGGGAATACTCATGAAGAAGATGAGTGTAATTACTACGGTATTCTGAATGAGGTTCTTGACTTAGAGTACCCAGGCGAAGATGAGAACTTTGTATGCTTGTTTAATTGTCAATGGTATGATCCAATACAGAATAGAGGCACAAGGGTTCATCCTGTGTATGGTATAGAATATGTAAAATAAAATAGAAGATACGGGAAGTTTGATCCATTTGTATTAGCAAGTCAAGCTATTCAAGTTTATTTCAGCAAATATCCAAGTGGTCGTAGAGAGAAACAAGATTAGATAACTGTCATAAAAACAAAAGCACGGGGAAAAATTGATCAATAATACATTGTAGCAACTGCACATCAAGAGGATGAGATGTCAAGTTGTAGGCCTATTTAAATTGAGGAGATGCCAACTACAACCTCTAGTATTGAAATGGAGTTAGAAGATGTGAATAGTTCAACTAGCTCAGACGAAGATGAGAATGAGGATGAAAGTGAAGATACCCTTGAGAGCAATGAAAATAGTTTTGATGATTCTGAGTTGTTTTTGTAATTTAGAATTGAAGAATTTTACTTTTTTGTAATATTTTGAATAGTAATTTTTGAATTCTAAGAAATGAAAATGTTAATTTCCAACTTGTATTCTAGCATTCTTTAATTTTTGTAATTCATTAACTACTTTATTAATTGCTTCTTTTATTTGTATTATGTTATATTTAGAATTGTAAAATTATACTTTTTTATTAATTGCTTCTTTTATTTGTTTATTTTATATATTACAATGCTTTACTAATTATTTCTTTTTTAATGTAGATGGCTTCAGGCGACGATCCTCCTCATAAATCATTTGCCTCAAAGTTTTGCTGGAAGAAGTTTACTGTTACTCCCAGTAGAGCCACACAGCCTGATGAAGGCAAGGGACCTTCAGTTCCACCTACTGTTATACCTACACCACCACCACCACCTAGGGGCCAGCAGCAGTCCCTGAGTGAGCAGGGCCAGGGACCTTCAGATCCACCTGCTATTGTACCTCCATACTTCCCTGACCACTTCCCTCCTCCCTCGATGGGTCCTCACTTCCCCTCTCCAGATCAGACACATGTTGCACCATTCTATTTATATTACCCTCCATCATCATCACAGGCAACAGGTCTATCCACTGGTCCTCACCCTACTTACCCCTACCCATATTATTACCCCTCTCCGGTGCAGCATGAACAAGGTGGACCATCTAGACCTGCAGAGCTTGGCACTGGGGATCAGGCAGCTGCAACAGATAAGCGTCAATACATTGAGCCTGAGGGCGATAAGTAAGTTTAGTTTATGTTATTAAGTTGATTGTATTATGATATATAATATGTTATTGACAAAAAAAGTAACCTGCAGCTTCAATTATTCAAGGCCACCTATACACATGATCTGGGATATTATAAAGAATAAATATGACGCTCCTTCCTTATCCTGGAAGAAGATCCCAAAGGCGGTTAGAGATATGTGGTTTGGAGAATTTCAGGTATACTAAATTGGTATGATTTCAAATTTGTGATTTAATTTGTACTAATCTTCTTGGTAATGCCTAAATTTTTACATAAAGAATTTAAGTGGTTGCCTGAACATAGCACGAGGATCAGAGCCAATTTTGAGAGGAGAGGAGCGACCCGTCTCAGGGACATGTTCACGGACATTAGAAAGTCTGGGAAGCGTCCAAATTAGATTGGAGAGGGCGTTTGGGCAGATCTGAGTAGTGCTTGGGAGACCCCTAAGTTTAGAAAAATGAGAGAGTAGAATAAGCAGAACATAGCCTCTGACTGTGTGGGTTTAGGAAGCTCTCTTCATACTGGTAAATCTGTTTCTCATACGGAACATAAACGATGAATCGTAAGAGCTTTAAATTAGTTTATTTAAATATATCTATGTTATTATAACTATGTCTTAAATTTTCAGAAAGAGTACCTTGGTCGGGAGCCAACACCACTGGAGTTGCATACAAGAACTCATCAACATCAAGCTGACCATCAGTGGGTTGATGAAAAGGCTAAGAAGGCTCATGTGAGTAAAATTTTTTGGAGTTTTAAAATAAAAATTTATTTTAATAAAACTAATTGTAATATCAATATATTTTATGGATTTATTATTGCAGGATTATTTTGTACGGCAGTCCACTGGCGAGGGATCATCTTCAGGATCGGCCCACACTTCTAAGTATCATACTTGGTCAGATGTTGTTGGTGGAAGACAGAGGGGGAGGATATGTGGCTTGGGTTCATAGGGCTTTGCTTATGAGGGAAGTTCATCCACCTCAGCATTTTATAATCCAAGTACTGGAGCTGAAGAAACTGTGAGTCAGAGGGTTGCAGCATTGACTAGAGAGATTGAAGAAATGAGAAGGGTTCAAAATGAAATGCAAGCAGAGCTATAATCCTACAGAGTTGAAAATCAAAAGAAGCAAGAGGAAGATCAGCGACAAGCATCTCGAGACAGCGATGATACAGCTGAAGAGTAGAATTTTTTATGTTTATTGTTGAAAGTTCATTAGGGATGTTAAGCCCTATAGAACTGGCCCAAGCTAACCAAGAGAGAGGTGAATTTGAAAACTATAAAATCAAAGATAAAACTCCAACCAAAATCACCACAAACAAAGTGCGGAAATTAAAATAAATGCGGAAGCGATAATAAGAAAAGAACACACCGGATTTATAGTGGTTCGAAAAAACCTTGACCTACGTCCACTCCTTGGAGGTACCCTCCAAGTATTGCACTAAAATCGTGACTCTCCTTTAGCCCCCACAGCTAGGCAGAGAAGCCCTTACAAAATCACTTCCACCTTCCTCGGTGCAACGGAGTCGCCGGGTCATTTGACACCAAAGAGATATTCTTCTTTGGTGAACTTACCTCGAGACAAGCCTTAAATCTGATGGTACTAAGGTGCGAGTTTGCCGGAGCAACCGTGTGGATCCCCCACCACACTCCATTGAGTTCCTCCCCCTCACAGGATCTTCTCCCTCTCAAACTCCACCCTTTCCTCTCTCCCTTTCAAGCTCTCTCTTCAAGTTTCCCCCACAAGAACGAAGCTACAATGGCTGCCAAAGACACTTACAAAGTGCCTTGTCATAGCTTAAATAGAAGAGCTAAAAATGAGCTCATTAATGCAAGTTGCCGACATTATCGTCCAGG